>NC_133537.1:326732426-327332426 GCF_048544455.1 Silene latifolia
AGATAAGATTTACTAACAAATAAAATCGATTAAGCTTTCTCAAATTTTTGTTTCTTAGGTTTATCTTCAACAAAGTATTTTCAAATAAAAAACAAATAGTTTTAATTATAAGTAATAAGGTGATACTAAGTTATTCATGATCAGTGTTTTATAAATGAGGTATGCTCGTCACCACGATGTACAAATATCTCGCTATCGATGTGTACATACATACTTGCTATCATTGTGTACAACTTTTTTCTTGGCAACCGGAAAAATAATTTTTTATAAAGATGGCATTATGTACAATTATACATACATACTCGTTACCAATGCGTACATACATACTCGCTATTGTTGTGTACATGCATACTCATTATCACTGTGTACATACATCATCGTTGCCGCACTATTTAATCCCTCTCAAAATCTTATAGTTTTCTCATTCCCACATTATAAAACTTATCTCTTAATAATCATCTTTAATTTTTTTATTAAATACAATGACTTTTACAAATATATTTTTCTTTGGAATTTAATGATATAATTTTAAAACTTTTTACAAATGTTTTATTACTTAAATATAAAGCATTGTGAGATATTCACTTAAACCATCTTTATATATCAAATTATATCCATGAATATAACGGAAATTATACTCAATTGAAATAATTTTTCGCAATAATCGTAATGATTTATGTTTTATAACTTATAATTTATTTAAAAAATTTATAATCAAATGAGTTATGTTTTTTTAAAACTTTTATTTCCTTTTTTATAAATATTTTTCCTTAATTCCTTATATGCTCGAATCGTAATGAAATTTAATGTGACGGAGTTGGAAAATAATAAAGGGTGTTTCGTTGTTTACTCTTTAAAACATATTCTCTCCGTCCCAATATTAATTTATATGTTCTTTTTTGCCTATAAATGAATTTCAAACAAAAACAACTACTACGTATAAGTTAAAGACAAATGGAGGTAGTTATACATTTATAATTTTCTTTTTTTAAGAACAACTCTATAAAGATTATTTGGCAGTGAGTTTGGTTGATTTTCTTCCACTTCTTATTAGTATTTGGTTAAGTTATTAGGCGTTAAATTGCCATATTGTTATGATTAGCTTCTAATGCATTCTCTTCACAGTGAACATAATATGTCCACGAATACATGATATTTAAACCAACACTTCAAGCCTAACATTTATATATGCATGTTATTGTTTTAAGTTTATTTTTATGGGAAAAATTATAAATAAAATATTTTAATGTCATATGTAATTTTTTTTCCAATTATTTGTTTATCTATATTATACTCCTTAGAAAATATAGTTAAAGTAGACAAATGATTGAAATATGGAGTACAATTTTTTTTCAATATAATTACTTCGTATAAGACGATGTTAAGCTCATGATTTTTAAACAAATCACATTGTATTTAAATCCTACTTTAAACCAACTTATTATGCAAGGATAGCAACCAACGTATAGATGTTACCAAAACTTAAAAAAAAAACAAAAAAATCAAGAGCCTTAGTCCAACCCTGCTAACAATTTTGGACTTCTCATCTGTTGCAATTGCCCAAGATCCCCTCTCACATGTTGTTGAAGATGAAGTTAGAGACTTTTGCACTATCGTATTTTTTGTTGGCTGCTCAACGACTTATTCAACGAAGGTTTTTTACCTTAATATTACTTGACATCTCCTCTATAAATTTCACGAAAATTATGTCTCTATAATCCAAGACAATATCCATATAAAATGGTCAAGAGCATGGTTTCCGCAATCCAAGACAAAACGACTCACATACTCTTTATTTTCGTGAGTATTATCTCTCCTCCATAGGTTTCTGTCTTTCTCATGATTCATCCGTGCATACAACCTCTTCTGCGTTCGATAAAAATGTCAAGTTTATCATTTCATTCTTAATTGTATCGACAACATCCCTAAATATCGATACTTCAGCGCTCGTCTTCCACTTATATTTCTAATAGAGCATTTTTTTTTTGGTTTGTAAAGATTATAATTGAATATTTTCTCACATTTGTACGTAAATTGTCTTTTGAAACAATATATGAAGAAACTTATGAAATGTCGTAGGATGTCGTGAAGGGTGAAAATAATTTGGTATTTATAGGATGAATGTTTTGTGGAGCCATGCATAGAACATTGCATTTGTACAGAAAAGTATGGAGAGAAGGTACTCCGTATTTAGTATTTTAATTTTTAAATGTGCATCAAACATTGAATCTATGGAGTATTCATAAATTTTCGTTTTACGTTTTACGTTTTACGAAGTACTTACCTTGGAAATATCATTAGTTTGACTTTTTGGCAAAGAAGGAAATAAGAATTGTATATGCTTAGTATTATACTATTATAAGGAGTATTAATGTAGTATTATGTATATATAATGCACTCTACATTTAATTTTTCTTTGTTTGTGTTGCTTGATAAAGATTTACTTTCTACATTTTTCTAAACATCTTTACAATGTATAAGGTCACTTGGTTTAAGGCTAACTATGATGTAGTGATAGACGTAAAAACACTTAAGATTAAGTTTTCAATTTCTCGCAATATATTTTTTTTCATTCTCATATAAAAACTTATCTCTTAGTAGTTTTCTTTAAGTTATGTTTTTAAAAAATAAAACGACTCTTCCAAATATATTTTTCTTAATATTTAATGGTCTATGTTTTATAACTTTTTTAAAAAATCTTTGTACGTAAAAATAAAATATTATGAGACACTCACTTTAATCATCTCTACAAATAAAAAATATTTCAATAAATATAATGAAAATTATACTCAATTTGAAGCATTTTTCGAAATGAACGTAATTATTTACATTTTAGAATTTATATCAAAATAGTTTTTTGATAAATTTAGTATCAAATCACCATAATTATTTAATTTAATTTTATAATAAAATTTACTAAATTATAATTATTATTTTGCTGAGATTTATACAACATTTATTATGTTTATATTTAATGTTCAGCTGTAATTAATACTTGTATTTAATGCTGGGTTGACATGTGGCGCATCCACAGCGCTTCAACCCAGTTATATATATATATATATATATATATATATATATATATTGTTTGGTCAAACTTAAAAAATATTTTTTTAATTGAAAAAATAGTAGCTTGGCGGTTGGCCAAACATGGTAAATTAAAGAGTTTTAAAAGTACTTTTGAGAAGTCAAAAACTGATTATCCACCTCCAAAAGGAGAAGTGGATATTTACTACTTCTACTTCTACTTTTTATATAAAGATCCAAATAAGCAAACAAAAGTTTTATTAAAGTAGTTAGGCCAAACATATAAATTTTGTGAGAAACCGCTTTTACAAAAGTATGACCAAACAACTAAAACTTTTCCGAAAAGTAACTTGTGAATAAACTCATTTTAAAAAGGAAAAGTCATTTTTCATAAGCAAGGCCAAACAGAACCTTAATTCATGTTTATCCAATTTAGTTTAATATATGAAGTATGGCTCAATCAGATAACTTTAAAGCTCTTTTATGTCCAATTCTCGTTGTAGAACATTTGAGACCCAATGAGGTCTCCTTAAGGGTTAGGTTAGTCAATCTAGTATGAGACGTGTTCACATTCCAATTCTTTATACAGTTTAGTTGAATTCATTTCAATTTATTGAACTTAATAGAGTTGGAGTAGATTGAAGTGAAATGAATGGATTTAAGTTGAATAACAGTAAAGTTTAAGTTTATAATAAACTAAATGAAATTGAGTTGAATTAAAATAAACTAAGATGAACTTTAGTCGTAAAAAATAAGGTCTTAGTGTGGCAATGAGATATATTAATTCTTTCGGGGTCGAGTAAGATTAACGTGTTGGAGTTATGTTGAAAGGGGGATCTTAAAGAGTTATGGTCGATTTTGAGAATTGTGGTATTGGACGTTAGGGCTAATTGTGTTGTCGAGTTGAATTCAATTCACTCTATTCTCACGTGACATTAGTTTCGATTAATCTGTCGCAATTCGCAAGTGATCTGAACATCTATTTTTAGGTTAATTTACGTAATAATAGGTAAAAAAGAGTCGCATATGATTATAGATCTAGCATTAGGTCACTTTGTTGAATTGATGCGATATATATTAAAATAACTTTCAAACTATTGTTAAATCACAAGTCATTATAAGTTTGGTTTAAGAAATTCTTGGACATACAAATATATATACCACGTCATCGTCACCCTACTCAATAAAAATATTAGAACTGATTATATTCTTTATAATAATATAGCATAAATTTAGTAGAATAAAAGATTATCACCCTATTCTAATTAGCTGTATAATACAGAGTAGTTTTGTACACTTGTTATACTGCGTAATTTTTCAGCGAATTTATGGTGGATTGGATGTACACGCATGTACTCATAGCTCTTTAGTCGATATTGGAGTACAAGTTATAGTTGTCCCCAAAAAATGTATACGGAGTACAAGATAAGTCAAGTTTTTTACTTTTTTAGTGATGAAAGTCAACTACTCTACTTCATAGGAAATGAAGTAGTTAATCTTACACAGTTGCACCTTGGCCAAACTACCAAATTGGTAAAAAAAGTGGAGGGTTGTTGCCAAATTGGTAAAAAAAGTTTTGCCAAATTGGTAAAAAAAGTTTTACATGTGACAAATTGGTAAAAAAAACTAATGGAATGTGACAAATTGGCCAAAAAAGTTTCACTTTAACAAATACTCTATCACTGCAACTAGATTTGACAAAACTACCCTTATTGAATTAGTAAACTAAAAAAACATTATCTAAGACTCATCATTAGCAACTATGACCAGAAACTTAAAACTAAAACACTTGACCCAAATTTGATCTAGCATTGTTAAACATGTTTTTCTCTTGAATAATTCGACCAAATAAATGATTGGATCTATAATGATTCATATCCATAAATATTTGGATAAAAATTACTCGTAAACATTAATTTTTAATATTTCATCTCAGATAGGATATATAAATTAATGAAATATTAAATAAGAAAAATAATCCAATTTTCATTTTCGAGCTTAGTAGAACTTAGTTTCGAGCCAACGGTCTTCGAATCGCATGCGGATTTTCTTAGGATAACAGGACGCCCAAACCCCGAAAAAAGTCGAGTTGATTCGGTTTACCTTGTAAGTAGACCTGGAAAAACCGACCTAAAACCGACCTGACCCGATTAATTCGACTCGAAAAGTCCGACCCGAAATCCAAAATTTACCAGAACTACAACTCCCAAATTTAACCCAAAACCCAACTGACCCGACAGGGCTGACACGACCCGAACTTTGTTGACTAGGATCTTACCCAACCCGACCCAAAATGACCAAATCCGAAACCCCGACTCGAAAATAACGCGAAAAATGTAACTCTAATTTAACAAATTGTTCCGGGTATGAATTCCGAAGCAGGTTTGTTTACCACGCTAGCTTTGTCGAATAATGCCTCTTCTAGCCTCGACTGCTCTCCTCGGCCTCTCCTGCAACAATGAGCAAACTGAGGGCTTGGCTTTGTACCAAGCGTACTCACTCCGACGCTCAAGTCAGTGAATTTACTGTGATTGAGTAGTATGTAGCTTGATGACGTGTATTGTAGAGAGATGAGAGAGATAATACCAATTTAAGTGGTTCTTAGGTTAGATTCTGGATCCCTTCCTCAATGAGGATTGAGGAGTATTTATAGACTTTCACCTTTTGTCACGTAGTGGCCAAGTGGGCCAAGTGGCGTAGCAGGTGGAAAGACTGATCTACCCTCGGCCGAGGGACCTATGCGGCCGCGAGCACAGTTGACTCCATGCCGAGGGTTCTTGGATATGAGTACGCGGGTATGTGCCCCGGCTGGTAGGTTGCCATGCCGAGACCTAGGCTGGCAGGCCGAAAGGCTGTAAAGGCCGGGATGTCTAAGTCATTGGCTTGCTGTGGATGTCTTTGACCCCACTCAATATGTTGACTTGGTCAGCGGGTGCAGAATATGCCCCATCAAATTGTTCAGGGTATGAATTCGAAGCGAGGTTTGTTTACCACGCTAGCTTTGTCGAATAATGCCTCTTCTAGCCTCGACTGCTCTCCTCGGCCTCTCCTGCAACAATGAGCAAACTGAGGGCTTGGCTTTGTACCAAGCGTACTCACTCCGACGCTCAAGTCAGTGAATTTACTGTGATTGAGTAGTATGTAGTATGCCCCATCAATATCTAACCTAAGAACCACTTAAATTGGTATTATCTCTCTCATCTCTCTACAATACACGTCATCAAGCTACATACTACTCAATCACAGTAAATTCACTGACTTGAGCGTCGGAGTGAGTACGCTTGGTACAAAGCCAAGCCCTCAGTTTGCTCATTGTTGCAGGAGAGGCCGAGGAGAGCAGTCGAGGCTAGAAGAGGCATTATTCGACAAAGCTAGCGTGGTAAACAAACCTGCTTCGGAATTCATACCCGGAACAATTTGATGGGGCATATTCTGCACCCGCTGACCAAGTCAACATATTGAGTGGGGTCAAAGACATCCACAGCAAGCCAATGACTTAGACATCCCGGCCTTTACAAACCTTTCGGCCGCAAACCCTAGGTCTCGGCATGGCAACCTACCCGGCCCGGGCACATACCCGCGTACTCATATCCAAGAACCCTCGGCATGGAGTCAACCAGGCTCGCCGGCCTGCCATAGGTCCCTCGGCCGAGGGTAGATCAGTCTTTCCACCTGCTACGCCACTTGGCCCACTTGGCCACTACGTGACAAAAGGTGAAAGTCTATAAATACTCCTCAATCCTCATTGAGGAAGGGATCCAGAATCTAACCTAAGAACCACTTAAATTGGTATTATCTCTCTCATCTCTCTACAATACACGTCATCAAGCTACATACTACTCAATCACAGTAAATTCACTGACTTGAGCGTCGGAGTGAGTACGCTTGGTACAAAGCCAAGCCCTCAGTTTGCTCATTGTTGCAGGAGAGGCCGAGGAGAGCAGTCGAGGCTAGAAGAGGCATTATTCGACAAAGCTAGCGTGGTAAACAAACCTGCTTCGGAATTCATACCCGGAACACAAATAAATGACTAATTTAAAAACACTAAATATAATTTACGTTAAAATAAATTATTAATTATCTAAATTAAACTAAAATAGGTAATAGTATTAAACGTACTTTTTTTTCTCTTAACCATTGACCCGAATGAGTCTGGCCTGAAATAACCCGACCAACATACCCGAAAAATACCCAAAACTACTCAACTCGACCCGACCCGAACTAGCCCGGTAATATGACAACCCGAAATGACCCGAACCGAATTGGTCCGACCCAAACCCAACTCAATTGACTCGTTTGTCATTCTGGTCATCTATTCTTATTTCTTTGGTTTTCGGTTTTTAAGAGTTGGGAGACTTGGGTAAAGGGTATTTTAGTCAAATTTAGTTCTAGGAATAACAAATCAAATAAAGCAATAGTTTTTTGGCCAATTTGTCATATTCCCTTGAGTTTTTTTACTAATTTGTCACAAGTAAAACTTTTTTTACCAATTTGGTAATTATCCTCCACTTTTTTTACCAATTTGTCATATCACGAGCATTAGGTACGCAGTTACACACTACTACACTAGTTACACGTTACAGAGTCTCAGCTTATTATCTTTCGCTACTGAAAGTTCTAAGCAGATTCTAGGAACATTTCAATGAAAACGGCATCCACTATTCAAACTTATTTAATCTATCTTAGACCATCCCCAAGCAGTGGTCGCACTAACTAGGTCGCGACTCGATTTTACTCTTAATCCTACCTTATTAACCTTGACACATTTTCACCCTCCCAAGCAGAAGGTTGCGACCTAGGTCATCAACCCAATCATTATCCACTTTACAACATTCTCAATCATTGTTTTTTTATTGTTTTATAATTGTTCAACCAATAATAAATTGACACATAGAAGGTCAATAAGACCATCTCTTTTAATCAACCTTGGTCACAAATTGACTATCCTTGGTCACAAATTGATCATTTTTTGTTTTTGGTCACAAATTAACCACCCTTGATCACCCATTAACAATACTAATTACTTGATTAACCATGACCAAGCAATTGATCTTGCTTGGGGATGGTCTTAGTATCTGACACTTGAGAGTCAAATCATGGATTATTGTTTCAATCAAGTGGTAATGGAGTTATGGAGTATATTAGCGCATTTATAATAGATTAATCTCTAATAGGATTATTCTTATATTATATGGTACCATGTAAGCTAATATATAAACTCTTATTTACCTACAAACCTCCTCACAGAACAAATAAACTTTTTAAAAGTTCATATTATGGATTGGCCCACAAAAATATTTCATCTCCCACATTCTCTCCACAAACCTGGATACTAATTTTTAATCATTTGCATATTTTTTTTTTCTCCAACAGATCAAGGTTTGTCAACAAACCTCTAAAAAGTACACAAAATTTTGTTGACAAAGCTTTATTGTGGATTTATAGATGCCCTTATATTGTAAGTTCCGAGTCCAAATACTACTAGCCCTTCAAAGCTTCTAAAAGATATGGAATTTACTTAGCTTTATTATATCTGTTTTAGATTGTATGGAGTAAATACGGTATAAAGATCATTTTCATTTCCTAAAAGAAGAGGAGAGTTCATTTCTTTCAATAATCTCTATTTTATACTCCCTCCATTCAACTCCACTTTACAAGTATTCTATTTCCGTCCATTCAACTCCACTTTACAGGTTTCCTTATTTGGAAATGTAAAAGACCTTTCCATCCTTATTGAAAATCTATATTTACAAAAAATGTCATTCATACCCCACACAAATCCACCATAAAACTCACCTTTATATTTTTTTAATATCTTTAACCCCACCATTCTCTTTCCCTATGTACTTTTAATAGTTTTTTTAATCCGTTTCTTAATACCCGCGCAAAAAGCAATGTTGCAAAGTGGAGTTGAATGGAGGGAGTATAACATTTTTTTTTCTCAACATCATTCCTCATTGTTTAAGACAATGTTCTTTTGAACTTAATTTCACCTTGTTTAATTTCAGTTCGGTTATATTTACTTCAGTTTAGCTTATTTGTTCACAAATTAAGGCCATGTTCTTTTTGGCTCATAAGAGCTGTATTGAACTGAGCTGAACTGAATAAAGTTGTAGGTCCCTGTCTTTTTTGGACTTAATTTCAACTCATTTCAGTTCAGTTCATCTTCATTTAACTCAGTTCAATTCAACTTTTCAGAAATTAGCTTTTACTTCAACTTCATTCAATTCAACTTAGATCCATTCAATTCAGTTCAGCTCTTATCAGCCGAAAAGAACAGAGCTTTACTTCAGTTCAGTAAAGCTCAATACAGTTCAATTTAGCTCCATTAATTTCAGTTCAACAATTCAGTTTCTTTCAGTAAAAAAGAACGAGGCCTTAACTCTTACTTTAGTTCAGTTCATTCAACTCCATTAATTTCAGTTTAATTCAATTCAACTCTTTTCAGCCAAAAAAAACAAGACCTAAGAGTTAAATTTGTGAAAAGATGAACAGAATTGAATCAAGCTGAACGGAACTGAATTGAATTGAGATGAACTGAACTGAAATGAGCTAAAATTAAGCCAAAAAAACAGAGTCTAACTCTTACTTCAGTTCAGTTCACCTCCATTCAGTTCAGTTCAGTTCAACTCTTTTCAGCCGAAAAGACAGGCCCTAAAAGTGTGATCGTCTAATCGTTTTGGGATAAAATCTAAAACGTTGATATGAAATAGAGAACATCTAAATTGGCAAATATGAAGTATGGTAAGAAGCACTCTAGTAATTTCACATTATAAATAATTGTTCCGGGTGTAATTCCGAAGCAGTTATTTGTTACCACTCGTGGCTTGTAGAATGACGTCTTTGGTTGAATCCTTCTTTCTGCCTCTCCTGAAACAATGAACAAACCGAGGGCTCGGCTTTGGCCGAGCGTACTCACTCCGACGCTCAAGTCAGTGAACTTAAAGAGATAAGTTGTGTGTTACTTGGCGAAGTATATGTTGTAGAGAGATAAGGAAGATATTACCAGATTATGAGGTGTTTAGGTTAAAGTGTGGATCCTTTCCTCAATGAGGGTTGAGGAGTATTTATAGACTTTCACCTTTTGTCACGTAGTGGCCAAGTGGCTAGCAGGTGGAAAGACTGATCTACCCTCGGCCGAGGGACCCATGGCAGGCCGGCTGACTCCATGCCGAGGGGTCTTGGATATGAGTACGCGGATACGTGCCCCGGCTGACCAGTCGTCCTAGCCGAGGCACAAGAGACAGGCCCGCGCGTGCGTCGGTTAAATTTGTCTAAGTCGTTGACTTGCTGTGGATATCTTTGACCTTGCTCAATATGTTGACTCGGTCAGCGGGTGCAGAATATGCCCCATCAATTTGCCCCCAGCGTAGTCTATGCCGTGGTATGGACCTTCGATGAGTGTTGAGCGTATTCTGCCATTGGAAAAATTTTCTGCCCCGGCTTCTTCTACCTCGGCTTGGTTCTGCTTAGGCCGTACCATATCCCCCCTCCACATGGATGTGTAATGGACATCAGATGTGGAAAAGAAAGTGGCGCTGGCCGAGACCGAGGTTGTGAGTGCCGTGTGCTTTTGATTGCCCCCAGCCGGTGCTGCCAAGCTTGGTTGAATCAACGGGCCGTTTGGCAAGTAGATACCAAGGGGTGTGTTGAAGAAGATACGTCGATTGTCATTCTGTCAAGGAGCGTGTTGAAGAAGTTTTGTAACTGTTTGTCGATTGACATCCCATGGCTTCATGCTTGACATGTGTCTCGTTGTTGATTGGTTGACGCTTCATGGGCTTTGCCCTGATTGGTCGGATTGAGTGGGCTTTGCCCTATAAATAGGAGAGTTAGCCCTTGAATTTGGCCTTCCAAATTCATTTTCTCAAAAAAATTTCTCCTTCAAAAACTTTCCTTCTTCTTGCTTAATTTTCTTTGACGAAACTTCTCTCTATTCTTCGAAGCGTTATTCGGCGTAGCACTTTTTCTTCAAGGTAAACAAATAAATTTCCAACTTTTTAACTTTTTAATTTTTTGTTGTAAACATGTCTTCTGCTGACGCCGGACCTAGTAATCCTGCGCCGGGGGGTTCCCCGTCGCGTCTTGATGAGGAGGAGGTACTAGACGCCATCCCGATAAGGTCCGGGGGTCCTAGGTCTCCTTCTCCCGAAGTTGATCCAAAAGCTTTGGAGGGTTGGGAGGATGATGATGATGTTGATGATGGCGGTGATGATGAGGAAAGGGCTCGTCCTAATGAGGAGAGGCCGTTCATCATGGATCACGGCGACGCCTGTAAGGTCTGCCCTGACCGTGCTTGGACCCACAAGTTTGCCAGTTGTTCTGGTCCTGACGTTTTCGAACGTCACTTCTCCTTCGGCAGGGAGTATAGTATTGTAATTCCGAGGAAGGTCGCGGCGTCTGTTGCCCTCCTCCGGCCGCATCAGCGTATACATCAGACACCTGGAGTATGGGCTCCGGTTTCCTCTGAATGAACACGTTATGGCCATAATTAAAGCCATGAACGTCGCCGTGGCCCAACTGCACCCGTTGGCCGTTAGGACTATAGTCGGCTTTGTGTGGCTCTGCCTTTTCAAGGGGGAGGTCCCGACGGTGAACTTATTCCGCCGGCTCCATCACCTTCGGCCGTCGGCCCCTGGTCGCGTTGGGTGGTACAACGTGCAGACGAAGCCGGGTTACGTCTCCATTGACAAGCTTTCTTCCTGCAAGGACTGGAAAGATCGGTGGGTGTACGTTGAGGTTCCGGAGGATTATCCACTGCCCCGGTCCTTCCAGCACCAAGTCAATTTGCGGTGCGAGAGTAAGGCGGAGCATGACAAATGGGTCTCCCGGAGTAAGCTTAAGATGGACGCTAGCAAGGTCTCTCTTAATGCGGATGAGAAGTGGGCGATGAGGCTGTTTGAGGCGGAGAAGAATGGGATGCCGAAGGGATGGATTCCCCCGACGCAGATCATTCTTCAGGATGAGCTGCTCTGCCACGTCGGCCTCATACCGGCCCTCGAACGGGGTGAGTGGGGTCGGTGTGAGGCCCATCTCTGCTTTTAATGTTTCTGTTATTTGAACTTTGATTTATTTATTTCACTTGACTGTTGCTTCGTTTCCTTTGCAGACCATTTCGGCTCGGACCTGTCTGAAGATATCCTTAGGAGAATGGGACTTGCCAAGGACAAGACAGTTGTTAATTTGCACCCTAAGGCTCAGACCCGTGATCGCAGAACGCCGCCGAATGATCTCATGGATCAGAAGCTGAAGGGCTTAAACACGACGGCGGCCCAGGCGAAGGTTGCTGGTAACATACCGCGCCGAACGCGGAAAACAACGTCTTCGGCGGCGACGGCGTCAACATCAGTTCCACCTCCACTCCCTTCAGTCGAAAAGGAGACGGTGGAGGTCGTTGATATTACCGCCGAGGAGGTGGTCACCTTGGCAGTGGAAACTCCTCTCTTCCGCAAGAGGAAAGAGCCTACGTCACGCCGCCGATGCTTCTCTGCTCTCGCGCCGATGCGGCAAAGAAATGCGACCTCCGACCAAGAAGGCCAAGCATGGTACAGATCTATCCTGTGGCTCAGACTTAGCCGGTTCATTAGGCGTTCCTGATGACAGGCTCTCTGGTATGTCCATGTATGTTGACACGGATGCTTTAATTGAATTTTTTGTAGATCAACCGCCGTCGTCTACCGGGCACGCTGTTGAACGGCGTGCTGAGAAGAAAACTGCGCAGGCAAGTGGTCAAGATGCCACCGTTGTCACCTCCTTCCCTCAGCCTACCCCCATCCAGATTAGGTCGGAGGGCCTAAGTTTGGCCAGGATCTTTGTCGAAGTGGCCGATACGGCCGGTGCTCTTATTGTGGAGCAAGAGAAGACCATTTTGAAGCGCCCCACGGCTTGAGCGGCTCGGGCTTGAACTCGATCTGCGAACAAGGAAGCCGAGAGGGTCAAGGCCGAGGTGAAGAGGCGATCCGTCCGAGAGAAAACTTAGAGAAGATCTTTGAAAAGGAGTCCTCGTTGAGAGAGCCAAAGGAGGGCTGCGGCGGCTGCGAAAGCGCTAAGGCTTTGGAGGGCGTGACCACCTTCGAAAGTCGCCGACTTTCATGCTAAGTAGAGGGACGAATGGAGGGGCATGTTTCAGGCCCAGGGGAAGGTGGTCCGGAATAAGGATGCTATCATCGCCCAGAGGGAGGAGGACATTGAGACGCTTCAACGCGAGATTCTTCCTAACATGTGCGCCCAATATCGGGACCTGGCCGAGGAAGCCGCCAGGGAAGTGATTGGGGAGCTCTTTCCTCTTGATGGCTCCTTTCCGTGGCCAAGATTTGACGAGCTGCTTGATGACAAGCTTGAAGCTAAGGAGAAGGCCGCGGAGGAGAAGGCCAAGGAGGAGGCAAGGGTGAAGAAGGAGGAAGAGGTGGCCGCGGAGAAAGCGACCCTTCTTTGCCGAGAAGGCTAAGGCGGCCAAGGAGGAAGCCGAGAGAATGAAGGCGGTGAGGTCGCCGAGGCCGAGGCCGCGAAGACAGTGAGGCCGCCAAGACGACTTCGGGTCGCCTACCAAAGACGATCTTGCTAATGTTCGATGGCAAGCGAAGAACAGCATAGGGAGACGGGCGGTCGTCACCAGGTTCCCCCGGCATCTCGGATAGTTTCAGCTGTTCGGGGGCCAACTATTAAGCATTTCATCCCTGCCATCTTTTGGCGCTTCAAATGATATGTCTGTAACCTTTTACTTTTCTTTTCCTTATATTTTGTAATACTTTGGTAGGTTGTGTTTTGGCTTATCCCTATGGGGACGGCCGTCGTCTGTATTCTCCTTGCTTGTAATCATTTTTTTTAATAAAGCTTGTTTATTGGCCCTCGGCTTGGCCGGGGTTTTGATCACAATCCTTCACTTGTCTTCTTGCGTTATTAATTGAGCGCTTTTTCGTTTTTACCTTCGGCCTGGCCGAGGCAGTTAGAATGCGTATCTCAACTGTGTTTAACGTCTTTTTTCTTAAACATGTTAGCATGTTGGCCGCTTCCTCTTTCACTCTCGGTCTGGCCGAGGCGTCCGATTTGCGTTTTCCAACCGCCGCTGTGAACATGTTAGCGTATCGACCGTTGTGTCCCCTACCAGTCCTTCGGTTGGCCGAGGCGGCTAGAGGTTACGGCTCGACAACGTTCGTATCTGTAGACATATTGATCGCTTCCTCTGCCAGGCCTTCGGTTGGCCGAGGCGGCTAGAATTGCGTCTCAACTGTACTTATACGTTCCTAAGGCATGTTGGTCACTTTCGCGAGTATCAGCTCGCGCTGGTTGTGGATCGCCGTGGCGTCTACTTCTTGGAGGATTTGCCGGCTTGGGCCGTGGCGTCTACCTCGATATGACTACGGAGGGGATAAACACTTTGATGGAAAACTTGGATGATTCTTTATTTAGATATAAACACGCGTTGGGGTGCCAACAGTTGTCTTGGACACCTCCGCCGTTATACAAAGTATTTCCTGAGATTGTCAGTGTTCCAATGGCTCATCAAAGGCACACCCTCCATGTCTGTCAGCCGGTATGTACCCGGCCTCATTTCTTCAACCACTTTGTAGGGACCTTCCCAGTTAGCCGTCAATTTACCATGAATGTTCCCTTTGTTGGTGGCGGCTGACTTTCTTAGGACTAGATCTCCTACTTTTAAGTCCCTTTTGTGGACTCTTCGGTTGTAGGCTCTTCTCATTCGGTTTTGGTATACTGCCAAGTTGAGGCGTGCTGTATCTCGGCTTTCTTCGACCAGGTCTAGGGAGGTTCTAAGACCTTCCTCATTTTCAACCGGGTTAAAGGTGGTCGTTCGAATGTCGCACCGTTGCTTCAATCGCGGGATCGCGCCGGACCCGTAGACTAAGTGGAATGGATGTTCCCCGTTGCTTCTTTCTCCGTGGTTCGAAGGGACCACGGGACGCCGGGTAGTTCATCGGCCCATCTTCCCTTTAGGTCTTCAACTGTCTTCTTCAAACCGTTGAGGATTGTTTTATTGGTCGCCTCCTTTGTCCGTTGCTCGTGGGTGGCGGACGGAGGAGTATGCAAATTTGATACCAAGTTCCTCCAACCAGTTCATTATTGTGTCACTCCAAAACTCTCGGCCGTGGTCAAATACCATGACTTGGGGTAACCCAAAACGAGTTATGACATTTTCCCAGATTACCTTTCTTACGGCCGCCGTGGTCTTGGCGTGTACCGCTACGACTTCAACCCATTTGGTGAAGTAGTCAACGGCAACAATCGGTACTTTCTTCCTCCAGGATGCCGTTGGAAATGGCCCTAGTAGATCCATCCCCCACTGTGCAAAAGGAAGGGGACTAAGTATCTGCAGGCTGCGAGGTCTCGGGAAGGTGCATGTATCACCGGAGCATGCATTTGAGTTGTTGCATTTTTTGGTTTTGGTTCGAAATCCTCAAGCATGGTGGGCCGAAGTATCCGGCTCGGAGAGCTTTGTGGGCTAGTGTTCTTGCCCCCATGTGATGACCACATATGCCTTCGTGAATTTCGTCGTATTAGCTCCGCGTCGGTACCGGGCCGACACATTTCAAGAGTGGCCTTGTCACGGACCTCCTGTATAATTCTCCTTCAAACACCGAGTACCTTGCTGCGATCCTCTTTATCTTCTGTGAGAGACTGCAGTCCTCCGGTAATTCATTCATCAGTTTGTACTTCATTATCGGAGTCATCCACGTCGTCCCGGCCTCTATGTCGCCCACCATGACGACGGTCTCAGTAATGCTTTTGGCATTCCGATGTCCACCAAAGACGGTTCGACCGACATTCTTGATGGTTGAACGGCAAGTTTTGAGAGAGCGTCGGCTCGGTTGTTCTCGGACACTGGGAATGCATTGTATACGGAAAGATTTCAATTTTGAAGTGTCGGCTTTTACCCTTTCAAGGTATCTTACCATCCCGTCGTCTCGAGTCTCGTACTCTCCTATGATTTGATTAGCCACTAAAAGTGAATCTGTTTTCAAAATGATGTGCTCCGCCCCGGCAGCTCTAGCTAGCTCGACTCGGTTATCGCCTCGTATTCGGATTCGTTGTTTGAGGCGGGAAGGTAAATTTCAAGGCGTACTCAAACTCGTCCCCGTTTGGGCCGATGATAAGTATGACGGCTCTGAGCTGTTCGCCGTGGAGGACCGTCGGTGTATACTTCCCATACTCCGGGGTTTTGCTCTTCTTGATATGTGCACTCGCCCGGGAAATGCAAGTGCTGTCCCTTTATCGAGGGCCTCGACTTGTATTGAATGCCGAAGCCAGGATAGCCCTACGCCCATTTGATGAGCTGCCGGATTGCTCAAATTTTTCCAATGCTTTCTCCAATGGTTGGTCGGTTAAGACCGTCACGGGATGTGCGTCGAAGTAAGGTTTCAATTTCCTTGCGGCAACGACGACAAGAAAGGCGCTTTTTCAATCGGTGGGTAATTTCTTTCGGCGGGCAACAATGTATGGCTGACAAAGTAGATTGGGTGTTCTTTGTTTGTCTTCTTCTTTGATGATCACGGCACTCGACCGTGGCCGAGGTAATGCTATGTATAGATATAGCGTCTCCCCAAAGATCGGCCTGGGACGGGGTTGGGAGAGTTTGAAGATGAGCTTTCGGTTGCTTGAAAGTGCGCTCTGTTCCTCCCCCAGTGAAGTCCTTATTTCCCTTCAACACTTTGAAGAATGGGGTGCTCTTGTCGGCTGACCGAGAGATAAAACGGGCCAGAGCCGCCATTCTCCCGGTCAACATCATAACCTCTTTTCGATTCCTCGGCTCCGGCAGGTCCAGGATTGCTTGGACTTTCTCTGGATTGGCATCAATTCCTCTGGCGCTGACAAGCACGCCGAGGAACTTACCTGACCGGACGCCGAAATTGCATTTCAATGGGTTAAGTTTCATCTTGTATTTCCTTAGTGAACAAAATGTCTCGTGTAAATCGGCTAAGTGCTCGCTGTCAGACTTGCTTTTTACAATAGCATCGTCGACGTAAGCCTCAATGTTTCGCCCTTTTTGATTTTGGAACACTTTGTCCACCGGTCTTGTGTAGGTTGCGCCGACGTTCTTCAAACCGAACGGCATCATTTTATACATGTATGTGCCGTTACCGGTGATGAATGCGCATTTAGGCATGTCTTCTTCGGCCATGAATACCTGATGATACCCTGAGAAAGCGTCCAGCAGGCTCAGCATAGTGTAGCCTGCCGTGGCGTCGATTAAACTATCTATTCGAGGCAAGGGATAGCAATCTTTGGGACACGCTTTATTAAGATTGGTAAAATCTACACACATCCTCCACGCCCCCGATGACTTCTTCACCATTACAACATTAGCTAACCACTCAGGATAAGTACAAGGCATGATAAAGCCCGCCGCTAGTAATTTATCTACCTCGGCTTTGATGGCCTCATCTTTCTCGACCGAGGAGTTCCTCATCTTTCGACGGGCGGCGGTAGAGAGTACGTTCACTTGTGAATAATTACCTCCGGCTCACCCCTGGCATCTCGGCTGCCGAGTAAGCGAAGACGTCTTTGTTCTTCCTCGGCAGTCTCAGGAGAGCGGCCCTGAATTGTGGCTCCAGGTTGACACCGAGAGTTACGGTGCGCCCGGGTCAATCTCCACTTCTTCGGTCTCCGCTCCTTCGACCATGCCGACAGTGGCATCCATGAGGTCGCCCTCCTGTTGTAAGGATGGGCTCTTCCCCTTCTCTGACTTCTTCGCCACTTTGAGGGATTGCATGTTGCACCCTCTGGCGGATATCTGGACGTTGACTACTTCGTCCTTTTCGTCCTTTGAGACGAGCTTATGCACTTCCCCCCGGTCCGAGACATACATCGGTGTCGGGCCGGATGGACATTACCGCATCGGCCTCGCTCGAGTGACTCGGCCTATGAGAACGTTGTAGGCGGACGAGCCGTCAATGA
The DNA here is from genome assembly GCF_048544455.1 of Silene latifolia. Taxonomy (NCBI): domain Eukaryota; kingdom Viridiplantae; phylum Streptophyta; class Magnoliopsida; order Caryophyllales; family Caryophyllaceae; genus Silene; species Silene latifolia. The sequence goes on from NC_133537.1 coordinate 326,750,364, forward strand.
CCACGAACTCGACGGGACGTTCTTAGCCGCATTCCCTCGCCGAACATCACCGGCGGCTGATCGACCCCGGGGTACCGGGCCGACCCGGAAAAAGCGTACAACGGATTGGTGCGGGGGCTCAAGTCCTCAACCTTGGGACCGAGGTTGAGGAAGCACTCCCGAACATGATGTTCGTGTAGGCGCTGTGTCAATCGGGCACCTCTTGACAGGTGGTTGGATATGTCCAAGTGGACTACTAGTGGTCGTCATTTGTGCGGGGCGATGACTCCTTCGTAGTCCTTCTTCCCAATGGTTATGTCGGGGATGTTGGAAGCGGGGATCGTTGTTTTGGGCACAAAGTTGATGGCCTGATATAGCTCGTTCGGGTGCCGTTTGTGCCCATGAGCGGACCCACCGTTCTCGTTGCCCCGATGACAACATGGATTACTCCTATCCGTTCAAAGACGGATTTTTTATTTGAGCCGCCGATATCCTTCTTTTGGCCCCAAGCAACATATTTCCGAGGCTCCCCTTCCGGATCGCTCTTCAATGACATTCTTCGGATACTGCGCAGTTGTCGGTTAAGTGGACCGTGTGGCCGTGGTACTCACGATCTTGGCTCGTGTCACCGTCCCCCCTCGCCTTGGGAGGCCTTTCCCACTTCTGACCCTCGTTCTTGCTCAGGGCAAAGACCTCGGCAGCAGATACGACCAAGGGGGTGTGACCATTGAACCGTTTTTGGTAGTACGGTCTGAACTCCCCGGCGCCCGCCGAGTTTCATTTCTGGCGGACTTGTCGACCGTGACCTATTATTGTCACGACGTCCTTCATCCGGGTTATCCTCCCGGCGGCTCTTTTTTTCGAGTGCCCGGCCTCGCTGGGCCTACCCAGGTTTTGTGGTAGTCCTCCACCTTTATGGCTTGGTCACCATCTTCCCGCGGAGTCTAGGTTCAGCCGCCGCACTTGATGAGCTCGTTTTTAAGTCTCCTCTCGGGAGGCCTTTCATCGATGCGAAGACCGCGGTTCATTCGGCTCACGAATCTGCCGAACCTTGGCGTCGAACCTCTTCACATAACTCCGGAGAGACTCGCCTCCCTCGTCTCGATAGTCAGGAGGTCCGATGTCTCGACGGCCCTCCTCTTGTTGCAAGAATACTGGGCCAAAAATGTGTCCCTTAGGTCGGCATAACAGTATACCGACCCATCGGGTAGCCTCTTGTACCAACTTTGTGCCATCCCATGCAGAGTCGTTGGGAAGACTCGGCACCAAACCTCTTCAGGTTGCTCCCATACCGACATGTAAGACTCGAAAGCCTCGGCGTGGTCGGTTGGGTCGCCTTCTCCTTTGTATGATATGGGTGGCAACTTTAGCTTAGTCGGCACCGGGACCTCCAGGACATAGGCATCGAGGGGCTGTCTGACCACGTGTCGAATGACACGCGACGATCGGCTCCTCGCATCCTTAGTCCGACTCCTCTCCCCGTGGCGGGAAGGGCTTCTTCTCCGACTCTGGTGAGTCGGGCTTCTTCTCCGACTCTGGTGAGTCGGACTTCTTCTCCGACTCTGGTGAGTCGGACTCCTTTCGCTCCTCTGGGGCAGGCCTCGTCGGCGCTGCGGCGACACTGTCCTCCCGCGAGTGCGAGAAGGGCTCAGGTCTACCACTTGCACTATGGGCTCCCCCGGCGTCTTGACATGGTCAGCTTCCTCCAAGGCTTCGTTCAAGTTTCTTGGAGTCACTTTTGGGACCCTGATCTCCTGTGGGGGTGCCGCCGCTCTTGTCGTTGTGACGGTGTGAGTCGGCGTCGCCCATTAGTTCCGGAGTAACCCGGTTTAGCCGCATCAACCACATGTCCCATGATAGTGACTTGGTCGGCGGGCAGCGGTGTATCTTGTATTATTGGCATCCCGTACGTCGTATCAGTGATACGGCCGGTGGGATCGCCGATTTGAAGTTGTGGAATGTGTCATCTTGGCGGTCGGTTTCCACAAGCACCGTTTCGGGTTGTTTCGACATCTTCTTAGCTCGTTGGGTGGGTTTTGTTTTGTGTTTTCTTTTTTTGTAAGGGATTTGACTAGCTTCTAGTATCGCCTCCCCGAGACGGCGCCAATTGTTCGGGTGTAATTAAAGCGATTATTTGTTACCACTCGTGGCTTGTAGAATGACGTCTTTGGTTGAATCCTTCTTTCGGCCTCTCCTGAAACAATGAACAACCGAGGGGCTCGGCTTTGCCGAGCGTACTCACTCCGACGCTCAAGTCAGTGAACTTAAAGAGATAAGTTGTGTGTTACTTGGCGAAGTATATGTTGTAGAGAGATAAGGAAGATATTACCAGATTATGAGGTGTTTAGGTTAAAGTGTGAATCCTTTCCTCAATGAGGGTTGAGGAGTATTTATAGACTTTCACCTTTTGTCACGTAGTGGCCAAGTGGCCAAGTGGCTAGCAGGTGGAAAGACTGATCTACCCTCGGCCGAGGGACCCATGGCAGGCCGGCTGACTCCATGCCGAGGGGTCTTGGATATGAGTACGCGGATACGTGCCCGGTGGCGCCGATCGTCTAGCCGAGGCACTGAAGAGACAAGCGACATTGCGTCGGTTGCTAGTTGTCTAAGTCGTTGACTTGCTGTGGATATCTTTGACCTTGCTCAATATGTTGACTCGGTCAGCGGGTGCAGAATATGCCCCATCAATAATTATGAGTGGAAGTGTTTGGGTAGTTCATTAATATTGTTGATGGTAATTAGTAGTTCAACGACGATGAAAATTAGTCGATTCGTTGTTGTTGATTGAAAATTTGAAAGCGGTTTTTGATTTTGTGTTTGGTTTGAGTGAATGTATTATTTGTGATTTAATTACATGGGAAAATTGAGGAGAGGTATTTTGGGTGGTTCATTAATATTTCCGATAATTTGAAGTAATTCGTCGACGACTAATGAAGTGGTGTTTTTTAGAGAGCATCGAATAGCCCTTAAATTCAGGCTAGTGAGTCGAACAACAATCTCATCCAACTGACCCAGCCCAACCTGTTCTTCCCCAATTCCTGTCCATCTCTCTCTAGTCTCTCCTCTTCCTCAATTGTTTCTTGCCCATCAACAAATGGACAAAATCCATTAATTCTAAAGCTTTTAAGTAACAACCACAAAAACTTCAACATCTACAATTACAAGAACTTCAACTAATGTCTTCTACTGCACTCTGCACTGTCTCATTTGGTGTTGCATCACCTGTAAAACTTGAAAAAACAGCCATGTTTTCACTCTCTATATGTTCATGCTCTTCTACACATCTTAAAACCTTCAATTTCCCACTTTCCTCGAAGTTATCTCAATTGGGTTCTTCCCATTTTACTCCTTGGAATGGTTTGAGGTATATGGGCATCTCAATTTCTCCAAAATCTCATAAAAATGGTATTTTTCCTCTTTTGGGTGTTTGATTTTTTTTATTTTTTATTTTAAATAGCATACGACGTATTGGATATTTGAATTTAATTATGTTTTTTTGATCAGTTCGTATTTTTTTTTTTGAGCTAATGAATTGATTTGATGTAGGAAGGAGGGCCAAATGTAGAGGGAAGGGTGTATATGCTTCTTTATTTGGAGTTGGAGCTCCTGAAGCTTTGGTGATTGGGGTTGTTGCTTTATTGGTTTTTGGTCCTAAAGGCCTTGCTGAGGTTTGTTGCTCACTTATTTCTTCGGTTTACCTGATTACAAATCATTATGTTCTGTTAGTTGGCCCCAAATCATTTTGCGATTAAAGCTCCGATGTTGTTTATTTTCTTAAATGCTGTCTTACTGCAAGTGATGGTGTTTGAAATTGATAGTTTAATATGTGTTTCTGTAAGTTGGAGCTAGATTGAGTATGCGTTAGGTGATTATAGAACTGAAGGAGTGTAACCTGGTGTAATAGAGAACAGTCATTTTCGGAGACAATCTTTTGGAAAGTTATAGAGAGTATATTTGATAATTAGTGATTTACTTTAATCCAAACAGCTAATTTCAGTGATTAAAGAAAGAGTTAATTAGATCAAGATTCAAGAAAAAGCCCAAATTAGCAAGAAGGGAACTTTCTTGGAGGTGAGAAAATAAGTACTGTTGGAGTTGGAGCGAATAGATTGTGAAAGAACGAGGAAAAGTATTCCGTAATATTGCTTGATAATCAAGTACAGTGTTTAGTATGTTACTGATCATGCTGACAATGAGGAACGGTGTAGACTTTCTTCCTCTTTCAGAAACTATTTTCTCAGAAGTCGTAGTACAGCTTAATAAGAGAGTTGGGAATTGGTTTTGAAACAGCTGTACATTTGACTTTGACATCAATCAGTTAGAGACTCGTGCCACTGGTAGCATATTCATGGAATCCGTACTTGCTACTTCAAAGTTGATCCTTGTACCGATATGCCCAATCATTACCTCGTTCCAATAGCCACTTTTGACAACTTTCCTACTGTCGCATCGACAATTCTTCCAGAGCTACATCATCCTGGAACAGCTAGCCCTTGTCCAGCACTCCGGCTCGGCACTGTTCTAGCTCGTCATTTGTTGTCAAAACACCCTCCATGGACAATAGTTCGGAAACTGCTGCTAAATTTTGTATGCTAGCTGTCTGGCTCCCATGTATTCAAAACACCCCTCTTGATCTTTACAGTTGATCAACTATTGGACCTCCACTTGGCTAGATTCTTCAGCGTGTCTTGAACGAGATGTCTCACATGTGAGACCAACCCAATCCTTATGTATTCCTCATTTAAAGTTATAGGCTGAATGGATTGGTCTCACGTGTCAGCCAGTCTCACATAAGTTTCTGTAAGGCTGTTTTTATCATCCTTTGACTATGTGACTAGTGCCAGTATACGGTAGTCTTTTTGAGCCTTGTGCTGCTATGATTTTTGAGTAAAAGCAGTACATAGATTTCGTTAGTAAATTATGGAAGTCAATCTACTGTATAGCAGTCCGAAAATGTCCATGTATGTCTTCATATGTGCGTTCACTTACCCTTGATAGGGATTCCTTTTTATAATAGGTTGTGACAATTTACTATGGTTAATGCAGGTTGCTAAAACTTTAGGTAAAACCCTGCGTGCGTTTCAGCCAACCATTAGGGAGCTTCAGGTTAATATCTTAACTTCGACACACGTGTTTTATTATTTCTCCTGACTGGGGATTGATTTTTGTTTACCTACTGTAATGCAGGATGTTTCTAAGGAATTCAAAAGCACACTGGAGAGGGAGATTGGTCTGGATGATGATCCACAGGCAATGAGAAACCCATATCAATCAGCCACCCCTCCAAAACCCACCCCAGTGGAGGATTTTGAAAATGTGCCGGTGGCTGACCCAAGTTAGTGTACTGGCTTTATGAGAATTTAATATTTGTCATTCTGTTATGATTACTGTACCCTTTTGAGTATTATCATTCCGTTATAGTTACTAAACCTGACGGAGAAGGAATATTTTTATGTTAAAACTTAAAAACAGCTGGGACGGTAGACTAGTGAAATCACACTTAAAAGTTAGAAGTGTTTGGGACATACTCATTAGGGCGGAGAAGCTCCATTTCATAAGCCCAAAGGTGGTTCCATCCTGAAATCTAAGCCTAGCTCATAGACGTGCTCTCATACGTCTTGTACTATCTTACTCATAAAATGGGCTTTGCCAAACGCACACGGAAGAACACAGTAGTATTTTTGTCAACAATTTATGTTCATAATTTGACAACTCTTGAAGAATTAGTTATTGGTTGCTAATTTATTTGACATCAGCTTGAGCTTTGATGAGTTCAGGAAGAACGCAAACTATGTAGTCGTCAACCTCTGGTAAACACGATATTGTATTCCCTTGACATGCTTACCTTTGTGGATGGTTGATTTAGTACACAATTTTAGGTGGTACTGTTTGCCTGCTCATTTTTACTCAACTTTATCAGAGTTCAGTAAACTAGTACTCCCTCTGTCCCGGGTATTTGTAGTGTTATTCCATTTTGGGGTGTCTCAGTCAATTGTTGTCCTTTATATTTTAAGAATGAACTTGATGAGCAATTTGATCATACACACTCAATTTGGTCCACTCGTCATTTAATAATTGGCCCCTCCTCTTTCCTGGGTCTTTGTGCCAAAACCAAAGGACAACAATTGACCGGGACGGAGGGAGTAAAGCTTTAGGAAAAATAAACAAATTTCAGTCGGCAAATAAGTCGGATATGTATGTTCGTCTTCTTAACTGGTCCTATCGTCCACTTTAATGTTGCAGATGGCACTCCAACTAGCAAAGCATATACAAGTGAGGAGTACTTAAAGATCACCGAGGAGCAGCTGAAAGCATCTGCAGCTGTTCAGCCGGATGTAATGCCATCACCACAAGACAATCAAATTGATCCCATGAGCCAGTCTGATACGCAGCCGAATATCGCATCCTCTCCACCCGAAAGCCCGTTGGAACCTGAAAGCCAACCTCAAGGTCTGTTTTCTCCAAACTAGTCTCAAGGCTAGACTGTTAAAACTCAAAAACCCTTCTGCCGTGCCCGAAGATAAACAACAATAACATCACTCTCAAGTGTCTCAATGGCTGCTTTGGGCAGGGTAGGGGTTAGGATGTATGCAGTCACTGCTGAGTTAAAAACATAAAGAGTTGGCCATAATGAAAATTGTCTCGCAAAATGCTTCTATACTCGGCCACATGACCATACAAGAAGCATAGAGGGGTGAACCGTTTTGCTTTATTTTATCATATTCAAAAGCTGATGAATAATGAATCTTTGTCCGGCATCCCTGAAAATAAATACAGTATTAACAGAAAATGGAAAAAAAGTTGGTTAAATTTTGGGATTTGCAGCTTTGCAGGAGGATAACATGCCCTCGTCACCAGAAAGCAAGGCCGAATCTGAAAGTCAGACTGAAGGTGATAATTTTGCTTCCGCTACCCCTCAGTTAACTTAATTTGTGAACATATTTGAGATGTTTCGTTGAATGAATTTCAGCTGCCGCAGGGGAGATGGGAAAGTAAGCCCTAAGCTATGATTTGGAACACGTAAATTAGTTAGTACTATGAAGTCGAGTTTGGCATGATATCATCTCAAGCACGGAAATGATGAATTTAGTCTCTGTTGATTTTCTCGCGAGCATTGGAGGAGTTGATTCTTTTCGGAGGAGCGTACAAACTTGAAGGTAAGGACATTCTTTTTGCAGATCATCAGTGTCAGGTGAATTGTCGCATCAAACCCATAAGCTAGTCTTTTTATCGTGTTTTTTTAGCTTCCTTTTGAGTCTGTTGATCTGCTGATGACCTTTTGACACTGGAAGTCAGCCATGTTAATAGAGAAAGAAGCTGATTGTGCATTTGATCGTATCCATCTGTTTTAACATAATGTTCGCACTTAGAGAATACAAATTTACCGATTTTTTAGCCTCTCTGTGTCCCTCGTTATCTTCAGCCTTGAAGAGATTCTGTTCCCATATCCCGGACTCCTGGTTATTCTTGTACGTCATTACTCTAGTGTTTCTAAGGTGTTGTTTATGATGTGGTAGGGAGCCTGGATGACGCGTTGTTTGTTACCCTGTGTTGATTTACTCCTAGTCCTCGTACATAAGGGTCATTTGCTGATGACTGCTGATTATTTTTCTTGCGACTTCCATTATAGTAGCTCTTTAGGAACTGGTGTACATGAGTGATGAGCCTAAATAACCCAATATTAATGTTTTAAAGATCCATCAGACGAGACTTCCGTTGTAAATTTGTGCAGTCGTCGTATAAAAATCAGATCGTATGAATTTTTTTTTTTTACTTGCACGACATAACTGGATAAAACAGTGGCCCAATATTAACTGGTTTCGACAAACCGAAAATAATTTTAATAAATGGTGCTCCGAAACTCATGCCATCTGTACCAACTTCATAGTGTGTGTTTGGCCTGATTTTAAAAGTGTTTTTGGCTTTAAAAACAGTTTTTGGCCAAACACATCATTATTTAAAAGCTAAAGCAAAAAATTTTCAAAAGCCAACAAATCATCTTTTTGTCCATAAAAATAGAAGCAGCAATTTGCTACTTCTGCTTTGGAAAAACACTTTCAGAAAATTAATCTTAAAAAACAAAAACTCATTTTTAACAAATTAGGCCAAACATGCTCATAGTATAACTACCTTATTTATGTTCATTGTGATTTGACAATACGTCACGCAATTTTGAGCTCAAAATTTTATTATATGCTACCAAATTATTAGGCGGAAGATTTTGACATACCGGAGTATGACTCATGAGTCGTGGCTCCGGGTATTTATGTTAAAATAACACAAATTTTCATTATAGACGGACACTATCCATTTATTTTCATTATAGACGGACACTATCCATTATAAATGGATAGTGACCGTCTATAATGAGACGGACTGTTAAAATAAACCGGTCATTTTTTATCAATAAATAGACACTTTTTATGGTCTCATCTTAGGTCGGATAGTATAATTCCCTATTTACTAAATAAATAGGCGAATTTCTAAATTTTCTCGCCTAAACATATTTCCTAAAATAAAGTTTGGTTATTTTTAGCATATTCTATAAGTATGGTGCACTATAATACACATAATCTTTCAGATTTATGTCATTTAGTATTTTACATTCTGTACAAAATTATCTCCAATTTTTTTATGATATAAAAAGGAACGAAAACATTCATTAATTTTCTATGATAAAAAGTTGCGGTAAAAATATATTATTAGTAAAATTTTATAAAATAACATCATTAATTAATCTCTCAGTAATAGGAAAAACTTTTATTAAAATATTTATTTCATGATTAATACGATTTAGACTTTGATTTTTCAAATTAAAATATAATAATAAGAAATGTAAAAAAAAAAAGATTAACTAATTTATATTTCATAAAGTATAATATACTAAAAAAATATAAAACTCTATATATGCCTTTTTGATTACAAAACTAGAAGATGCTTTTGGTCCCTTTCTCTAGAATTGCGAGTCTTATCTCTTGATATTGATTTATCCTTTGCCCATTGAACACTTTTCCCCTACTTTTGCATGTTGCATTTTTCTATACGCGTTCCACACAAAACGATCAAATAATTACATTTTGGTCATAGAATCTTCCATTTGATTATTGAACCTTCCTAAGCAATCCACAGTCCTACCCTCAGCCCACCTCCTTGGTCTTCTTTCCTTTTTCCTCTGATTGGTCATCTTTGGTGCGCAAAACTATATTAGATGACTCGATTACGATCGGCTCAAAACCAATGACGGACCTAGAAAATTTCATTTTCATTATCCCTATAAAAAAAATCTAAATTGTTATTATATTAAAAGTATTCATTTTTAACAATTTTCAAGATAAAAAATACAGAGTACGCAACATAGACAAGATTTCAGTATCCGAGTATCCCGTATACCCGAAGGGTAGGTCCGTCCAATGCACACAAATCACTTTCAAAACAGATCTTCCTGGAAAAAACTAAAATCAGCTCATTATTAAGATCGTCTAAAAATCCACCTTCTAAACTAAATCACCACAAAATAGATCAGATTTAGTTATCACATTATCCCCTGAATTGACATTTATACCCTTAAACAAAAACCGCCTTTACTCCTTTACCCAAAACAAGTAGGGGCAAACTGGGAAATTCCCCTTGAAACACGTAATTTACACAAAAGGGTATTTCCGGGAAACAAAAACAAAATTTGTAACTATAAATACAACAATAGACAACTCTAGACTCCAGAATACCAACCACTACACAAAATCAAATCCTCCTTTCATAAAAACTACCGAAACTACCCTTCGATGGCATCAAGGTACGAGGTAGAAGTAACCATAACCTCAGCCAAGGACCTTAAAAACGTCAATTGGCGCCACGGCCCGAATAAGCCTTACGCCGTAGCATGGGTCGACTCGGAACGAAAAGTTTCGACCCGAGTCGACGAAGAAGGTGATACTTGTCCAAGGTGGGATCAGACCTTAACCATCCCTCTTGATCGTCCGATCCATGACGCTACACTTTATATCGACGTCGTCCACGCCTACGCCGAATCGGATACTAAGCCGCTCATTGGTTCGGCTAAGCTCCCCCTTCGCGAAGTTGTCGATGAAGCCGGGTTTGGTAGCCGTTTCTCTCGCTCCCTCAAACTCAAACGCCCTTCAGGTACGCAGTACCGAAATTAACAGGGCTAGCAAGAGCGATCATCCCGAATACTTAGTTTTTATTCTAATGTTTTTCGTTTTTCTCCGTATAAATTGATTCCCTGGTCTTAACTAATAATTTACATTTACTTTATTTTGTGAGATAAAAATAAACGTAAACTATTATAAATTCTGGTTACGCAACTGCTACTAGTCCTCCTAGATCCACAGAAACTCGGACCGGAAAGTGTTACGTTAGTTCGTAGACTAAAAAAATTATTTAATTATAAATTCTGGTTACGTCACTGCAGGTAGGCCCCACGGTAAGCTCGAGGTAGAAGTCACAGTCCGTGAGCCGCGGTACCAAGCCCCTGACCCGTACCGCGCACCGCCATACGGTGTAACCCGGGATACCGGATACGGAACAGCTCCATCATCGTACGCACCGCCTCCGCCAGGTGTGACCAGGGATACTGGATACGGATCGGCCCCACCGTATGCAGCGCCTCCGGCTGGATACCCGTATGGCCAACCGAGTTACGGTCAGCCAGGGTATGCACAGCCGGGTTATGCTCAGCCTGGGTACGGGCAGCCAGGTTATGCTCAACCTGGGTACGGGCAGCCGGGTTATGCTCAAGGCGGGTACGGGCAGTCAGGTTATGCTCAACCCGGGTATGGGCAGGCGGGGTACGGGCAGGGGGTGGTAGTTGAGGAGAAGAAGAAGAGTAAGTTTGGAGGAATGGGGACGGGATTGGCTGTGGGTGCGGTAGCAGGGGCGTTAGGTGGACTTGCATTGGTAGAAGGGTTCGATGCATTGGAAGATCATGTGGCGGATGAAGCCGCGGAGAGGGTGGAGGATGATCTTGGGGACGGGGATTATGATGGCGGTGACGATGGTTGGTGATCATCGTTTATTCTTTTGACATGTACTAGCGGAACTGAGGCCGCTAAGGCCTAAGGGGTTAGTAAGGACTGTCGTTAATAATTGAAACTAATAGTTGAAATGTATGTTATTTTTCATCTATTTCGACTTATTGTAATACTAATTCACCATTTACAAAATTTCCGTCTTCCAAACCATAAATTTTGGTTCCGGTTATAGTTGAAATGTATGTTGATTTTCATCTATTCCGACTTATTGCAATACTAATTCACCATTTACAAAATTTCCGTCTTCCAAATTACAAATCCAATAAATTTTGGTTATGCCATGGGCTATCGGCAACGTACAAGAATTTGTGTGCGATTATTCCAATTTGCCAGTTTATTTTCTATTATCGTTTGATTGACCGGTTGCAAACTCGGGCTAATTGTTGTTGCGGAATAAAGTTGAATTCAATGGTCCAAGGAACAGAGTACTCCGTATTTGTTAGTGAATGTTGATTACACTATAGTTATACGCAAGCTTAATACCCACCACCTAAAATAGGAGGAGTCCGAGTACCTAACATCCAAAATGTGATGAAGAGAAGTATGAGAGAACGGTAATTAGGTAGTTAGTTACGCACTCACGATATTATGAGAGAGATGTTTTCTTGGGAGAAATTGTGGCGAAACTCGAAAGTGATGACCCGTAATGTAAGAAGTTGTACTTTTAGCCGCATAATCTCTGAAAATTGCGCACGCGGTCCTTTCACTTCGAGCCCTTAAATTTCTTATTTGTACTCATGTATTTGCATTTCAGTTTTTAATTTCATTTAATACTCCAAAACTACTTCCTGCGTGTCGAATCTTGGAGTCCCGTTTTTAGTTTAAGATACGTTTTTAGGTGTTTACAAAACGTATCGCTATTCTGCACAATCAATGTATCCTGCTACAGGACTCAAACTATCAAATTTGCCTCTATAAGCGGTGCTAGTCAATCAAAATCGTTTCTCATCTTTAAGCTGGTTATTGCTTGTTTCTTGCTTTCGATAATCGTATTGCTTACTTTTTATTGCTTTCATGTGCCGGATTTTGATAATCGTGACTAGGATTCCCGACACACGTCAACTGAGACCGATTACGAATGCACTAGTGATCCCTCACTAGTGCTTGATGCTCTCGCTTGCATTCTTGTTTTGTAATAGACAAGGGTGCGTGCCACGTTCCGGCTTAAAGTGTAATACCCGTCCTTTTAGGGACCCGTTGACTGACGTTGACCGACCTTAGTGACATGTATTAGTCTTTAAGGAAACCTTACGAGCGTTGACTTGTGACGTAGCAAGCTTTGGGTGTGTGGTACTCGATCTAGTCGAGGCCACTCGATCGAGTAGATATATCGTGTTTTGAGAAACCGCAAATCATTTCCGCCATTCTTTTCCTAAACCTGATACCGTCACTCTTCCTTCTCCTTTGCCATAGTTCCTTCCTTGAGGTCCTTGAAGATGCTTATGCCATGGGGGTAGGTGGCTTGAGTCGGGTAGCAGTCTTGATGCGGGATAGCTATGCGTAGGTTGTTGCGTGGTTGTTTGTCATCTTGTGATCGAAAGTGGAATCGCTGCGATGCGCTAAAGTCAGTCTTACCAGGTGATGTCTTGGATGATAGCTGGATACTTGGCGGGATGAGTCCTTCACGAGTTTGGACAGAAGTGTAGATCACCTAGTTGGTAGTAGTCTGAGTTGTATCTTTGTTATCTTAGTTTGTTTAATCACTTGTAATAAACTTTAATTGTTCTTTTATCGACGTTTGATTATTACTGTCCTCGGGCAACCGAGATGGTGATGCCCTTATATGCTAGGGAAGGTCTAGTTAAGGCTCCTTGGTATATGGGGGTGTCACAAAGTGGTATCAGAGCGACGATTTTGGAACCTGTAACAAATGAGCCTAATGAATGTAATGAGTCTAATAAAATGAACCTGGGGTATGCGTATTGGGAGCCCCAGCTGATGCTAGATTTTGTGTGAGTAGGCGCCCTCATTTCAAAATCATGGCCCCATTATGCTTAAGCTAGTCACTGGTTAAGGGAAAATTGAGTCGAGAATTTATGTGCCTAGTGTGTGATAGTAATGTAGAGATGTTAGTAGCGGAGTCTTTATGAATGCTATGTGTGTAAAGTTGTGATTAGAACTGTGAAAATCTATAGTTGAGTAGTAACGGAAGTGCTGACATGTTTGCAATGCGAGATAGTGTGCATGATGTGGTGTTGGTAATGCTTGTTCCAAATGGTTGGTATTAGTAATTGATACAAAAGTTTGTGAGTCTTGCATGTGGTAGTAATACTGATGGTTGGTAAGTAGTAAATTTGTTGTAATGGTCATCAAAATAGTATTTGAGTAAATGTGATAGATGAATTATCGAATGCTTCTGCGTGCGGTATAATTCAGTGAGTAATCAAACTAGTGTGTGGTAAGTGTTAGATGTATGATTAAGGCAATACGGTTAGAAGTTATTTTGTTGAGGTATGCATGAGAAGATTGAAAGTTTGGTCATTTGGTTACGTAATAATGGTTATAGAATAAAAATGAAGAGTTGAATGAAGTAATGTATTTGTTGGATTGATACGTTGTATTTGTGTAGTAGTAATGCGATGTGAATGAGTATGTTAATCTGTGCCGCCGAATTCATTTTTGGAATCGACACATGTTGCTGTTTTGCAGGAACCTTTAGCTAATTTTATATTTCCGACCTTGTATCTAGCCTTACTTGACCGAGTATGAGTGCCTACTAGACCGAGTAGACCTCATTCGATCTAGTTAGGAAGCTATTACGTCGAGAAAGTTGGAATTTACTGCGAAAACTCGACCGAGTAGCTCCAACTCGATCGAGTGGAGGCCACTCGATCGAGTAACATACTTACTCGATCGAGTAAGCTGTTACAGTGCCGCTGAAACACGAGTTAATATACCCTTTTCTAATTCTTTCTTCCTATTCCTTCTTCTAATCCACAAACCCTAATCCTTCATCTCCATCTATATACTCTGATTCTTGTTGATTTTGGTGCTTGAACTTGGTGATTTCTTTGCTTAATTCATTCCTTTCACTTGCTAACCATTAAGGTATGAATGTCTAACCTATTTTGATGTTTTTAATTAATTAGAAACATGTAAGATGTTGGAAATTGTTGGAAAATCGATTTATATCGATTAAATTTTGCCTCTAATTGTTGTAATATGATTTAGATGTTTCCCTTTGATGAGTATTGTTGTTAGCTATGCAAAAGTTGAATCAAATTAGGAGTTTTATGACTCGAATTTTCTAGGGTTTGAGAATTTGAATTGAATTTTGGTTGTCTTTTGGGTGCAAAAGGGAGAAAATTGAGTAATATATGCCACACATACCATGTTTAGAGTTGGTTTTTGTGATTTCACTCAAAAATTTGCCTTAAAACTCCGTCTTAAAAGTGCCCCAAACTAAAATTCGTCTTGTATTACTGTGAAATTTGTTAATATATGGAGCTATTTAGAAGTTATGATTTTCAAAAGTAGTAGTGATAATGATAATTGGTGCTCTACATGTCAAAAACTTTACAGCTGTGAGACCGTCTGAGAATAAAATTGAGAGTTTATGCTCATGATTTCTGGTTTGTTGGTGAAAGTGTGTACTTAGTAGCTCTTATACATGAACATACATGGTTGTTTTTACATGTTTTCAAGTATATGTGGTTTGTGTATTTAAGTATGTGTGAAAACAGATGCCGAGACCAACCGTGGGAACCAGACAAAGCAAGAGGGGGAGGGCTTCTGAGCCCGAAGTGGGAGAGGGGAGTGGCCCTATAGTCCCGGCCGTGCCTGAATACCCATCCGTAGTCTTTGTTGATTTTACCCAAAGGGGTAATTTTTTAGCCTTACAGCAGCGGAAGATGAGACCTACCCGGTGTATAGACATCGTCCTCTTGACTGACTTAGGGATTGAGACCGATGTCAGACACATTTTTGAGACCTTGGGGATGACATGGCTATACCGTCTGAGGAAACATTCTTATGCCTTTTTTACCCTTGAGTTCATGAGTTCGTTTAAATACGACGCGGTGGGACAAACTGTGGAGTTTCGCCTTATGAACACGAGTTTTCTGTTGACCATGGATATGTTTGCAACCCACCTTGGCTTGGCTAAGCCTGCCAAGGGAGCTCTCCGTGATATTCCTTCTGAATGTGGGGTTAGTAGCCTCATGTCGTGCCTTACCGGTAAATCAGCTCCTACTTCGAGTAACATGTTGATCAATGATGTTCAACATGTCACTTTGAAGATCTTGTTTCGTGCCTTGACGTGTCTGCTCTACGAGAGGAAGGATGTGAGTAAGTTGAACT
The DNA here is from genome assembly GCF_048544455.1 of Silene latifolia. Taxonomy (NCBI): domain Eukaryota; kingdom Viridiplantae; phylum Streptophyta; class Magnoliopsida; order Caryophyllales; family Caryophyllaceae; genus Silene; species Silene latifolia. Next base: position 326,765,690 of record NC_133537.1, read on the forward strand.
CACATGAGTTGATTCTCTTGATGTCTTATCTTAACCCCACCCGGTCACAGCCTGTCACCTTTAGTGCCCCTGCCTTTGTTTGTGCCAGTCTAGCTCTGATGGCCTCATCTGACACTATATTTTTGAGTTGTGGTGCCATTGCCACACGTCTAGCAGAGCGGTTGACTTCCTTTGAGGCCTCCTCGGCCTATACTCCTTTGACTACCACGGTGCCTACCGTGGACCACGACTACTTCCTCGACCAGAAATGGTTGAGAACCTTAGCGGATGGGAGTTTGGCATGGAGAGTATGTGGTATGAGTTGGATGCGGATACTAGCCCCTGAGCACCTACCTGCGACTGAGCCTTTACCATCGGCAGTTATAGCTGCCGATTCTGACAATGAGGAGGAGGAGGGGCGTCCACCGGTGCAGACGTACCTCATTGACCCGGAGATCCTACAGGTTATACCCGAGCCGAGGAAGGGGGAGAACGTGAGAGCTGAGGATGATTGGCCTAGAATGGGGAGGGGACCACGCAGAGTGAGGGAGAGGGTGGCTGAGACTCAGCTAGTGCAGCCGGAGCAGCCAGTACCGCCACAGTACCAGTTCCCTGGCTACCCTTCTTTTGATAGCCCAGAGGTGCGTGAGAGCTACCTTTCAGAGAGGGTATCTTCTACCCTGACACTCAGGAACCTGCATGAGATGGCTTATGTTCAAGGGTATGGGACCAAGGGACCTCAGCCGGTTTGGTGGAGAGGAGTCGGGGACAGCAGTGGGGTTTTCCACTCTTATGGTGTGGATATGTCTACTTGGGGAGAGCCTCAGTCGTACCCTTATGGTTGTTTGTCCCCTGGGCGGATGGGAGCAGGTGCTGATGTTGGTGGTGGCGCGGGTCAAGACGCGACTGGATCAGGTACCTCAGGAGGTGGTGGTGATGATGCGGTGATGGACGAGCAGCAGTAGGAGTGATATACTCAATTTCTTTTCTTATGTTTCATGATTGGTAGTTGATTTTATCTCGTTTTCAGTTGGTACTTTCTTGGATGCTCGGTTTGTATGGTTGGCCATAAGGCCGTATTTTGAATACTGTTAGACTTTTATGCAGGATTTGGGAGTCGGGCTAGCATTCCGACTCGTATTTATATGGTTATATGCCTTATGTTTGTCGTTCAGGGGACCTTTCGACCTGTAGCAACTCGGTCGAGTGCCCCTCACTCGATCGAGTAGCTGCAGGTGTGTCAGTGGAGGAGTATTCTGATCTCGGACTACTCGATCGAGTAGCTGATGAACTCGATCGAGTAGGCCCAACTCGATCGAGTGCCTGACCAACTCGATCGAGTGTCACTGTTACAGGCACATTTCGATTTTAGAATTGTTTGAATTATCATATTTTTGGATAATTTTACATTAATCTTTATTGTTGGTGTTTCGTAACATGGTTTAGCTTCACCGTTGGTTTTGTAAGTGTGTGTGGTCGTCTTATGAATGTAGGTCTCAATTTTATGCGGTATATATGTGGGTCGGAATGATGAAACAAATCAATCCCAAGTTGATAATTATATACATATGTATATCTATATCTTGTGGGTCATGGTTTAGTAATGTCTAGAAAGTGTTGATTATGTCATAAGTCGGATATGCATTTTGATCAATTCACACAGTGTTTAGTGGTATTTGTGTTACCACTACTACAGATATAGGCTATAACAACGGTCAAAAACCGTTGTTATATAAAAAAGCGGACGTTGTTAAAGCGTCCGTTGTAGAAGGTTTTAACAACGGTTGGTTTACTTAAGGAAACCGTTGTTAAAACTATTAACCACGGTTTTATGTATAAAAACCCGTTGTGGAAAGTGTGACTCAATTTTGGGGGGAAAGTTATAACAACGGGTTGTAATATACAAAACCGTTGTTATAACTAAAGACAACGGGTTGTTTTAAAATAACCGTTGTTGTTTGTTCTTAAAAAATAAAAAAAAAAAAATTAAATATTACTAGATGCATGCATAATTACGGCCTGTTAGAATTCCAATGCATGCATTATTACTGACATTCACTGTACATATGAACGGATAATATGGAATGAGAAGGGTTAGTAATAGGATTTGAAGCAGCATTATTGAGAGAGATGATGATGATTATGGCACAACTTCCTAACATATATATTAATTAAAAAGCAATTAACTCAACCCACACATTGCTTAGTATAAATACATTGCATATCTCAACTAACATTTCCATTATCTCATATATTCATCTCCAAACTCTAACTGTTAAAACAAACTCTACTTAATCTTTCAAATCAAACTCAAAAAACTCTAAGAAAATGAATGATTTCATCCTAAAGACTCTTACCATGATCGAGAACAACAACAACTTCATCCGCTGGTTCCTCCATATTGAGGAAAGTTTCAGGAGCTACCTTGCGGAAGCTCGATCCGCATCAAGCACGCCAAAGAAGATGGCTTGACGGAGCAAAGATTAGATTGCGGCTATATGACGATATAGCAACTGCTGAACGGAACCTCCAAATAGCCAAGGAGGAGAGGATGGATACGATAGAGCACAATAAGATCCTCCATGAAAATATAAGAATTGCATTTTTACATATGTAATTTTTTTTTTTAATTTATGTATTTATAAATATATATATATATATATATATTAATTATGTTTATCTTACTTCTTCATCTTGCTTCTTCATTGTTTTAGTAACTAATTATGCGAACAATACTTAAACAAATAACATAATGGTCGATAAAAACACATATATGCAAAAGAAATAAATAGAAAAAGAAAATAATGACGATGACAAAGTGATTTGGCGAGATTTACCGATAAATACGTAACGTAATAGACGATGAAATCACAATGACGGCGAGAAGATAAAGCGACGATGAGAAAGAGAGAAATAGAGAAAGAGAGAAAGAGAGTGTGTATGTGTTTTGTGTTTGTTTTCTGCTTTGTGTTTGTGTTTGTGTATTAAGGGTTGTGTTTTGTGGTCGCAGACACTTTGTTTGTGTGGTTTATAGTATGGAAGGTATTGACAACGGTTATTAAACAACAACCGTTGTGAAATATGTTTTAACAACGGTTGTAAAAAAACACCCGTTGTCAAATATGTTTTAACAACGGGTTTCAAAAGTAACCGTTGTGATTACTTTTCACTAACTTTGCGCCAATTTTGCGCCAAATTATTAACAACGGTTCCGCATGTGTGACCCGTTGTTAAAAATAATAACAACGGTTTTTATAACTATACCCGTTGTAATTGATTTTAGTAAAATTCGCGCCATACATTCTACAACGTCTATTGTGATTTTCGTGAATAATCGTTGTTAAAGGGGCGTTGTAGTTGCCTAAATTTGTAGTAGTGTACTTTGTAATTTGTATGCGGTCAAGTTGGATAAATCGAATACTTTGTTTATAATATTGTCGCTTGGTCGGTATGGTTGTATAACAAATAGTTGTTGTATTTGCCGCTAGTTTGTATCGATATATCCACAATGTTTTACGTCATATCTGTGGTTTTATGTTGTATGAGTTGTAACTAAGTAATGTCAAAGAGTTGGTTATGTCAGTAGGAATTAATGTCGGTTGTGGTTTATGAGTAATGTCAATAAGATGTAATAAGTGTCGGTTTGAGGGACAGGGAATTTGTTTAATGGTGAACTTCAGGGACGAAGTTCCTTTTAAGAGGGGAAGTGTAATGTCGCAAAAGAAAAATGATATAATTATAACAATTTTGTGGTATTTTAAAGTATGTGAACGATTGTTTGAATAGTTTTATATGATTGTTTTGGATAGCTTCATGGTGGTTGTAGGGCAATTGAGTAAGAGTTTGTAATTGTTGAACGAAATAACATGCTGTATATTTTCGAAATAGCATGTTGTATATTTTCTTTCGGTAAGTTATTCGCTATGATGACTCGTGGTGTGTCTTGCAAGTGGTAATTGTTGACCGGTGATGAATGAAATTATAGTCTCGTGGTTGTGTTGTTGCGTGTTGAATAAGGTGATGTGGTAGTGTAAGTGATAGTCGAGTTGGTCGTCTTTATGGTTGGTCTGTGATTAGTTGAAGATTGTGTGTGTGACGTGTGTTAAGTGGTTGACGATGATGATGTTTGATGGACATACGTAGCGGGATAATATTTCTAAACAGTTTTGTTGACCTGTGTCGGGTAAATGGTGGTATCGACTTTGGTTTTCGTCGTGCGGTTCGGGAGAGGATGAGTCGAATTTGAGGGACGAAGTTCTTTTTAAGGGAGGAAGACTGTAATACCCGTCGTTTTAGGGACCCGTTGACTGACGTTGACCGACCTTAGTGACATGTATTAGTCTTTAAGGAAACCTTACGAGCGATGACTTGTAACGTAGCAAGCTTTGGGTGTGTGGTACTCGATCTAGTCGAGGCCACTCGATCGAGTAGCCTTGAGGCTCGATCGAGTAGGGGCCACTCGATCGAGTAGGGGCCACTCGATCGAGTAAGTTAGATACTCGATCGAGTAGCGTCTTTACAGCGAGGATTTATTTATCGTGTTTTGAGAAACCACAAATCATTTCCGCCATTCTTTTCCGAAACCTAGATGCCGTCACTCTTCCTTCTCCTTCACCATAGTTCCTTCCTTGAGGTCCTTGAAAATGTTTATGCCATGGGGGTAGGTGGCTTGAGTCGGGTAGCGGTCTTGATGCCGGATAGCTATGCGTAGGTTGTTGCGTGGTTGTTTGCCATCTTGTGATCGGAAGTGGAATCGCTGCAATGCGCTAAAGTCAGTCTTACCATGTGATGTCTTGGATGATAGCTGGATACTTGGCGGGATGAGTCCTTCACGAGTTTGGACAGAAGTGTAGATCACCTAGTTGGTAGTAGTCTGAGTTGTATCTTTGTTATCTTAGTTTGTTTAATCACTTGTAATAAACTTTAATTGTTCTTTTATCGACGTTTGATTATTACTGTCCTCGGCCAACCGAGATGGTGATGCCCTTATATGCTAGGGAATGTCTAGTTAAGGCTCCTTGGTATATGGGGGTGTCACACAAAGTTCCGGACCTTGACACGTAACCTATAGTAATTTGTCGGGTTGTCAGTTTCAACATTTTCAATACAGTTGATCAAGTTAGCATCGCGCCACTAGCCCCTCCCCCACCGAACCCTAATTTTTCATAGACGGATACGGACTTAATAACGAAGTCCATGAACAGGCTCATCGATCCGCTAAATGTATTTTATTAAAAAAAAGGGTTTCAGGGCACAAAAATTAATAAATTAATGAAATACAGTAAGAACAAACTAAATCTAAATTTATTTTCAAAGAAAGTATACTATTTAATTATGCTTTATAATTTATACACCCTCCTAGTTCGCCTATTGTTCCTCTTTTTTGGCTTAAAAATAAGGAAATGAATTTGGACTATACAAAACACTATGTCCTACATTAAATTGAATTTGGACCACACAAAAATTTCCAAATAAGAAAAGAGAGAACAAAACCCGACTAACATGAAAAAAGGAAATATGGAACAATAGGCCGACTAAGAGGGAGGATATATGTGTTATAAGGTTACGGTATTTTACTATACTTTGTGTCTTTTTTAACCATAATTTTATTACGAAAAATTAATTTAATATATTTTACATTCAAGCCCACAAATTCATAGACAAGTCTGCTAACTTAAATTGGGCAATGCTAGTAATCCGCTTTAGTAGGCTTGGGCATATCACATTGGCCCTGTTTGAAACTTTTATAAGGTAGGCCAATTTTTTTTTTTATAAGATAAGAAAACTAGATTGATTATCTAGGCTATAACAAACCTATCTTATCCTTTCGAATAAGTGAGGTAAGTTGAAACCACCGGCTTTCGAATTCCACCTTGAAAGAGTTAGACATGAATGTCCAATAGAAGCTATAAAATCAACAACCTTGTTGGCTTCACGAAAATAATGTTTAATTATCACTTTATTGAAGAAATGAATGTCTAATTTTACATCCTTGATAATATTTGTCAAATACTATGAAGTTAGTTGATAACACATAAATTATCACATTCAACAATTAACTTTCAGATTTCTAAGTGTTTAGCGGCTAAAATGTCTTTTTTTAAAGTGAGAGGTTCCGCGACAAAAATATTTTTAGATTTGCACTTTTTTACTCCTAACAAAACGACACATTATGATCTCTTATAGAATATTCTAAAGCAGCTTTATTTCCATTTATTTTCGATCCGTCAAAATTTAGCTTTGGAAACCGTTTCTAGGTTTCTTCCACCAGATTTCTTCCTTACTAGTAATGTTTCTAACCAGCTCGTCTTTCTCGGGATTGATGAGATCTTTATGTCTAGTCTCATTCCAAATTTTGATGTTATTACTGCATAAGAGAATATAATTGCTGATACTGGAATGAACATTATTAAAGATAATATTATTTCTATAAAACCATGTATTTCACCAAATAAAAGTAATCTTAATGAAATCATCTTCTGGAATTTCATTAGAAAACTTTGACTTGCAATCAATACATATTATATAAAGCAGAAACTTTTCGAGCGATATTAGAGAGTCCAACTTTTTTAGAATTCCTGTATATAAAATAAGTTTTATATAAAATTATTATCATTATCATAATAAGTGTAGATCTAGATTTTTGTCTCTTAATAATTTATGAGAAAATTATCCTAATTGGTGTAGATCTAATAATTTATGAGAAAATAATCCTACTAGAAATAGATCCGTTATTTATGAGAAAAATAATACTAATAGAACTGGATCTAATAATAGGAAAATAACTTTATAAAGAATATTTATTTTAGAAATATTTATAAGGCAAAATGTCATTTAATAAACGTATAAAAGTGTTAAAATTGCCTACATTTTATAAACATAGAATTACTCTTTGTGAGAAAAAAAAAAGATCCTAATTTTTTACAAATATAAAATATTGTCAAAAATCTAAGTTGTTTGATTTTAACTACTTAGGGAAACCCGTGTTGTAATAAAGATAATTATATTTTAAAACTTTTTTGAATATTTAAAAGATTTACAAAGATTCGAGTTGTTAATTATAACCAAACACGTAATTATCTTTTACAAAAACTTAAAAAAAAAGCTGATTTTTATTTTAAAAAAATAATTCAGGAAATAGTAACATGTCATATTAGAAAAAAGAAGTAAAGAATGACATTTACTTAGCATTTGACTTATACAATGGCGGTGGAATGAGAATAATTTCTATAATGACTATATTAGAAATAAACAACTACAACGATGGCATAAATAGTTTAAATCCGACTTTCTACGACGTATCGAATGTGTATGATTATATTACCAATAATATTCACATAAGATTAAAAACCAATTGAATGAACGACCATTTAATAGTCAAGTTTAATTTTAATTAATTACATTCTGGTGACCTAAAATATTTAATAGTCAACTTTAATCTTAATTAATTACATTTTCAGTGAAATAAAGTGCAAAATTGGAGATTAAACTACATACAAAATAGAATAATCAACATAATATTGCAAAAAAAATGGTTGATTTGTTATGTTCAACATATTTTTTAAGTATTCCATATAAAATACTAAGAATGTTATGTATAGGTCACTAAAGTGGATTGTCAAAATCTCAAGGCACCAAAGTGGAGTTATGCAAACCTCGAGGCACTAAAGTGAAATTAGGCTAAACCTCAGGCCACCAAAGTGGAAATACATCTTTTTTGTAAATGGTTAACCGGCCATGAGGTATCTCATATGGATTTAATTAGTTGAATATAAGGTACTCCTTAGTGTAATAAATTAGGCCAAACTTATAAGTTTGACGTTACGATAAAAACAGCTAATTGCATATATATTGGTTAAGAAGTGAAACGATTGTACGTATATATTTAGTAATTTGAAGTCAGTTTCTTAAAATTGAAACTCTTTTCTGAGAATTTGATCATTTTGTTATTATAAATAAAGAGCTGAATAACAATGTAAGATAACGAGACTTGATTTTGTTAATAAATGACATTTCAAATAAACAAAATTGAGTTATAATTTTAATAAAATTAATCTTAAACTAATCGAGTTTAAGAGTAGTATCCTAATATCCTACTCCCTCCAATTCACACAAAACTCCTCATTTGCTTTTTCTAGTTCAAAGTTTGAAAAGTTTGACCCTAATTCACTCAAACATTCATTTCACATCTACAAATGGACAATAGGTTATGTAGATGATGAAATTACCCTTAAAAAATAGTCCCAGTTTAGAAAGGTAAAACAATGAATGAGACAACGCCCATAAATGAAAAAGGTAAACAAATGATCGGGACAGAGTGAGTAGTTTATAAGGAACTGAAAATTAGGATCTGATAAATTAGTTGTGTTCCGGGTATGAATTCCGAAGTAGGTTAGTTTACCACGCTAGCTTTGTCGAATAATGCCTCTTCTAGCCTTGACTGCTCTCCTCGGCCTCTCCTGCAATAATGAGCAAACTGAGGGCTTGGCTTTGTGCCAAGCGTACTCACTCCGACGCTCAAGTCAGTGAACTTATTGTGATTAAGTAGTATGTAGCTTGATGACGTGTATTGTAGAGAGATGAGAGAGATAATACCAATTTAAGTGGTTCTTAGGTTAGATTCTGGATCCCTTCCTCAATGAGGATTGAGGAGTATTTATAGACTTTCACCTTTTGTCACGTAGTGGCCAAGTGGGCCAAGTGGCATAGCAGGTGGAAAGACTGATCTACCCTCGGCCGAGGGACCTATGGCAGGCCGGCGAGCCTGGTTGACTCCATGCCGAGGGTTCTTGGATATGAGTACGCGGGTATGTGCCCCGGCTGGTAGGTTGCCATGCCGAGACCTGGCCGGGCAGCCGAAAGGCTGCATCGGCTGGGATGTCTAAGTCATTGGTTTGCTGTGGATATCTTTGACCTCGCTCAATATGTTGACTTGGTCAGCGGGTGCAGAATATGCCCCATCAATTTGCCCCCAGCGTAGTCTATGCCGTGGTATGGGCTCCGATGTATGTTGAGCGTATATTCTGCGCAAGTGAAAATTTTCTGCCCCGGCTTCTTCTTCCTCGGCTTACTTCTGTACAGGCCGTACCGTATCCCCCCTCCACATGGATGTGTAATGGACATCAAAATGTGGAAGAGAAAGCTGCTGGCCGGCGGACCCAAGGTTGAGAGTGCCGGTGTATTTTTGATTGCCCCGGCCGTGTCTTTGCCTAGCTTGGTTAGTCGTGTTGCCGGCGGAGAATAGATACTTTAGGAGTTTTTTGAGGAAGATGAATAGGCTAAGGGATATGAAGGGCGTGTTGAAGACGCTTGGTTCTTCGTTGCTTTGATTGACATTCAACGTTGCGTCGATTGACATTCCGTGTACGCATGCCCGACATGTGTCTCTTCGTTGATTGGCGACGCTTCATGGGCTGCGTTTTGATTGGTCCTCCTTTATGGGCCTTTGCCTATAAATACGGATCAATGAATGAAATTGGTTAATAATTTCATTCATTCTAAAAATTTTCTTCTTTCCAAAATTCCAAGTCTTTCCCTCTCTTCCGATCTTCTTTAATTTTTACGTCGGCGTAGCACTTTTCTTCAAGGTAAACCGAAAAACCTTTTCAACTTTTTGTTTTGTTTAAGTAATTGTTGTGAACCATGTCTTCTACTGATGCCGGTCCCAGTACCCGTGCGCCGGGGGGTTCCCCGTCGCGTTTTGATGAGGAGGAGGCGGTAGCCGCAATTCCGTTAAGGTCGAGGGGCCCTAGGTCTCCTTCCCCTGAAGTTGACCGCAGAGTTCTGGAGCAGTGGGAAGATGATGTCGATGATGAGGAAAGGAATCCTTCCGGTGCGGAGAGGGCGACAGTCTTGCATCATTACGATGTCTGTACCATTGGCCCCAATCGTGCTTGGACCGATGGGCTCGCCGCCGCCCGCTCGAATTTTTCGAAGAGCACTTCTTTTTTGGCAAGGGGTACAACATTGTTATCCCTGGAGAGGGTCAGGCCGTCTGTTGCCCTCCCACTGGTCACATCGGCGTATATATGAGGCACTTGGAGTATGGTCTCCGGTTTCCTCTTAATATGTACGTCTCTTCCATAATTCAGGCGATGAACGTTGCAGCGGCGCAGCTTCACCCTTTGGCCGTTAGAACTATAGTAGGCTTCGTGTGGCTGTGTCGCTTCAGGGGGGTGATCCCAACGGTAAACCTATTCCGCCGAATTCATTTTCTTCGAATGAATGTTCAAGGTGGCCGGGGGTGGTATAGCGTCCAGACTGAGCCAGGCTATCTCACCGTGCCTAAGCTCACCTCTTGCAAGGGCTGGAAGGAACGGTGGGTGTATGTCGAGGTCCCAGATGATTATCCGTTGCCTCGGTCTTTTCAGCACCACGTTAACTTGCGGTGCGAGAGCAAAGGGGAGCGTGAGAAGATGATCCCCAAGGGCAAGAATAAGATGGACGCCGGGAATGTCTATCTTAATGAGGACGAGAAGCAGGCACTGAAGCTTTTCGAGGTCGATGATGATGGGGCGCCGAAGGTTTGGTTGCCCCCGACGCAAGTCATCTTGATGGACGAGCCGCTTTGCTATGTCGGCCTCATACCGGCCCTAGCATAGGGTGAGTGGGGTCGGTGTGAGGCCCATTTCTGCTTTAAGGTTTTTCGTTGTTTGTTTCTTGACATGTCCCTTTGTCTAAGTTTTACTTTGTTTCTTTTACAGAGCACTTTGGTCCCGTTCTGTCTGAGCAACTCCTCGAGAAGATGGGGCTGGACAAAGACGGAAACGTTAAGGAGAAGAATCCGAAGGTCGATGTGCATGACCGCCGTCCGTCGCCTCGACCTCCGAAGGGCTTGGACGAGACGGCGGCCCGTGCCAAGGTAGCCGCTGCCTTGCTTCGTCGGGTCCGAAAAGCCAAGTCTACGGCGGCGACGGTGTCAACCTCTGTTCCGCCTCCACCAGAGGTGGAGGTCGTTGACATTGTCGATGGAGAGGATTCCGATGCTGAGGGATCTCCGCTTAGGCGTAAGAGGAAAAGATCTACCCATGCCACCGATGCTTCTGCTTCCGTCGCTCATGTTAATGCCAGCGCCGAGGAAACGGGTCAACCGGCCAAGAAGAGCAAGCCCTCTGGTACAGGTCTAACTTGCGGCTCAGATTTAGCCGGCTCATTAGATATACCTGATGACCGGCTCTCTGGTATGTCCATGAACGTTGACGTGGACTCTTTGGTTGAATTTTTTGTAGATCAACCGGCGCGTCATCCCCATTGCGAGCGGCGAGTTGAGAAAAGGCCTATGCGAGACGGCGGGAAAAATGCCGACTCCGTACTCGCGTCGATATCCAACGACCGGCTCATAGCGGAGGGTACAAAGCTGAGCAAGAAGGTTGGGATTTGGTCCGAACTGGTCGGCTCTCGTATTAGGGAGCAAGAAAAGGCCTTGGCCGAGACGGGACCGTTGATAGAGCAGCTGAGGCTCGATGTTGCTGCCGCAAAGGGGTGGCGGGAAGGCTAAGCTTGACCTCCTTGCCGCACCTGCCTGGCGCGGGTCGAGGAAATTGAGAAGCTGCTGTCGGCCGAGAAGGCCAAGGTAGAGGTGCGGTTCTGCTGCCGCCAAGTTGAAGGAGGAACGGGACAGTACAAGGGCGGCTACGACGTTGTTGTCGCCCAAAGGGAGGAGTCAAAAAAGGCGTATCGGCTCCAAGCGGAGTCGCATAGGGAGACTAGTGCTATCCTTGCCCAAAGGGAGAAGGATATTGAGACACTTCAAAGCACGATTCTCCCTCGCATGTGTGCTCGATATAGGGACCGACCGAAGAAGCTTTCGGGGAGGTGATAGATGAGGTCTATCCGGATGGCTCCTTTCTGTGGACAAAGTTTGACGAAATTTGTTCGACGATAGGCTCGAAGCTAAAGAGAAGGCTGCGGCGGATAAGGCCGCCGAGGATGCGAGGGCCAAGAAGGAGGAGGAGGCGACCGCTGCAAAGGCGGCCCTTGCAGAGAAGACGAGGGCGGCCAAGGAGGAGTCCGCCATCGAAGGCGGTGAGGATGCTAAGGTCGCTAAGAAAGGCTGCGGCGGATAAGGCGGTGAGGATGCTAAGGCCGCCAAGAAAGCCGAGGATGCTAAGGCGCCCAGATTGCATCTAAGTCGCTCACCGAGGGTAACGCTGGTGATGGCGGTAAGGGCAAGCAAGAACGAGGCATAGGGAGACGGGCGGTCGTCACCGGGCTCACCGGCGTCTCGGATAGCTTCACTATTCGGGGCCAACTATTAAGCCTTTTCTCCCTGCCATCCTTTTGGCGCTTCAAAGATCCAGTCCGAAACCTTTTGCTTTTTCTTTTCCTTGTATTTTGTAAGACCTTGGTAGGTAGAGTCTTGGCTTATCCCAAAGGGGACGGCCGTCGTCTGTGTTTCTCCTTCTTGTAACTCGTTATCCTTTCCTTAATGAGATTTTGCTTGCTTTGCCTCTGGCTTGGCCGAGGCCTTTTGATTTATTCCTTCACTTGTCTTCTTGCGTTAATTAATTGAGCGCTTTTCGTTTTTACCTTTGGCTTTAGCCGAGGCAGTTTAGGATGCGTATCTCAACTGTGTTTAACGTCTTTAAGCTCGGTCTTAATTTGCCGAAGGCAGTTGCGTTAATTAATTGAGCGCTTTTTCGTTTTTACCTTCGGCTTGGCCGAGGCAGTTAGAATGCGTATCTCAACTGTGTTTAACGTCTTTAAACTCGGTCTTAATTTGCCGAAGGCAGTTGCGTTAATTAATTGAGCGCTTTTTCGTTTTTACCTTCGGCTTGGCCGAGGCAGTTAGAATGCGTATCTCAACTGTGTTTAACGTCTTTAAACTCGGTCTTAATTTGCCGAGGGCAGTCGCGTTTCACTCGTCTCTTCCCGGCTAGTTACCGGGGCAACGGAGTTTACGTTTTGACCGCCGTTGAACATATGTTAGCATATCGGCTCGTCCCCCCGTCACTCCCGTTAAAGGCCGGGATGATCGAGGTTTTGGCTCTGTCTCTTTGTGTACATATGTTAGTATGCCTTCCGATTGGGGTGGATTAACACTTTGATGAAAAACTTGGATGACTCCTCATTAGATATAAATATGTATTGGGGTGCCAACAATTGTTTTGGGCAACTCATTGTTATACAAAGTATTTTTCGAGATTGTCGGTGTTCCAATGGCTCATCAAAGGTACATCTCCCATGTCCGTCCCCGGTATGTACCCGGCCTCATTTCTTCAACTACCTTGTAGGGACCCTCCCGATTGGCCGTCAACTTGCCATGGATGTTTCCTTTGTTGGTGGGGTGACTTCCTTAGGACCGGATCTCCTACTTTTAAGTCCCTTTTGTGGACTCTTGATTTTGTAGGCCCTTTTCATTCGGCTCTGATATACTGCTAAGTTGAGGCGTGCCGCATCTCGGCTTTCTTCGACCAGGTCCAGGGAGGTTCTTAGGCCTTCCTCGTTTTCATCTGGGTTAAAAGTGGCCGTTCTGAATGTTGGCACCGTCGCTTCAATCGGCGGGATCGCTTCGGACCGTAGACTAGGTGAAAAGGACTGCACCCCGTTGCTTCTTTCTCCGTGGTCCGGAGGGACCATAGAACGCCGGGTAGCTCATCGGCCCATCTTCCCTTGAGGTCTTCAACTGTCTTTTTCAAGCCGTTGAGGACCGTTTTATTGGCTGCCTCCGCCTGTCCGTTGCTCTGGGGGTGGCAGACGGAGGAGTATGCAAATTTGATGCCGAGTTCTTCCAACCAGCTCATTATTGTGTCACTCCAAAATTCTCGGCCATGGTCGAATACCATGACTTGGGGTAACCCAAAACGAGTTATGACATTTTCCCAGATCACCTTTCTTACGGCCGCGCGGCATTTTTCGCAGCACGCCACGGCCTCAACCCATTTGGTGAAGTAGTCGACGGCGACGATTAGGAACTTTCTTCCTCCGGATGCCGTTGGAAATGGCCCTAGTAGATCCATTCCCCACTGTGCAAAGGGAAGGGGATTAAGCACTGGTTGTAGGTCTCGGGAAGGTGCGTGTATCACCGGAGCGTGCATCCGACGATTGTTGCATTTTTCGGTTTTGTTTTGGAATCTTCAAGCATGGTGGGCGAAGTAGCCGGCTCGGAGAGCTTTGTGGGCTAGTGTTCTTGCCCCCATGTGATGACCACAGATGCCTTCGTGTATTTGTCAAGATTAGCTCTGCATCGGCCGGACCGACACACTTCGGGAGTGGCACGGTCACGGACCTCTGTATAACTCTCCTTCGAATACCAAGTACCTTTCTGCGATCCTCTTTATCTTTTGTGAGAGGTTGCGGTCCTCAGTAATTCATTTGACAGTTTATACCCCTTTATCGGAGTCATCCATGTCGTCTCGGTTTCCACGTCGCACACCATGCCGATGGTTTCGTCAATGCTTTTAGCGTCTCGATGTCCACCAAGACGGTTGGCTGATATTCTTTATGGTTGAACTGGCCAGCTTTGAGAGAGCGTCGGCCGGTTGTTTTGACACTGGGATGTGTCGCATTTTGAATGACTTCAATTTTGAGGTCTCGGCTTTTACCTTTTCCAGGTATCTTACCATCCCATCGTCCCGAGCCTCGTACTCTCCTTCGTATTGGTTAGTTACCAAGAGAGAGTCTGTTTTCAAAATGATGTGTTACGCCCCGGCTCGGCTAACTCAACTCCGGTTATCACCGCCTCATATTCGGATTCGTTGTTTGAGGTCGAGAAGGTAAACTTCAAAGCGTACTCGAACTCGTCCCCGTTTGGGCCGATGATAAGGATGCCGGCTCCTGAGCCGTTCGTTGTGGAGGATCCATCGGTATATACCTCCCACATGCCGGGACACGATTCTTCCTGATACGTGCACTCGGCCAAGAAGTCTCGCCGGCCGCCGCCCTTTTATCGAAGGCCTTGGTTTGTATTGAATGCCGAAGCCGGATAGCTCCACCGCCCACTTGATGAGTCCGCTGATTGTTCGAATTTTTCCAGTGTTTTCTCCAACGGTGGTCGGTTAAGACCGTCATGGGATGTGCGTCGAAGTAGGGTTTCAACTTCCTTGCGGCAACAACCACGGCAAAGGCCGCTTTTTCAATCAGCGGGTAGTTTCTCTCGGGCAACCTTGATGTATGGTGATAAAGTATATTGGGTCGCTTTGCTTGTTTTCTTCTCGACGATTACAAGATCGACCGTGGCCGAGGTTCTTGCTAAATATAGATATAGCGTTTCCCCGGCGTCGGTGGTCCGGGAGTGGTCGGGAGAGTTTGCGAGATGGGCCTTCGATTGTTTGAAAGCCGTGCTCTGTTCCTCCCCCAGAAGTCTTTATTCCCTTTTAGCACTTTGAAGAATGGGGTGCTCTTGTCGGCTGACCGAGAGATAAAACGGGCAAGGGCCGCCATCCTTCCGGTCAGTATCATAACCTCTTTGCGATTCCTCGGCTCCGGCAGGTCTAGAATTGCTTGGACTTTCTCTGGATTGGCATCAATTCCCCTGGCGCTAACAAGCACGTCGAGGAATTTGCCGGCCCGGACACCGAAGTTGCACTTTGTAGGGTTAAGCTTCATCTTGTATTTCCTTAGTGAACAAAATGTCTCGTGTAAATCGGCTAGGTGCTCGCCGTCGGACTTGCTCTTGACAATAGCATCGTCGACGTAGGCCTCAATGTTTCGCCCTTTTTGATTTTGGAATATTTTGTCCACCAGTCTTGTGTAAGTCGCCGCAAGCATTTTTCAAACCAAACGGCATCATTTTGTACATGTAGGTGCCGTGTATGGTGATGAATGCGCATTTAGGCATGTCTTCCTCTCGCCATGAATACCGATGGTATCCCGAAAAGGCGTCGAGCGGGCTCAAGCATTGTGTAGCCTGCCGTTGCGTCTATTAAGCTATCTATCCGAGGCAAGGGGTAGCAATCTTTCGGGCACGCTTTATTAAGTTGCGTAAAATCAACACACATCCTCCACCCCCCTGATGACTTTTTAACCATTACAACATTAGCTAGCCATTCAGGGTATGTACAAGGGATGATAAAGCCTGCATCTAACAACTTATCAACCTCGGCCTTGATGGCATCTTCCTTTTCGGCCGAGGAGTTTCTCACCCTCCGCTTCACGGGGGCGGGCGCTGGGGAGTACGTTCAGCTTGTGAACGATGACCTCCCGGCTTACACCTGACATCTCGGCGGCCGAGTATGCAAAGACATCTTTGTTCCTTCTCAGCAGGTCTAGGAGATCGGCCCTGAATTTTGGTTCCAGGCCGACACCGACAGTCACGGTGCGTCCTGGATCAATCTCTATCTGTTCGGTCTCAGCCCCTTCGACCATGGCGACGTGGTTGGTGCTCATCGGTTCGTCCTCCTGTCTTAAGGATGGGTTCTTCCCTTTTTCTTCTTTCTTTGCCACTTTGAAGGATTGCATGTTGCATCCTCTGGCCGATATTTGGACGTTGACCACCTCGTCTTTTTCGTTCTTTGAGACGAGTTTATGAACCTCCCCGCGATCCGAGACATACATCAGTGTCAGGGCCCGGATGGACATTACAAAGATCGACCTCACTCGGGGTGACGCGACCGATGAGAACGTTGTATGCGGATGAGCCGTCGATGACCACGAACTCGGACATCACATTCTTGGCCGCGTCGGATTGGCCGAACATCACTGGTAACTTGATAGTCCCTGGGGGACCAAGCCTGCCCGGAGAAGTGTACAATGGGTTGGTGCATGGGCTAAGGTCCGCAATTTTCAGGCCGAGCCCCGTAAAGCACTCCCCGAACATGATGTTCGTGTAAGCACCCGTGTCGATCGGGCATCTCATGACCAGGTGGTTAGCTATGTCTAAGTGGACTACGAGTGGGTCGCTATGTGGGGCGATGACTCCTTCGTAGTCCTTCTTCCCAATAGTTATGTTCGGGATGTTGGAAGCGCGGGCCGCTGCAGTGGGCACGAAGTTGACGGCCTGATACAGTTCGTTCATGTGCCGCTTGTGCCCGTGAGCGGATCCGCCGTTCGTTTCCCGATGACAACATGAATTGTTCCTATTCGTTGAAAGACGGATTTTTTGTCTGAGCCACCGGTGTTAGTCTTTTGGCCTCCGGCAATATACTTGCCGAGGCTCCCTTTTCGGATCAGCTCTTCAATGGCATTCTTCAAATGCCGGCAGTCGTTGGTTAAGTGACCGGTGTGGCCGTGGTACTCACAGTACAGGCTCGTGTCACCGTCCCCCTAGGTTTGGGGGCCTTTCCCACTTCCTCGCCCCTCGTTTCGCTCGGGAGAAGACCTCGGCGGCCGATACGACCGGGGGGGTGTGATCTTTGTACTTCTTATGGTAGTACGGACTGAACTCCCCGGCGTCCGCCGGGTTACGCTCCGGCGGGCCTGTCGGTCCGCGACCTATTATTGTCACGGCGCCCTTCATCCGGCTTGTCCTCCCTGTGGATCTTTCTTTTCGAGTGCCGGCCTCGCCGTGGCCTATCCATATTTTGTGATAGTCTTCGACCTTAATGGCCTGGGTCGGCCAATTTCTGGCAGACTCAAGGCTCGGGCCACCGCACTTGATGAGTTCGTTTTTCAAGTCCCCTGCGGGGAGGCCTTTCATCGGTGCGAAGGCCGCTAGTTCATTGTTCGGCTCCCTAATCTGCCGAACCCCGGCATCGAACCTCTTCACATAGCTTCGGAGTGACTCGCCTCCCTCCGCTCGATGGTCGGGAGATCCGATGTCTCAACGGCTCTCCTTTTATTGGTAGAAATCTTTGGGCCAAAACGCGTCTCTTAGGTCGGAATAGGAGTATACCGACCCATCGGGTAGCCCCTTGTACCGGCTTTGCGCCATTCCAACCAAGGTCGTTGGGAAAACTCGGCACTGGACCTCGTCAGTTGCTCCCACACCGACATGTGAGACTCGAAAGCCTCGGCATGATCGGTTGGGTCGCCCTCTCCTTTGTATGTTATAGACGGTAGCTTTAGCTTTGGCGGCACTGGTCTCTAGGACGAGGCACCGAGGGGGGTGTCGACCACGTGTCTAATGACACGCGGCGATCGGCTCCTCGCATCCCTAGTCCGACCCCTCTCCCCGTGGCGGGAAGGGCTTCTTCTCCGACTACGGTGAGTCGGACTCCTTCTTCGACTCGGCGAGTCGGACTCCTTCTCCGACTCGGTGAGTCGGACTCCTTCTCCGACTCGGTGAGTCGGACTCCTTTCGCTCGTCGGGGCATGCCTCGTGGGCGTCGCGGCGACATCGTCCTTCCGCGAGTGCGGGAAGGGCTTAGTTCTACCACCGACACTTTGGGCTCCCGGCGTCTTGGTAGGCTCGGCCTCTCTTAGTGCTTCGTTCGGAGTTTTTCGGAGTCACCTTTTGGGCCCTAGCTTCTCGGACGGGTCCCGCCGCTCTTGTCGGTGTGATAGTGTGTGTGAGCCGCGGCCGACAATCAGTCCGGGGAGTCGCTTTGCTTTGCTTTGCATCAACCACACGCCCATGATGGTGACCTGGTCGGCGGGCGCGGCGTATCGGCATTATTGGCATCCCGAACTCCGGTTGAATTATCCGCCGGTGGAGGGTCGCACAACCGAGAATGGTGGACGGTATCATCTGGGTGGAGGGGCTCTTCGGTTACGAACACCTCTTGTTCTTTTGACATCTTCTTAGCTTTTTGGGTGGGTTTTTTTTTGTGTTTGGGATTGACTAGCTTCTAGTATCTACTCCCCACAGACGGCGCCAATTGTTCCGGGTATGAATTCCGAAGTAGGTTAGTTTACCACGCTAGCTTTGTCGAATAATGCCTCTTCTAGCCTTGACTGCTCTCCTCGGCCTCTCCTGCAATAATGAGCAAACTGAGGGCTTGGCTTTGTGCCAAGCGTACTCACTCCGACGCTCAAGTCAGTGAACTTATTGTGATTAAGTAGTATGTAGCTTGATGACGTGTATTGTAGAGAGATGAGAGAGATAATACCAATTTAAGTGGTTCTTAGGTTAGATTCCGGATCCCTTCCTCAATGAGGATTGAGGAGTATTTATAGACTTTCACCTTTTGTCACGTAGTGGCCAAGTGGGCCAAGTGGCATAGCGGTGGAAAGATCGATCTACCCTCGGCCGAGGGACCTATGGCAGCCTGGGCGAGCCTGGTTGACTCCATGCCGAGGGTTCTTGGATATGAGTACGCGGGTATGTGCCCCTATTTGGTAGGTTGCCATGCCGAGACCGGCCGGGCAGCCGAAAGGCTGCATCGGCTGGGATGTCTAAGTCATTGGTTTGCTGTGGATATCTTTGACCTCGCTCAATATGTTGACTTGGTCAGCGGGTGCAGAATATGCCCCATCAAGTTGGTTCACTAAAAAATGTTTGGCAAACTAACAGGTAGCTGATTATTGGTAAATCGCATAGAAAGACATAATAAGTACTCCATATTTAATATCGATTTTTCTAATGTCTTCCCTAAGGGAACATATTAAGAGTCTAAATAAAGAAATAATTAAAGAAATATTACAAATTGAAGGGTAGAAAAAAAAAAAAGACAGGTAAGTTTATTTCTTCTCACATGCTACTTTTATTCTGATAAATAAGTTACTTACAAAATCACAAATACTTATAAAAAAATAAAGTAAATGAGTTTTTTTGGTAAGAATGAGCTTAAGCTTGTTTGCTTTGCAAACAAGGCTTAAATATTAGATTTTTTCAAGATCCCCTAACCTTTCTAATATCAAATTTATTTCATTTTAATGTTTTTTGCCCATGTATCAAAGTCACACGAAAAACATTATTTACAAAAAAAAAAAAAACAATCACAAATTTATTAAACTATATTTCATATTATATATTTTGCGTAGAGTTTTTAAGGATAAGTAGTCTTATTGTAAATAATCAAAGACTACTTCGCTTAAAAACAAATAGTGAGTGCGATAAGAACGGTAACACTATAATTATTCAATCACCCAACGATTTTAATGAAGTTATAAACTAATAACTAATGTTGTCACATATGATAGATACAAGGAGTATAATTATGACACCTATTGTTTTACGTAACACCGTTTAGTTTTACTTAGTTGTTGAAGGTTAAAATAATTTGGAAAATTCATAAAGGTATGTTTAAGTTATATAGGGTTCATTTAGGTAATTTACACCATGTTTATGGACATGGTTTTGTATTTAATTAAAAATTGATGGTACCTGTAGTAGCGACGTACTATAACTATGTCGCTTGATATTTTACAAATGATATGATTACTAGTTTACTACTAATTAAACAACAAACCTTTCGTGCTAAAAGCAACATAGGTGATCAACTACAACAAACCACGAACTTTTGTTTCATTAAATGATTCAATATAGTTAGACCTTTTTTTTTATCAACTTAAGCATATATTTTAAAGATGATCCTAATAAGAGCCCCGTGCATCGCACGGGTTTTCCAACTAGTATTATCATAATTTAACAAAAAAATTGTTAAAACTAATAATATTCACGTTTTGGATAACATAACCAATCAAGGGACATTCGTAAAAGAAACGGTATTTGTTTTAATAGAAATGGTTGCACAAAACACAATTAGGTGGAACATTAATATGACTTTTAAGAAATCTGCCTTTCGTAGGGAGGCCTTCAACATAGGCTTTCCAAAGGAAAAATTTTAACTTTAATTTGGAGAAATATTCAATTTCAAATCCAGTAAAATTCACAGACAAATCCAAAGAAGGTATCCAGAATATCATTAAGTGGCAGTAAAATGTTGGTAATCTGATTAACAGTATCGTTATTCACTAAATTGAATGATTTTACAAACATCGATTTTCATAAATCAGATCTAAAATAACTATAAATAACATAAATCAGGTCTAAAGTAATTAAAAATTGGGTTGATAAATATATCATCGAAAATAGTGTATAATTGAAATTTAAGCCCTCAGATGAGCCTACACCGAGAAGAACCAAAGGGGGGCATATTGGGAATTTCCATCGTCACACGCAATTTACACACAAAAGGGTACGTCGTGGAAACAACAACTAAAAATTGCACCTACAAATACCAAACGAAACACCACCAAATAATCAGAACTAAAATCCCAGTTCAACAACTATTCCACCGTACCCTACGTTAAAACAACCAAAACTATCCTTCAAATGGGTTCAACGTACGAGGTCGAAGTTACCGTAACCTCAGCCAAGGACCTTAAAAACGTCAACTGGCGAAACGGTCCTAACACACCCTACGCAGTGGTATGGGTTGACCCGGATCGAAAAGTCTCGACCCGGGTTGACGAAGAAGGTGATACTTGTCCAAGGTGGGATCAGACCCTTGTCATCCCGCTCAATTTTCCGATTGAGGATGCTATCCTTCGCATTGACGTAGTCCACGCCCATGCTGAGTCCGATACCAAGCCGCTCATTGGCTCCACTAAGCTCCCTCTTCGGGAGGTCGTTGACGAAGTTGGTATTGGAAGTTGCTTACCCCGCTCCCTTAAGCTCAAACGTCCTTCAGGTAGGCACTGGCGAAACTAAAGGGGCTAGCAGGGCGATCACCTAAAATTTTAAATTTTTTGAGATTTTTAGTTAATGTTTTTATGTTTTTTTATGAGAACTTTAATTTATCTTCTCATTGGCTTTTTAAAAGTTTACATAAAAAAAATATCATTACATAAAACAAAATATTTACTTTTTACTTTATTATGAAAAACGTCTTTTACAAAATATTATCTTCGACTAAAATGACTAAATAAGATATAAGACGCTTTTTAGTAAAAGAAAGATAGACGGAATACTGATCTATTGTTAGTCTGTTCTTAGAAATATTCGCACTTTTAAGTTTTAACTATAAATTTTGATTCCGTTACTACAGGTAGGCCTCATGGCAAAATCGACGTGGAAGTCAGCGTACGCCAACCGCGATATCAAGCCCCTGACCCGTACCATGCTCCACCATACGGCGTCAAGCGGGATACCGGCTATGGCGCGCCGCCACCCGCTGGCTACCCCTATGGACAGCCAGCTTACTCTGAGCCTAGCTACGGTCAGCCCGGTTATGCTCAGTCGGGTTATGGTCAACCCGGTTATGGGCAGGCGGGGTACGGGTACGGGCAGGGAGTGGAAGAGGAAAAGAAAAAGAGTAAGTTTGGGGGAATGGGGACGGGATTGGCTGTGGGTGCCGTGGCTGGAGTGTTAGGTGGAGTGGCATTAGCGGAAGGGTTTGATGCATTGGAAGATCATGTGGCTGATGAGGCTGCTGAAAGGGTGGAGGATGATCTCGCTGACGGGGGTAATGACGACGGTGGTGACGATTGGTGATTATCTTAAAACGTTATTCAATCCGTTTATTATGTCATTTTCATATGTTTGTTCAATAAATAAATGGTGTATTTTAATCAAACATATGAATATAAAGGGACTAGAGGGATTAAACTGAGACAAGTGCAAAATTCAAGTTCATGGACTACTTCGCTTTCGTGAATTTTAATGACATTATTCGACGGAGTATAAGATTTTATAATACCTTATACTTTTAGTGATTTTGTCCTATATTGAATATTTTATATGACGGACTTATGAAAAGACCACAATTCATATATTTTCCCTTGTTGAATAATATAATGACAATGGCTGTTACCACTTTTTCTGATAATTTGTTTTCTAATTTTATTTTAAGATGTCTCATTTTTTTATTTTCATTTCTGTATTGAAAATGTTTTTGACTGGTAAATTGCTCATGGTCACAATTCACAAATAGTCACCTCCTTTAACTTTGATCTTTGTGATAAATCAAAGATAAACAATAACCCGGATAGAGAAATTATACGGAGTATAATGGTTTTTATAAAAATCTCCATTTAATTTGTATATTTATAAACGATTGGTCTTCCTTGTGACGGGTTACCATTTGTGGCGGATATTTTGTGAGTTAAAATGGTAACAAAATGGGTTAGTGAAGAGAGGGGACCACATAAATAGTGTTACAGAGAGAGAAAAAGTGGGTACTTTGTGAGGTAAAATGATATCCGTCACTCAAGAGTGACGGATATGTACCGTCACAAACAAGAATTTGTGATTTATAAAAAGACCAAAATATGTATGTTTCCATTAGGGCAGAGCAAAAAATCCGATTATCCAAACTGATCCGATATCCGATCCGAATCTGATCCGAATGTTTGGATATCTGATCCGAAAGTTAAGTTTGGTTTGGATATCTGATCCGAAATCTTTGGTATTGGTTTGGATATGGATATTAGAATTAAAACATTTGGATATCCGATCCGATCCGAAACTATAGTTTTCTAGTATAATTTCGAGAAAATAAAATTTTATTTGATACAACAATTAATTAATGTTTAAAATATTAGAGAAATATCTAGGTGGTACTTAAATTTTATGTCGAGAATATTGGAATAAGAATACTAAAGAAAATCATCATGTAAGACTATGAATATAATCGTGTTTCAAACTTAATTTTAAAGTAAATTCTAAAGTATGGATATCCGATGGATATCCGCATCCGATCCGATTATTTTGGATACCCGGACATTGGATATCCGAAACATTTGGTTTGGATATTGGATATCTAACTTCAGGATTTTTAATATGGATACCCGATCCGAACTAGCACTTTGGATCAAATACCCGATCCATACTCTGCCCTAGTTTCCATGGATGTCGTTGTTATCTTGATTTGATTATTGGGGGAATAAAAGTTGGATACAATGGTCCAATGAGAGTGCGTGCCATTACTTTTACTAAATGGCGTGGGGTTTGCTGTTTTATGGTGTGGTACATGATTAAGACCTTCATTTTTTATGAACGATGATGTATTGATGTGGAATATTCGAGTACTACTATATTTCCTACATAAATGATAACAGTTAGTCTTAATCCCGTCACAAGTTTGTTACCTCTCACAAAAAGGGAGAAATGACAAGGTGGGATACCTCATATGTTTTCCATTCACCTCTTAATGGACATTTTGTGAGAGGAAACGGTATCCATCACAAGCTTGTGACGGATATCACCGTCACAAATGAGAATCTGTGAAATGATAAACCTCAAACGCAGATTAAGCAAGTAGTAGACATAGTAGTCGCCTTTTTTGGGCCACTAACCCATGGACCATGCCATCCAAAGTCTTGCTTTACTGATCATTTAGACTCATTTTGCTTTACTAAAGCCACCCATCTAATCGAAAGTCGGATTACACAAGTCATGTTCAAATTGGAAAACCTAAGTATGTATTTATTCATTAAAATTTGGGAGAGACGGTTTTTCAATAAGTTATTGAGTGACCAGTCTTTTGTACCTTTTTATTTGTATTTCGTGACCCTTTTGTTATTGATCGTGACATAGTAAGTTCGTATCTATTTACATAATAAATGTACTCATTTTATCTTTAGTTATTATTTGTGCCTATTTTATTACCTTTAGTACCACTTTTTCTTAAAATTGTAAAATAGTCTCTCAATAAATTTATTGAGAGAGCGTGTTGAGAGAACGTTTCTTAAAAGATCTACTCGTTTTTATTTATTTTCAGGTGGTGGTTTTGAAATTTAAATAGAGCCCTTCATTTTTGTTAAGCAGGGGGTGTTTGGTTGGCACCATGGGAATGAATTTTAACTTCATTCAAATCCCTTAGAATCTCATACTTACTTTCTCTCATTGGATTCCAACTCTATTCATTCATGCTTATTATTAGTCGTTTGATTCAAAGTATCGAAATGAATTGTGATACCATAAAGGTATGGTGTTAGAATCTCATACTTGCTCACAAGTGTTTGGTTCGATTTTGGAATGGATGGGTATAGTAATAAGGTGAAATGTATTTAGAAACTTGGGTGTATACATGGGTATGAGATTCCAATGGGTTGGAATAAATAGAATTCATTGGGTATCTAACTCCATTCTGAAACCCTCCAACCAAACACTATAATTGATTGAATTCAATTCAATCAATTCTTTCCAAAAACTCCAACCAAGCACCCCCTAAAATGAAACAACAAAGTTTTTATAGGAATGAAATTAGAACCCCATACTACTATGATTTCCAATTCAATTTCATTACATTTCTACGAACTGAACCAAACACCCCTATGTTTTCTCTGAAAATTTAATTGATCTTAGAGCTTTTTGAGATATTTGCATTGTTTATATGAAATTAAAGAGCGTTTTAGATAAGTTCTGTCGTGCAGGTCACAAATGAGCACAATTGCCCCAATAAAAGTGGTTGTTCTAATTTCAGAGGATATTTAGAGATGCGTACCCCCCCCCCCCCCATACCCCTCTTGTATGTTCCATGGAAATTCTCTCATTTTTTTCAATATATTTGTTATTACCTAATAAAATCCTGATTACTTGTTTTGCTCTATCATATTCCCTCCACTTTCCTATTTTCACCCCATTTCCCCTTTTTGGCAAATTATCTATCTTCACCCCATTTCTATTCTTTCCTTATTTAGTAATGCATATGACTAAAGTGTCCTTGTACAATTTGTGATATTACAAGATTTACCATTGCTTTTTGGGCCTAATTTTTCTGATTAAAACACTAACCCAACCCAAACCTAATTACCCTAATGACTCCCTCCATATTACTCAACCCATTTATGAATTTCCCACGTAAAACCCTAACTCTCCTCCTTCAATACCCACCTAGAAACTTCCGTCATTGTTATTCACTCAACCCCCGCCTCCCTTCTCTCACTAGAAACCCTAACTCTCCCTCTTTGCTTTCTTTCACAGTGCCTTTTCTTCTTCATTCCTTCACTTCCTCTCCTGCTTTGTTCTCTATCTTTCCTTTATTAATGTCGAACAACTCTTACATTATTCTGATCTTCATGGCTACATTATGCAAGATGCGGATGATGGGTTTGACGGTTGTGTTGTTGATCCTTCTGATTTGGTCAAGATCCCATACATTGAAATACTTCATCAATCTCATTGCCTGCAAAATTCATTAAATAAGATCAAGGTTAGGTGACATCCTTTTTTTTTAGATCTATTATTAATACAATTGTTTTATGGCTTATAACATCATAAATTTTTTTGGATTTCTTGTAAAAATTCAAAATTTTTGCTATTTATACATTCGTTTTCATAGATCTTAAAAGTTGATTATTTCCGGGAGTATTTTCATATTGTTTATAATGTTGTGATTAAATTTTTTGTTTCTTGCAAAGGAGAGAAAGAGAAAGAAGGAGGATGAAGAGGAACACCTGAAGGAAGTGAAGCAGAAAGTGGCTTTGAAGGAGGAAAAAGAGATCGGTAAAGGGGCTTTGGAGGAAGGGAGTTCGGTTGAAGAGACGGAGTTTGAATCACCTAGCCAAAACTCGCAAGATCCGGGTGATTTAGGGAGTTTTGTTGCAGAGACATAATTTGATGCTCATATGGATCTTGTTCTTGAACACGATGTTGTTGTTGCTGAGCCTGACTCACCATGTACAAAGTACATGAATGCTTATCTGAAAAGAATGGCGGATAAGCGTCCTAAAACCCCTGACAGCACTATAATTGGGCCTGTTGAATGGTCAACAACGAGCTTTCAAAAATTTGAAGCTTATGTGGCTAGATTCAATGCTAAGCATAAATAATTCTCTGTTATTGGTATACTTCTGGTCTGAACGTTTTTCTGTTATTTTGATCATTTTACTTGAAAATTTTAATGCTGCTGGGATTTATATGCTGATAGGTTTAATTGGTAGGATTTGTTTGTACTGCATTTGCTTTTGTTGAGTACTTTACAATGACTGAGTTTTTTGTTAGTAGTCTTATATGGCTAGATTAAATGTTAAGAATAAATAATTTCTCTGTTATTGTTATACTCTGATCTGAACCTGTTACTGTTATTTTGATCAGTAATTGAAAATTTTAATGCTGCTGGAATTTATATGCTGATAGGTTTAATTGGTAGGATTTGTTTGTACTGCATTTGCTTCTGCTGAGTACTTTACAATGACTGAGTTTTCTGTTAGTCTTCTGCTCAGTGATGATAAAGCTTAATGCTTTGAGAGCAGTTAGGTTTTTAGGGAGAGTAGAATGGTAAGTGGCCAATAACTACAAGTAATTAAGCCAGCACATGCTCTACCAATGAATGGGTGTGTGTGCTCATATATGTCAAATACAGTTTAGAGCTCTATGATGAATGTTCCTTAATGGTTTGAGAGCTTTCTTTGTTGCCTTAATTAGTGATGCTATTACTCTATTTGACGAGCATGGTCTACCAGAATATTGTGTGTGTGTGTGAAGTAGGCTTTATTACTTGACACAGCTCAATGACGAGACCATTCTTAGGCCTGAGAGTTGATGTCTCAATGCATAAGTATGAAGCTTAATGCTTTTCATTTGACATTTAAACTGAACTTTGCATAAATATGAAGCTCAGTGATAATAAAGCTTAATGCTTTGAGAGCTGCCTTGTCATTCTGTATTCATATAAGAATTGATTCCACCATATCTTGTGTTCATATGGCTTCAGGAGACATTTCTTGTGTGAACATAAAGCTCAGTGATAAAAATGCTTAATGTTTTGAGAGCTTAATCATTTTCATTTCAAACATTGCTCATCACAAAATACATAGTCTGTTGGCACAAAATAAATTCAAACCCTAATAATGTTTATGGCTTAAACATTGTATGTTTGCAATATTTAAGTTATAAACACTCATCTAAAAAGGATGATTTAAGACAAGAGGCACACTTATTTCATTTAAGTTTGCATCCTTGCCATTTACATGTAAATGAGTAAGACATTCCCTAACTATTGTTTCATTTGCAACTAAATTTCTTGGTAAGGTTCCAGCCAATCTTTGTGCTTTTTTCTTCAGATGTGCTACCTTATAGTTATTGTGTCCTTTTAGCTTAATAATCTCCAACATACATGCTTGTAGACTAAGCCAAACATCACTTAAGCATTGTGCTGGTTCTTCATCCCAAGCTTCCAACACATTGGACACCAACTTATCAACTGTGCTTGCTCTCTTTTTTGTTTGCAATGACTGTATTGAGTTAAAAAATTCTAAGTCTAACACCTTGAGATCTGGTGAATTTGGTGGTTTTTGTGTCAAACTAATGTTGAAACCATTTGGGTTAGTTGCCATTAAAAAGTCAAGGTCATTACCCTTTATATGTGGCTTTGCATTGTCCTGCTGGATGATGATTTCCTTGCTCGTTGATACTGGCCATTTACTGTGAATGGCCTGGGATCACCTTATTTATTAGCATATCCTTAATCACTTGTTTGTTTATTGAAGCCACTAATTTGGTTTCAAGAGTTCCAGCAGGTCTGTTTTTTGACCTCCTTTTAGCTGGATCTTGGAAAGTAAATGGGAATATCCCTATTTTTCCATCAAACAAAAGGTTACCATCTCCATCATAAATGGGTTTTGAAACTGCAGCCATAAACATGACTTTAATGATGAAACTTTTGCTTTGACAATGTCTATAAGGATCAAATTTTTCACTCAATAGAAAAAACTTAGCTCCATCTTGTGAGATATAGAACCATTTCTCATCAATATGGACTATATTTCCCATGTCCTTAAACTTCAAAGAGTTCGATATCCTATCATAACTTAACTTTAAAAGTGAAAATATCAACCTGTTGAACATGTTCTCATCAGTCAGACTTGAGTGCAATGCTGATGTATGGCTTCGAAGTTTACCTTGTTTAACCCAATTGAAAATTGTTGTTGCTGAGACACCAATTGCTTCACCAAATGCATGCAGTGATCCCCTTTATCCCATTGGTGTAGCTAATATTCCGTCTATTGGTACTTCAAGTCTTTTCCTCCCTTTTTTACCTTTAATTATGGAATTCAGCTGCAAAGAATCACCATTTTCTCTTTGATGTTTAGCAATCCTCCTTACTTCAAAGATTGTTTTCCTGTCTACTTGATATTTTGCTGCAAGAAAGTTCTTTGAACCTCTTATTGGCTTGTCATCCTTGCTATTCTCGAATAAATAGCATCTTATTCTATGTCTATCATCATTTGATAGATTTGCATTTTTTTATTAATGTTGGTAAGTGTATTATGTTTTACTCGTATTACAACTTTTTTATTGATGATATTTTTTCATTCAACTTCTGACTAACGGTTTTTTGAAGTGCAGATTATGGCAAAGAAGAAGAATAGAGAAGAAGAAGAAGAATATGGAAAAGAAGAAGAATATGGAAGTGAAGAAGTTGTAAATTATGTAGTCTTATTGTACTGAGTTGTAATCATAGAAACTGTGTAATAGTTTAGGAAACCAAGGTTTTTGGGGGGAACATTTATGACTTTTTAAATTTCCCTCTCATTGTATTTTGGAGGGAAATGAAAACTTTGAAGTGTAGTTAATTAATTTAACAATTCTATTAAGCTTTCAGTTTATAAGCTCTAATCAAGCCCCACTTGCTTCTTCATGAATACTTTTTCATTCTTTATTCAACACCCTTAATTCTTGTGCAAAATGAAATGGGGGTGAACATAGATAAGTGGAGGGAGTATTAATACTCCCTCCTAGTCGCTCATTTCTTCTCTCTTTCCTTTTCCATGGTAGTCAGATTTTCTTCCCTCTTTCTTTTTTTTGGAAAGGTTTGTGTGGTCCAAATTCATTTGCATGTGGGGTAGAGTGTTTTGTGTGGTCTAAAATCACTTTCTTATTTCTTGTGCAAAATGAAAGGGGAAGAAATAAACGACTACAAAGAAGTAGTTTTTATTATCACGGACTTTCAAAAACTCGACAAACAAAGTATATAAAATTAGAACCCATCAAGTTTTTTCGAACTAAATTTTACACATCTTATCATCAAGGCTCTCACTTTAAAACCAATTCTAATAACATTACCAAAGTCAATTGTGGTTAAAATTTAAAATGAGTGAAATATCTTTAGTTTGATCGCATAAGCGCCAGGTTTGTTGACTGGTCATGACTGGACCGAAACCGGAATCACAAAAAAATCAAGCACCAGAGACCAAACAAAATAAAAATTCCGGACCGAACTGTAACAGAAAATGTCGGTCCAAGATTGGACCAGAACTTAGTTTGGATAGATGGATATGTGCCCTGAAGTATAGCTGTTCATGGGCCATCCCGCCCATCCAACCCGCTTATTACGTGGGCTTGTACAAGTATTTTTTACCCGAAAAATTAAGAGGGCGGGCGGAGCCCAACCCGCCAAGTTAAATGGGCGGGTATGGAAAACAAGAAAATCCTGTGGGCCAGCCCATTTGGCCCGTTTACTATTTAAATCCTTTACTTTTGTTCTTAAAGAAAAACATTTTCAAAGAAAATTATATCAATTTTATATGGATGTAGAACACTAAAATAATAAGTAGATTATAAAGGTTAAAATATAACGAAAATATTTATATATTGAGCACCCTTATATATTTTAATTATCTAAATTGAAGTTTCGTGTTACGTCCCATTAGCCCATGGGCCGCCCGACTTTTGACTAAAGGGCAGGCAATGACAAGGATAATTGGCCAATAATTAAGGCCCAACCCAGTCCAAGCTCGCATTTGAACAGCTCTACCCTGAAGCAATTGCTGAAAAGTAGTCTCCATCGATTTCACACTAGGGCTTTGCTCAAGGACTCAAAAACACAGCCCACAAACACACCATTTCCCAGCCACTTTCCTACGAGCCCAATAAATCCTAAAACTCAAAAACCATAAACCCTAATAAAATCCCCCTTTTCCGCCTTCTTTATAGTCCCCCAATCGTCTCCTTCACTTAAACCCTAATTTCACTTCTCTATTTTTCCCTCTCTCTAATTTTCTCAATTCTTACCAACAACAATGGCGCCGCCAGGAAGAGGTAATTCCTTCTTTTTTTCGCTTTCTTCTTTTACTACTTTCTTCTTTTATTTTTATGGCATTAGAACATCAATTACTCTAATTTTAATTTCAATTTCTATTAATCACAAACAATATATGGCGTTCTTCTTTTCTACATTAATAAGTTCTCTCAAATTAATATTCATCTGCTGATTCAAGTTTTGATGATACTTAGCTACTCCATTTGCTAATTTTTTTATTAAATTTTCGATTCTTGAGTCGTATGTTAAATACAAAGCGTAGTTAATTTGTTGCTATTTGCTAAGTTTTTGATTTAATACGAAGAAGTGCATACAGTGTTGCTAGCTAAGTAATTTATTTAACTCGTTGCGACTTGCTAAAGTTTTGCTGAAGCGCTCGACTTGTTTAATTGCTTGCTAACTTATTTAACTCGTTGCGACTTGCTGAAGCTCTCATCTTGTTCCGTTTCTAATGGTTAAGCTTTTGCTCAAATACGAACCTTACCTTACTTGTTGCTAATTGCTAAGCTCTTACTGAAATAGTAAGCGTACTTAACTTGTTGCTACTAGCTAAGCTTTTCCTCAAATAGGAAGCGTACGTTACTTGTTGTTGTTACTAGCTAAGCTTTTGCTCAAATAGGAAGCGTACCTTGCTTGTTAAGCTTTTGCTCAAATACGAAGCGCCTACTTATCTTGTTGATACTCTATAAGCTTTAGCTCAAATACAAAATGCATTGAGTTGAGTTTTTGCTTCACTTAATACATTTGTATCAATCAAAGATACAAATCAATACATTTTGAATACTTGGTGCGACTTTCTAGGTTATTGCTGATGATTTGTATCTTTGATTGATTTTATTACATTCAATTTGTAGCACATATTAGTAACTGATGACCTGAACTCCGAGTAGCTACTTTAAAGATTGATAATTTATTGATTTAAGTGGCTGATTGAGTTGGAAATGAACATTAAACAGGAGGAGGAAGAGGATTTGGAGGCCGTGGAGGAGGTAGAAGTGATGGAGGAAGAGGCGGCCGTGGTGGAGGCCGTGGATTTGGTATGGGTGCTAGAGGTGGAATAATGAAACCTGGTGGTAGAGGTGGTGGGCGAGGTGGACCTGGAGGAAGAGGCGCACGTGGTGGTGGTCGTGGAGGTGGTAGAGGTGGAATGAAGGGAGGAAATAAGGTTATTGTAGTGACACACAAGCATAGTGGAATTTTTATTGCAAAGGGTAAAGAAGATGCTCTTGTAACCAAGAATATGGTTCCTGGTGAATCTGTTTACAACGAGAAGAGGATTTCTGTTCAGGTGAATACTACTTTTATTACTTGATTGTCGTGGATTACTTTGTGGTTGTGTTGTAATGTTTGCTTGCGAAGTTTTGAAGCTATTCACCCTTTATGGTTGTGTTTTTCAATTGTTGAAACTTGAAAGGGTGTTAATGTTTATATATCATGTTATCGAAAGGGATTATGTTTATAAATCGTGTTATTATCACCAAGATAGTTGATTTTGTTGCCCACTTATCATGTAAGATGGTTGTCTGTCCTGCCCTTTCATTTATATTGGCAATTAGATAAGTTGAATATTACAAAACCCAAATTACTTAATTGGATATTGATGTTGGAAGGGTAAAAAATAGGGGGATGATATAGTATGACAATCTGGATGAATGATCCGTGTAATGGAAGGTTCTCTCTTCTCGCTGTTTGTTTTATTTTCAGATTTCTTTGTGGCCTGTGGTATAATATTGTTTATTTGGATTGAGTTGTGAACTGTTATTTGGTTATGACTTTATGTGTTGTATATATTGTTCAAAATAAAAAATGTTTTTTTCCCTCTTCAGCAAGACGATGGAACCAAGATCGAATACAGGGTCTGGAATCCTTTCCGTTCAAAGTTGGCCGCTGCTATTCTTGGTGGTGTTGACAATATTTGGATTGTAAGTTCATTGTTGTCCAATGTCCTGTTGATTTGTCGTCCTTTCCACGATTTTAGGACTTATGAAAGTTATATGCTTCATTTGGACAGCAACCTGGTGCTAAGGTGTTGTATCTTGGTGCTGCATCTGGAACAACCGTGTCCCATGTTTCTGATGTTGTCGGACCTGTAAGTTATTTTATGCATTATGCTTGATTTAATTACCTTTGCTGGAAGTCGTTTTTTTGACGATATTGTCTTTGTTTTGGCAGGAGGGTGTTGTTTATGCAGTCGAATTCTCACATAGGAGTGGTAGAGATTTGGTTAACATGGCAAAGAAAAGGACTAATGTTATCCCCATTATTGAAGATGCAAGGCATCCAGCCAAGTACAGGATGCTTGTCGGCATGGTTGATGTAATATTTTCAGATGTTGCTCAGCCTGATCAGGTCTGTTGCCACTATTTTTACATTGCTGTTGATTTCCCTTTTTTATCAATCTCATTTACAACTGTTTGGTCGTTGCTTTTCAATCGTCATGGTTTTGGAGTAAATGTTACTCCGCATTTGTTTATTTTCAAGAGTTCAGCATGCTATTTAACATTTATCATCTTAAATTTTGTTCTTTTTGAGTATTTTTTTTATTGTTCTACACTTGAAATTCAACATAAAAAATTTTGTTTTGACGAATTTTACTTTTTTTGATTGTTTTATCTTTTTTTTTTTTGGAAAAGTTGAAATGCTTGTTTACCAATAGTTCTACATTTTCTTTCATTACATGAGTGAGCATATGATGACCTTCTCGGATTCCCCTTCAAGACATATTGGGTGATGTACAAACCGAGCTTCTGATGCATTAATCACCATCTTTAGTTTTATTTTTCTTTGTTTTCTTGCCAGTAAAACTCAAAAACTTTTTAAGGGCTATAATTTTTTCTATTGAGCATCTAATCTAGCATATGATGAGTTTATCGGATTCCCCTTCAAGACTTATGGGTGATGTAAGCTCCGACTAACTGATGCGGTAACACTTTTCTTTGGTTTACTTCAACTGTTCTCACGATATTGTTGTTAGGAGTATTTAACTTGCAGTTAGCTTCTATTATTTCTGAATGTTTTTTATGATTACAGGCTAGGATTTTGGCTCTCAATGCCTCGTATTTCTTGAAAGCAGGAGGTCACTTTGTCATATCTATCAAGGTTGGTATAAACCATTTTCGATGGTTTTACACTCCTTTTACATGTGTGAACAACCTACAATCCCCTTATTTACACACAATAGTGAGACCAACCCATTAGCCATATAATGCAAGGACAGATTGGCTTGATGTTACGCATAATACAAGGGATTATGCCTTGCCATGCCCATTTAATTGTCCTTGTTAATGGAGGCCTACAGTAATCCCACTTTATTGATTCTTAATTAGTTTATTAATTAATTAATTAATTGTTTTCTTCAATGACAGGCTAATTGTATCGATTCAACAATGCCAGCGGAGGCAGTGTTTGCCTCAGAAGTGAAGAAGCTTCAGCAAGAGCAGTTCAAACCAGCTGAACAGGTTACTCTTGAGCCATTTGAGCGTGACCATGCTTGTGTTATTGGTGGTTACCGTATGCCTAAGAAGGAGAAGAAGAAGGATTGATCTGCTCGAGCACTTTTTGCTTAGGTTGTGCGACTTCGGTCACTGTTTTGTACCATATAAGTTAGGTTTTGCTCAAGAATTATGTGAGATAGGCTCTTTAATTCAAGTTTGTTTCATGAACTTGTGACTGGATTTGGTATTTTGTTAGCCCTTATTTATCAGGTAAAATTCAGTAACTGCGCGAATGCGTTCCCTTGCCCTTGTATTTTGTACGTCGATGGTTGCTCTTTGTTTGATGTATGATGGCCAAGATTTCAACTTTCACCCAAATGAATGGAAGTCAAGGTAAATGTTGAATTCTTGAGATCTTGGTCAAGTTTGGTATCCAATAGATGGGCTAGCCACCGGTTCATTTTAATTGGTTGGGGTTAGTTCACATGTTAATTAAAGCTAAACATGACATTTTCCTCGGTGGATGTATTCATAGAGAGTGGAGAGTAGAGACCTTATACAAGGTTAGGAAGTGAACCACATTTTGGATTGTCGAAGTGGGAAATGTATTAAATTTGAAATTTAGGGGTCGTTTGGTTCAACAAGTTGGAATAGAATGGAATGGAGTTTGATAGTAAGGTGGTATATTAGGTATCTAAATCCATACTTTCCTAATCTTGTTTGGTTCACTACTCGGGATTGAAATGGAGTGGAGTGAGAAACCATAAGAGTATGTGGTTTCAATTTCATAATTCAAGGAGAGGAGATGGGTATGGGATTCCAAGGGGTTGTGGTGGAATGAGAATCCGAATTCTAACTCCATTCCAAAATACCCAAACCAAACACTAATGAGTAGAATCATTCCATTCCAAACCCTGCAACCAAACACCTCCTTAAACTTATGAGAGGCTGTTTGGTTTTGAGTTTTCACTAATTCCCTTTATTTGTGTTTGTCTGATTATAACAAAGGGAATGAAATTCTCTCCCTTACCCCCCCCCCCCCCCACTTTTCTAACTTGTTACCCCTCAGTCCCTTAACCATTAACCACCTCACTTACCAACTGCTTCTACCATCACCATCGCACTTGCGACCACTATGGCAACACCACCAATGCTATCACAAACACGCCATCACCGCCCCTAACGTCATCACCGCGACATCTCCCCTACCCACAACCTTTCACCTTCATTAGGAACCTCCACCATAAACACCACTCGAAACCCACAACCCCCCTGTCAGAATTTACTCCCACTTCCATACAAAATTACAAACACAAGATCTAGTGTTGTTATGGGTGAGAGAGTGAATCCCGGTGGTGGGGGAGGTTTTTTCGTGAAGTTAGGAGGAAGTGTTTCGGGGTTGTTACTGGTACGAAGGGTGATGCGGGGTGGCTGCCGGCGACGATAGTGGTGTCGTCGGCGTCCGATGGTCAATGTGAGTAAAGGGCGAAGGCTGTACTTACTAATTGTTGTGGTGGAGGATTAGACGGGTGGTTGTCGGTTTTTGTCTTATTCCCTTTGATAAACTGACCAAACAATAAGATAAATTTAGGGTAATCCTATTGCTTTCCCCCTCTTTCCCTTCCTTTATTCCATTCCCTTGCCCTTAGATGAACCAAACATCCCCTAAGGGTCTGTTTGGATACAATTTTAGGAGGGAAGGGGAGAGGAGGGGGAGTGAGGGGAGGTGAAGGGAGGGGAGAGAAGGGGAGGGCAAATGGAATGTGGGTGTTTGGATAACAAAAATTATGAAGAGAAATGGAAGGGGAGGAAGGAGGGAGATGAAGAATGGATGGAGGATTGAAGGATGTTGGTGGTATAATTAGAGTCCAAATAATGTTTTCTTTCCAAATCTTGCCACCTTTGGAAAGATTATAGTTTGTTCTATAGGAGGGAAAATAAGTCCTCTCATTTCTCTCCCTTTCCATTTCCTTTCTCCCATATTTTTTATCCAAATAAAGGAAATTAAATCTCTCCCTTTCCCTCCCCTCCCTTTCTCTCCAATTCCTTCAATCCAAACGGACCCTAAATGTAAAGGTGGGGAATTATCCCATTTGTTTACTAATTTTAACGTTTTTTTCTATTTGGTGTAAATTAGGTATTGGCCATTGGGTAGGGAGCAAACCTCTAACGGCCTAACCTCATGGTTAAGAGACAAGGTGCAAACCCATTTGATTTATAAGATGTCTATTATATAAGGTGTTTTTGCAGTATAATCATTTATAAATACCTAAATTAGTAGTGATGTTGGTGCAACAGTCATTGTAAATCCTCAATTACGACCATTTTATCAAATAAGACCATCATAAGATGTTGAATCTCACTAATTGGCTATTGCTATCATTAAAGTAAATGAATGACTTATGTAAAGTTAGTATACATTTGCACATTTTGCAAATTATATTGTACCATAAGCATTGTACAACTAAGGCATAAGAATTCGAGCTTATATGCATTTTTTCTGAGTTAATTCAAAGTTCATGTTTTTAATGTGTAAATGGAAGAGTGCAATACTTTCTGATGGGGCATATTCTGCACCGCTGACCAAGTCAACATATTGAGCAAGGTCAAAGATGTCCACAGCAAGTCAACGACTTAGACAGCCTAGCCGATGCGGCCCATCGGCTCGCTAACTTTGGGTCCCGCATGACAACTCCCGGTAGGGACACATATCCGCGTACTCATATCCAAGACCCCTCGGCGGCGGGTCACCAGGGCCCGCCGGCCAGCCATAGGTCCCTCGGCCGAGGGGTAGATCAGTCTTTCCACCTGCTAGCCACTTGGCCACTACGTGACAAAAGGTGAAGTCTATAAATACTCTTCAACCTTCATTGAGGAAAGGATCCATCAAATCCAGAAATACACAACTTGACCTAAATACACTATTCATCTGGTATAATCTTCCTTATCTCTCTACAATATATTCCTAGCCAATTAGCATACAACTTATACATCTAAGTTTACTGACTTGGGCGTCGGAGTGGGTACGCTTGGCTCAAAGCCAAGCCCTCAGTTCGTTCATTGTTGCAGGAGAGGCCGAGAGGAACGATTAAGACCAAGGGAGAATCCAACTCAAGACATCATTCAACAAGCCACGGGTGGCAACTATACTTGCTCTGGAATTACACCCGGAACAATTGGCGCCGTCTGTGGGGAAGACACTAGAAGCTAGTCACATTCATTCCCAAAACAAAAAAAACAAACAAAAACCCACCCAAAAAGCTGAGAAGATGTCGAAACAACAAGACGCAGTCGTGACCGACGAAACCGCGTTCCACCAAGATGATACCTTCAACAATTCTGGAGTCGTGCAGCCCTCCACCGGCGGGGTAATCCAACCGGAGTTCGGGATGCCGATAATACCGACACGCCGCGCGACCAACCAGGTCACCATCATGGGGCATGTGGTTGACATAGCAAAGCTGAAAATGGTCCTGGACCTAATTAGTAATACGTCTGCTCACACTGTCACGCCGACAAGAGCGGCGGAAATTGTCCAGAAGACCAGGGCCCAAAATGTGACTCCGAGAAATTTGAACGGAGCACTAGGAGAAGCTGACCCAGCAAAGTCGCCGGGGGAGCCCAAAGTGGGCGTGGTAGACCTAAGTCCTTCCCGTACTCGTGGGAGGACAGCGTCCCCGCAACACGAACGAGGCATACCCCAAAGGAGCCAGAGGAGTCCGACTCAGCAGAGTTGGAGAAGAAGTCCAAGTCGAAGAAGGAGCCCCTCCCGCTACGAGGAGAGGAGTCGGGTTAGGAATGCGAGGAGCCGATCGCCACGTGCCATCCGGCATGTGATCAGACAGCCCCTCAGCGCCTACGTCCTAGAAGTCCAGGTGCCAACTAAGCTCAAGTTGCCGCCCATATCATACAAAGGGGAAGGCGATCCCGCCGACCACGCTGAGGCTTTCGAGTCTCACATGTCGGTATGGGAGCAGCCCGATGAAGTGTGGTGCCGAGTTTTCCCAACAACGTTGCATGGGATGGCTCAAAGTTGGTACAAGGGGCTTCCCGACGGCTCGGTGTACTACTACGCCGACCTAAGGGACGCCTTTTTAGCCCAGTACTCTTGCAACAAGAGAAGGGCCGTGGAGACATCGGACCTCCTAACTATCAAAAGAGGGGGCGAGTCTCTACGAAGCTACATGAAGAGGTTCGACGGAAAGGTCCAACAGATTCGAGAGATTAATCCGAACCGGCGGCCTTCGCGGCGATGAAGGGCCTCCCAAGGGGAGATTTGAAAAATGAGCTCATCAAGTGCGGAGGCCGGGCTTGATGCCGCCAGGAAAATGGCCGACCAGGCCATCAAAGTAGAAGACTATCACAAGACGTGGTTAGGCCCCAACGAGGCCGAGCACTCGAAAAGAAGAGCGCCGGGAGGGCAACCCCGATGAAAGACGCCGTGACAATAATAGGTCACGGCCCGACAAATCGCCGAGAGACGGGACTCGACGGGCGCA
The DNA here is from genome assembly GCF_048544455.1 of Silene latifolia. Lineage (NCBI taxonomy): Eukaryota > Viridiplantae > Streptophyta > Magnoliopsida > Caryophyllales > Caryophyllaceae > Silene > Silene latifolia. Next base: position 326,804,348 of record NC_133537.1, read on the forward strand.
TGGGGAGTTCGGGAGCGTACTACAAAAAACGGTGCAGCGATCACACCCCCCTAGTCGTGTCGGCCGCCGAGGTATTCGCTCTGAGCAAGAGCGAAGGCCAAAAGTGGGAAAGGCCCCCTAGGCCGAGGAGTGACGGTGACACGAGCCAATACTGTGAGTACCACGGCCACACCGGACACTTAACCAACGACTGCCGACATCTGAAGGATGCCATTGAAGAGCTGATCCGGAAGGGAAGCCTCGGCAAGTATGTCGCCAAAGGCCAGAAACCGAATGTCGGCGGGTCAAACAGCAAATCCGTCTTTGAACGGATAGGAGTAATTCATGTTGTCATCAGAGGCAACGGGAACGATGGGTCCGCTCATGGACACAAACGGCAACTGAATGAGCCATGTCAGGCCGTCAACTTTGTGCCCAACACAGCCACCCCCGCTCCCAAAATCCCCGATATGACTATCGGACAGGCGGACTACGAGGGAGTCATTGCTCCTCACAGCGACCCACTCACAGTCCACCTGGACATAGCCAACCATTTGGTGAAGAGGTGCCTAATCGACACAGGCGCCTACACGAACATTATGTACAGAGAATGCTTTCTCAGCCTCGGTCTGAGAGTCGAAGATTTGAACCCCTGCACCAACCCGCTGTACAGCTTTTCTGGGGTCGGCCTGGTACCCCTGGGGTCGGTCAGACTGCCGGTAAGGTTCGGCGAGGGAACTGCAGCCAGGAACGTTATGTCTGATTTTATAGTCATCAACGGCACATCTGCCCACGACGTTCTCATAGGCCGGGTCACTTTGAGTGAAACCCAAGCCGTAATATCCGTCCGGGCCTTGACATTAATATACGTCTCGGACCGGGGGGAGGCTCATAAACTCACCTCGAAGAACGAGAAGGATCCCGGCGTATGGGAGATACACACTAACGGCCCTTCCACGACGGATAGCTCGAAAGCCAGCGTCGTTATCATTAGCCCGAACGGAGATGTGTTTGAGCACGCCTTGGAGCTCACCTCCTCGACCTCAGACAACGAATGCAAGTACGAGGCAATGATAACCGGAGTCAGGCTAGCCAGAACCGCCGGGGCAGAACACGTCGTGGTAAAAACAGACTCGCTCTCATTGACCAACCAGATCAAAGGAGAATACGGGGCTCGGGACTATAAGATGACGAGGTATCTAGAGAGGGTGAGAGCCGGCGCTTCAAAATTAAAATCCTTCCAGATACAGCACACTCCCAGGCCCGAGCACGACCGAACCATTAGCATGGTCGAAGGAGCAGAGACCGAAGAGGTGGAGATTGACCCAGGCCGCACCGTAACCGTCGGTACCAACCTGGAGCCAAAATTCAGAGCCAAACTCCTGGACCTGCTAAGGAAAAACAAAGACGTCTTCGCCTATTCAGCGGCCGAGATGCCGGGTGTGAGCCGGGAGGTGATTATTCACAAGCTAAACGTACTCCCCACCGCTCGCCCTGTCAAGCAAAGAATGAGGAACTCCTCAGCCGAGAAAGACGAGGCCATCAAAGCCGAGGTAGACAAACTACTTACGGCGGGCTTTATTATGCCTTGCACCTACCCGGAGTGGTTAGCCAATGTTGTGATGGTAAAGAAGTCATCGGGGGCATGGAGAATGTGTGTAGACTTTACCCAACTTAATAAAGCATGCCCCAAAGATTGTTACCCTCTGCCACGGATAGACAGCTTAATCGATGCCACGGCAGGCTACACCATGCTGAGCCTGCTAGACGCCTTCTCGGGATATCACCAGGTTTTCATGGCTGAGGAAGACATGCCCAAATGCGCATTCATCACCGCTAACGGCACATACATGTACAAAATGATGCCGTTCGGTTTGAAAAACGCCGGCGCAACGTATACAAGGCTGGTGGACAAAGTGTTCCAAAATCAAAAAGGGCGAAACATTGAGGCCTACGTCGACGATGCTATTGTAAAAAGCAAGTCCGACAAGCGAACACCGGCCGATTTACACGAAACATTTTGTTCACTAAGGAAGTACAAGATGAAGCTCAACCCAATGAAATGCAACTTCGGTGTCGGGCGGTAAATTTCTCGGTGTACTTGTCGTGCCAGAGGCATCGAAGCAAATCCGGACAAAGTCCAAGCAATCTTAGACCTACCGGAGCCAAGGAATCGAAAAGAGGTTATGATCTTTGACCGGAAGAATGGCGGCTCTCGCCCGTTTCATCTCTCGGTCAACCGACAAGAGCACCCCATTCTTCAAAGTTTTGAAAGGGAATAAAGACTTGGTGGGGGAGGAGGAGCGAGCACGGCCTTCAAGCAGTTGAAAGCTCATCTTCGGACTCTCCCAACTCGTCCGGCCGATCCGGGGGAGACGCTATACCTATACATAGCGATTACCTCGGCCACGGTCGGTGTAGTGATCATCGGGAAGAAGACAAACAAGCAACACCCAATCTACTTTGTCACCATACACTGTTGCCCGCCGAGAGAAATTACCCACTAATCGAAAAAGCGCCTTCGCGTAAATCGTTGCCACGAGGAAGTTAAAACCCTACTTCGACGCGCACCCCGTGACGGTCCTAACCGATCAGCCGTTAGAGAAAGCTTTGGAAAAATTCGAGCAATCCGCAAAAGCTCATCAAGTGGGCGGTGGAACTCTCTCGGTTTCGGCATTCAGTACAAACCAAGACCTTCGATAAAGGGGCAAGCACTTGCAGATTTCCTGGCCGAATGCACGTATCAAGAAGAGCCAAACCCAGGCGTATGGGAGGTCTACACCGACGGCTCCTCCACGACGAACAGCTCAGGAGCCGGCATCCTCATCATCAGCCCCAAACGGGACGAGTTCGAGTACGCCTTGAAATTCACCTTCTCGGCCTCGAACAACGAATCCGAATACGAGGCGGTGATAACCGGGGTCGAGCTAGCTAGGGCTGCCGGAGCAGAGCACATTGTGTTGAAGACAGACTCACTGTTGGTTACTAACCAAATCAGAGGGGAGTTTGAGGCTCGGGACGACGGAATGGTAAGGTACCTAGAAAGGGTAAAGGCCGACATAGCGAAATTGAAGTCTTTCCAAATCCAATGCGTTCCCGCATCCGAGAACAACCGGCCGACGCTCTCTCCAAACTTGCCACTCAACCATCAAGAACGTCGCCCAACCGTCTTTGGTAGATATCCGGAATGCGAAGAGCATCACTGAGACCGACGGCATGGTGGGCAACGTAGAAGCCGAGACAACGTGGATGACTCCGATAATGAAATACAAACTTACAGGTGAATTACCGGAGGGCCGCAATCCCTCGGCCAAAATGAAACGGATCGCCGCCAGGTACTTAGTGTTCGAAGGAGAACTGTACAGAAGGTCCGTAATAAGACCACTTTTGAAGTGTGTCGGTCCAGCCGACGCAGAGCTGATACTGACAGAGATTCACGAAGGCATCTGTGGACACCACATGGGGGCAAGAACGCTAGCCCACAAAGCTCTACGAGCCGGCTACTTCTGGCCCACCATGCTTCAAGATTCCAGAGCAAAGACCAAGAAGTGCACGAACTGTCAGATGCATGCCCCGGTAATACACGCTCCCTCCAGGGACCTACAACCGGTGCTCAGCCCTCTTCCCTTCGCACAGTGGGGGATGGACATGCTAGGGCCATTCCCAACAGCCTCCGAGGAGGAAGGAAGTTCTTGATCGTCATTGTTGATTACTTCACCAAATGGGTTGAAGCCGTAGCGATCGGCGAAGACCACAGCGGTCGTCGAAAGGTAACTGGGAAAATGTTATAACTCGTTTCGGATTACCCCAAGTTATAGTATTTGACCACGGCCGAGAGTTTGGAGTGACGATAATGAATTGGTTAGAAGAGCTTGGTATCAAGTTTGCATACTCCTCCGTCGCCACCCACGAGCAACGGACAAAGTGAGGCGGCCAACAAAACGATCCTCAACGGTCTGAAGAAGACAGTCGAAGACCTTAAGGGAAGGTGGGCCGATGAACTACCCGGCGTCCTATGGTCCCTTCGAACCACGGAGAAAGAAGCAACGGGGTACACCCCTTTCCACCTAGTCTACGGTTCAAGCGATCCCCTACCGATTGAAGCAACGGTGCCAACATTCGAACGGCTACCCTCGGCCCGATTGAAAACGAGGATGGCCCGAAAGCTTCCTTAGACCTGGTCGAAGAAAGCCGAGATACAAAGACGCCTCAACTTGGCGGTATATCAAAGCCGGATGAAAAGAGCCTACAATGAAGAAGAGTCCACAAGAGGGATTTAAAAGTGGGAGACCTAGTCCTAAGGAAGTCGGCTGCCACCAACAAAGGAAATATTCATGGTAAACTGACGGCCAACTGGGAGGGTCCCTACAAGGTGATTGAAGAGATGAGACCGGGCACATACCGGCTGACAGACATGGGAGGTGTGCCTTTGATGAGCCATTGGAACACCGACAACTTGAGGAAATACTTTGTATAGCGGCGGAGGTGTCCAAACCCATTGTGGACACCCCAACGCATGATCATAGCAAACGAATGAATCACCCAACTTTTCCGTCGAAGTGTTTGTCACTCAAAGAGAAGAATCGCTACCGAGCCATTAACCCCGATTACCTCGGCCTCAGCCGAGAGCGACGGGGACACAATGACCGGTACACTAGAAGAATCGCTATCGAGCCATAACCCCGATTACCTCGGCCCTAGCCGAGAGCGACGGGGACACAATGACCGATAAGCGCTATCGAGCCGTAACCCCGATTACCTCGGCCAAAGCCGAGAGCGACGGGGACACAACGACCGATATGCTAGAAGAAACGTATACTCAGTGCAGTTGAGACGCAAGTCTGGCGGTCAATATGCCTACAGTTACGAATGCTATCGAGCCATTAACCCCGATTACCTCGGCCCTAGCCGAGAGCGACGGGGACACAACGACCGATATGCTAGAAGAAACGTATACTCAGTGCAGTTGAGACGCGAGTCTGGCGGTCAATATGCCTACAGTTACGAATGCTATCGAGCCATAACCCCGATTACCTCGGCCCTAGCCGAGAGCGACGGGGACACAATGACCGGTACGCTAGAGGAAATGCTAAAGACGTTAACACAGTTGTGATGCGCGTACTAACTGCCTCGGCCATGCCGACGGTAAAAACAAAGGCACTCAATTAAATAACGCAAAGAGACAAATGAAGGATGATGATCAAAGTCCCGGCCAAAGCCAAGGACCAAAAGATAAAATTGTTAAAAATGATTGCAAGGAGAGTACAAACGACGGCCGTCCCCATGAGGATAGCTTAAACTCTACCTACCAAAGCTTTACAAAAAGCAAGGAAACAAAGGAAAACAAAAGGTTACAGACTTAGGATTTGAAGCGCCAAAAGATGGCAGGGAGAGAAGGCTCAATAGTTGGCCCCCGAACAGCTAAAGCTATCCGAGACGCCGGGTGAGTCTGGTGACGACCGCCCGTCTCCCTATGCGCCGCTTTGTCCTCCATCGCCAGCAGCAGCTTTCTCCGGTGGCCGGCTCGAAAGAGGGCTCTACATTTTCAAGTGCCTTTAGCACGTCACCCTCCCTCACCCTCGCATCACGACGGCCTCCGTCTTCCCCGCCGCCGCTTCGTCCGCAGCCTCAGCCATCTCGTCCAAAAGCTTCTCAAATTTATCCCACGGGAAAGAGCCCTCGGGGACGAGCTTCCTTATTGCCTCCCTGGTCGCCTCCTCGGCCTGGTCCCGGAATTGGGCGCACATTTTTGGGAGAAGTTCATCTTGGAGCATGGCAATATCCTTCTCCTTTTGAGCAATGACAGCCTGCGCGTCCCTAAGCGCCTCCGCCTGGTTGTGGAACTGATTCTTCCACTTTTCCCCCTCGGCAACCGCGGCGTTATGAGCGTCCTTGTACCTATCCCGCTCCTCCATCATCTTGGCAGTAGCGCCATCAGCTTCCTCAACTTTGGCCCTCTCGGCCCCCCCAGCCTTCTCAACCTCCTCCCGCGCTTCTTGGCGAGTAAAAGAAATCCAGTTTAAACTTCGCGGCCTCCCCTTAGAGGCGAGAGAGGTCAAGTCTAAGCTTCGCCATCGGCGGCGCAGCTTGGCCCATGGTTTTCTCCCGCTCCGCGATATAGGAGCCGGCTTGTTGGGTCCACTTCGCCGACCCTCTTATACATTTTCACACCCTCCGCCACAAGCTCGGAGGCAGAGATCTTCTGAGCGGAGGAGTCAACAATGACATTTCCGTCACCCGCCGTCTCGATAGCCCTCTCGGGCTGCTTCCCTGATTGCCGCTCAATAAGAACGACGGTCGCCGAGGAAGGATCTGCAAAAAATTTGCACAAAGCATCCATGTCACCTTGCATTGACACATCAGAAAGCCGGTCGTCTGGGATGTCCAGCGAACCAGCTAAATCCGAACCACAAGTTAGATCCGTACCAGTTTGGGCCCTTTTTGTTCGAGGGCCGGATGGATCGGTTTTCTCCCAAGAACAACGGAAGGAGACGGTGGCTCTTTCCTCTTCTCCCCAACAACGGTAGAAGCAAGCGGCGACTCCTTAGCAATGGTCACCGACCCCCCGGTATCAACGACCTCCACAGGTTCCCTCTGAACCACTGGGGTCGAAGAGGGAGCAGGCACAGACGCCGCCGTCGCCCTGGTCGCAGCCCTCTTCGTTCTCTTTGGCACGCCTCCGAGAACCCTTGCCTGAGCCGCCACCGGATCCACCCCTTTTAACTGCTTATCCATGAGCTCGTTGGGAGACGGTCTGCGATCGCGCAATTCAGCCGTAGGATGCCGCACAACGACCTTCCCGTCCTTATCAAGGCCTAACCGCTTCAAGGTACTCTCGGACAGATCCTGGCCAAACCGGTCTGCAAAAAGAAAACCAAACAAGAATTACACGACAGGAATAGAACATAGCTCTAAAAAAAACAGGAGCATAACAGGCAAAAATAGGCCTCACACCGACCCCACTCACCCGGGCCGAGGGCCGGTATGAGGCCGACGTGACAGAGGCTCATCTTGAAGAATAACGAGTCTGGGGCAGCCATCCCTTCTCAAAGATCGAACACAGATCGCCCGCTCCTCATCCTCGCAAGAGGAACCTTCAAGCGTCCATTTTAACCTTACCCCGGGAGGTACACTCCTCATACTCTTCCCGGTTCTCACACCGCAAGTAAACGGGGCTCGGAAAGACCGGGGCAATGGGTAATCCTCCAAGCACTTGGACATAAACCCACCGCCGTTGCCGGTCTTTGCAGAAGTAAGCTTGTTCACGGAGACATAGCTCGGCTCCGTCTCGTACGCCGTACCACCCCACCTTACCAAAGAATTGACGGTCGAAGGCGTGAAGTCGGCGGAATAAGTTGACCGTCGGGATCTCCCCCTTAAAGAGACAAAGCCACACAAAGCCAACTATCGTCCTCATGGCGGCGGATGTAGTTGGGCCACCGCGACGTTCATAGCTCGATAATGGCCACGACGTATCTATTCGAGAGGAAACCGCAGCCCATACTCCGGATGCCCGATGTACACGCGGTGTGACCGGTGGAGGGCAACAGACCGCCCGACCCTCTTTAGGAATAACGATCTTATACCCCTCACCGAATGAGAAATGGCCTCGAAAAATGTCTCACGGAACAACCGCCGAACTTATGGAACCAACCACGTTCAAGACCCGGTCGTACGGGGCTCGCCATGATCCGGGACGATGTGACCTCCCACCATCGGAAGGGGTCCCCTCATCCTCATCGCATCCTCACCCTCATCCTCCCGTCCCTCCGTAATTGGTGGATCGACTACGGGAGAAGGAGACCTAGGGCCCCCAAACCTTATCGGAATGGCGTCTAGTATCTCCTCCCCATCAAGACGCAACGGGGAATCCTCCGGCGCAGAAGTACTAGTCCGGCGCCGCATGGACATAATAGCAACAATTATTTAACAAAATAAAAAGAAGAAGTTTGTTTGTTTACCTTGAAGAAAAACACTCGCCGGAATAACAACTCTGAATGTTAGAAGACAGAAGCCCTTGAAAGTTTAGAGAAGAAAAATTTTGGAGAATGAAATTGGTGACCAATTTCACGGAGCAACTGCCCTATTTATAGGGAAAAGCCCATGAAGTAGGACCAATCAGAGAACAGCCCATGAAGCGTCAACCAATCAGTATGCAGACACGTGTCGGACATGCAACCACGGGATGTCAATCAATGCAACAGTGACCAAACGTCTTCAACACGCCTATTCAAATCTCTCCGCCTATTCACCTTCCTCAACAAATTCCCATGCACCTATTCTCCGCCGGCCACATGATCAACCAAGCTAGACACCGCCGGCCGGGGGCAATCAAAAATAACCGCGAGCCTCAACCCGGTCTCGGCGGCGTCCCTTTCTTTTCCACATCGGATGCCCAATACACATCCATGTGGAGGGGGATATGGTACGGCCTAAGAAAGACTAGGCAGAGCGGAAGAAGCCGCCGCAGAAGAAGCCGATGCAGAAAATTTTCTACAAACTACTCGCGCGAATATACGCTCGTACGTACATCGAAGCCCATACCACGGCATAAACTACGCCGGGGGCAAATTGATGGGGCATATTCGCACCGCCGACCAAGTCAACATATTGAGCAAGGTCAAAGATGTCCACAAAGAAGTCAACGACTTAGACAAGACCCTAGCCGATGCGGCCCATCGGCTGCCAACACGGGTCCCGCATGACAACCCGCCAGTAGGGACACATATCCGCGTACTCATATCCAAGACCCCTCGGCGGCGGGTCACCAGGGCCCGCCGGCCAGCCATAGGTCCCTCGGCCGAGGGGTAGATCAGTCTTTCCACCTGCTAGCCACTTGGCCACTACGTGACAAAAGGTGAAGTCTATAAATACTCCTCAACATTCATTGAGGAAAGGATCCATCAAATCCAGAAATACACAACTTGACCTAAATACACTATTCATCTGGTATAATCTTCCTTATCTCTCTACAATATATTCCTAGCCAATTAGCATACAACTTATACATCTAAGTTTACTGACTTGGGCGTCGGAGTGGGTACGCTTGGCTCAAAGCCAAGCCCTCAGTTCGTTCATTGTTGCAGGAGAGGCCGAGAGGAACGATTAAGACCAAGGGAGAATCCAACTCAAGACATCATTCAACAAGCCACGGGTGGCAACTATACTTGCTCTGGAATTACACCCGGAACACTTTCTAATAAAATTCATATTATTTAATATAAAGCTCGGATACTTTATCACAAAACTTATATTCTACAACGTATAACATATGCAACTGATTGTATAATCCATAAATTGCACATTTTGCACCAACAGTTTATAAAGATCAACCGGACAACCACATTATACATTACTCTCTTACCCCCAATCACGAAGTTAGGTATTTTCATTCTCACCCGCGACATGGTGTAGTCATTTTGAACAAAACTAAAAAAATATCACCACCACATTATTGTCAGTAAGTGGATTATACATCTGATGTAGTACATCAGATGGTATAGTTTTTGAGCATTAAGATAAAGTTGCTGAGTTTTAATCTAAAATTTTTAAGTTTTATTATAAAGTTTTTGAATTTATTTACTTCAACTTTAAGCTCAAAAAGTTACATTATAACTCAAAAAAATTATATATAAGCTCAAAAAAATTTGATTTTTGACACCATAAAACTAAAATGTAATTTATAAATTTTATAGTACTCGAAAAAAATACACAAAAACTCAAAAAGTCATTTAAATATGATATAATACATCCTTTTTCTCCATTATTGTGCTTTCGTGTCGCTCTTTTTTGTTTCCTCTCCTAAGAAAGCCTTCCTCTCCTCAAGGAATGTCATCTGATATTCGGGTCAATTCGAGTTGAATATGTAATCTATACCAATATGGCAATATCTGTTTGGTTCCGTATACGGGTCCGATCCCTAACCCGTACACCGAAGAATCATAGGACCATACCTTCCAAGATCCATCCAAGTTCCGGATAATACCCACCCGAATGAGGTTTGATCACTTTTCACACTTTCTGCGCAGTTCAATTTCGCTTCACTCCCCCGTCCCAATCAATTGTTTACACTTTTTACTATTTGAAACCGGTATTTTAATCAAAAGGAAACAAATGATTACCCGAAGAATTACAAACACTTCCATTTACATAAACATGCATTAGTTACTAATTCTGCCATAATTTTTATGCAATTTATTGGCTTTAATTGCTTCCCAATTTCTAATTTTGGTGAGTTTTTGTATGAAATTGAGCTACATTGCTAACAAATTGCATGATTTTTTTTGAAATTCTGAAACTTTTCTGATCTCCTGTACGAAACTGTATATTTTCATGTGGAAAATGATCAGGAATCGCTAACATTTGGTTGTGTATCATGTTTGTTTCAGGCGTGTTATATTTCGATTTCGCTGCGGCCTGGCAAATTGGAGCTAAATGCCTAAATTGGAGGTTTAGACATCAACATAGCAATGGTATAAAATTTGATTGATTTAAATCAGCAATGTCTTAAGAATTTCTAATATTTGGAATTTTATGGTTATGAATTGATTTTTTTGTTTTTGTTTTTGTGTTATTGATGATATTGTGCTGTTTTTACGTCACTGTTGTAATTGGAACCCTAAGGCCTTGTTTGGATAGGAAAAAATGAGGGAAAGGAAGGGGAGGGGGAAGGAGGGAAGAGAAAGGAAGGGAAGGGGAGGGGAGGGAGAATGGAGGAGATGATTTTCCCTCCAAATCTTGCCTATATTGGTGGGGAAATAATTTGCCTTGTAGTAGGGAAATGGAGGGATCCATTTTCCCTCCCCTCCAAATCCCTCTCCCTTCATTTTGCTAACCAAACAATGGATTTCTCATCCTTCCAATTCCCTCCCCTTCCTTTCCCTCCAAATCAATCAATCCAAACACACCATAACTGGTTACGGACCTAGTCATTTGTAGACCACTCAATGACTTTACAGGCTAACTTAGCTGACATCTCGTTTGTTGGTGGTTGGATATTAGAGTGACGATGAGCCACTTTCGTAGCTAGTATGTGTTTGATATAGTATCTGATTATTTTGTATGTGAAAAATTGTTCGTTGTGTTCAATATCTTCCATATCGGTTTTGTATGATGAAGGGTTGCTCCCAAATTTTCATACGAACTACGGAGTAGTTTTTTAACGTTCTCGTTTTGCTCTTATGGTATGGAAATAATGCTTTCTGATGATTTCGTCAATTTTTAAAGCAACCTAGTAACTTTCACGAAATTGTAATGTGTTTAATAAAAAAGCTACATTAAGTTTTCGTAAAAATTTAATTCTGATATGTGCTCTCATACACAAATGTTTTTGTTAATGTATGGGGAAATCAATTTAATTCTGGTATGATTTTGTCAGGTGTGGAGTACACATTACAGCTTGCAGGTCATGCGGTATGTATGGCAAGTTGGAGGGAAAACAGAATTTCTGATAAGCAAAGGTATAACCTACGAAGTATAACATATAAACAGTTTACCGATCTGTGTTAAGCATTTTCGTTATCTGGACTTTTGTTAGTATCAGAGAGAATTGCTTCCGGAACTTCATAGAGTTTTTTTTTTTATTTGTTTACTGAAGGGGTTCATTTAAGTAAAAATTCTGGTTTTCCTTTCACAATACTGAAATTGTTGATCTGTTGAAATCTTTTATTTGCTTTTTTGTTAATTTATCTGCTATTTTTCTAATTGATTAGGTTTAGATTTTTAATCCCAGATTGTTTTCATCGAAAGATCGTAAATCTTCTTGGATTAACGCAAATAGATTGTGATCTGTTAGATCCTGAATACGAACGTAATCTCTTAAGATATTATGTCATGTGGATCCACTTACTTACCACTTACCACGTAAGAGGTTCCCAGCTAGCAGTTACGCTGAATGGTTAAAATTTCCGACTTATCGATGGTGTATCCATACGTTTAGTTTATAGACCAACATAACCTACTAATTGAAGAAGTTTATTTACTCATCAGCGACATTTCTTCTCTAAAGTCATAGTAGAGTTAGTAGTAGTACCCTTGAGAACTAAGTCGTCAATTTTGTCTTATGAGTGGCCTTATGTATAGTATTGGCTTTGGCTTTGTTCCAAACAAAGGTAAGGTATACTTGTGATCCAGCTCTTTAGAAATCTTCGAATGATTGAAGTAGGGAATCTTTTTTACAAGAAACAAATTAAGTTGTACTCTTAATTATTCCCGTAACTTATTAACGTAACTTACACGCTATCTTATGAGAGTTTATAACTATGTTGTCGCCTATCACGTAACAAAGAGTAATGCACTAAAAATGTATGTAAGTAAATTCAGTGTGTTGAATGTGCATACTTACTCTCAGTCTTTAACCACAGTAACAAATCCATTCCTTCCGTTAAATCAAAACGGATCTATATACCGATCTTTATCGATTTGGGTAGATTTAGAGTCCCATATCAAATTACTTCCCTCTAATGTCATGATCAATCCCATATATAAGAAGTTGGGTGTAATGTAGAGTTCCATCCATCCTTCACTTGTCCTGTTAAACTCTCAACATGAAATCAACCAAGGCCTTAACCACCTCCTCATCCTCATTTGAGCCTGATTGGGCATGGTTGCCTCGAAACCTGCTCTTTATGGTGCTCAATAAACTTTTCCTTCTCTCTGACATGATTCGGTTTGCCAGTGTGTGTAGTCACTGGCGTTTTGTCGCTAAAGATAGGTTCGAACAACTGAACCTACATGGCAACATGCACTTCACCCGAAATATTCCCATGCTTCTTATACCCGCCATTGAAAACGATTCCCCTATTCACAATTTATTTAGTATTACCCGTGGAGAGATTTATGATCTACGTTTGCCAGTCCCTTACACCAAGAGATATATTGGCTCTTCTCATGGTTGGCTGATCATCCTTGATGAAGTGTCCTTTGTGGTTACCCTTATAAATCCCTTCTACTTTGGAAATAGCCAAGGCATTATCCATCTTCCTCCATTTATTGCTGCATTAGACACTTCTGAGGAAGAAGGCCAAGATTTCAACTGTGAGTATTTTGTTAGGAAGGCTATTCTGTCATCAGACCCCGCCACATCGCCTAATGACTATGTATTGATGCTTATTTATGGTGAATTTCAATTGTTAGCCTCGTGGAAGTCAGGTGATACACACTGGACATACGTTAATTGGGAAGTCCCTCTTATCTATGACCTTATGTACTCTCACGGTCAAATTCTTGCCGTTGATATTTTAGGTCAGCTTATCTCATGTGACATTCGCGTCAAGCCTGCTTCTCATAGTATAGTTTCTGACCACCTTTTAGGTATGTTAGGAACTTTTTGCCGACGGTACATTGTGAAATTACCCGATGGAACTATATTGCAAACGGTTAGGTTATTACGAGCTTGCAAGTGTAACAAGGATGTGCCTGCTTTTTTTACAATTGGTTTCGTTCTGTATAAGCTGTTGGATAATAATGATAGAAAAAAATGGATCTCGGTTGAGAGCCTCGGGGAAGGTGCACTGTTCGTAGGGGACAACCATTCTCAGTATGTCATCACCTCCAACTTCCCGGGATGTGCACCAAATTCTGTCTACTTCACTGATTATTACGAAGATGCTGATTCTAAGCGCCTTAATTCGTACCATTTTACTGCCCATCGCTATATTGGTGTGTGTCACTTGGATGATGGTATAATTAGGAGAATTTTCTATCTGGTATCTGAGAACAGCCACTTACCGCCACCTATTTGGATTAATCCAACTATATAAGGCATACATCTCCGTGTGGAACTTCTTACAGGTTGAAAAGATATGCTTGGATTCTTGTTTTGTGACATATCTTGTAACTGTTAATGCTTATCCTAGTGGATTTACATAGTTGCAGTGTTATTACCAATTTATATGCTTACTGTTGTTAGTCAGATAATAAATTTTCTTCTAGCAGTAATAAAAAATATTGCTACATTATGTATCAATTATCATCTGCTTGTAGTTGTAGCAGAATATTATGCTGGAATTATTAAAATAAAAATAAACTTCAGTTCCCAAAGTTTCATATGTTTGCCATTTTTTTGACATGAATATGAAATACCTTTGACAGAGATATGAAAATTGAAATACTGTTCCTGACAGTCAGCGGCTCAGAGCTCCACAAGTAGTTTAGCTAATGAATTGCTACTCTGTTTGTTTTAAAAGAAAAAGGTGTTACTCTGAAACTAGTTAACTGATCTACCAAATTATTGCACTATATTGATCGGTCTGTGAGGTTACGGGTTCAAATCCTTGGAGCGGCCTCTTGCCAAAATGGCAAGGGAAGGCTTGCCCCAATTACACCCTTGTGGTGGGACCCTTCCCCGGACCCGTCACCTAGCAGGACGCCATCGTGCACCGGGCTGCCCTTTTTTATTGATTGGTCTGTGATACACTGATACATGATACAAAGATAGAGCAAAATCTATTCTTTCACTTGGGTGTATGGTTGCGTATCGGTCACGTAACCAAACTGAATATAACATTTTGAAAGCTTACCATTTTTGTTATTATTCCTGTAATTTTTGTTCGCTTCGCTAGGTGTAAAGAGACAAGTTACCTGTAACCTGCACGGCTTCATGGCTCTCGAAGTTCTCAGAAGATCCTCTACCCTGTAATTGTTTATAATCCACTATAACTGTTGTGAATGTTAGTTTTCATCCAACAATGCCTGCATCGTCTTTTCTATTCCATCTTACCGTGAGGGCAAAATATATTTTGCATTACATATAGTATCAGTTAATGACATAGTAATCAAGGAATCCCCTTGTTGGCCTGTTATGTGACGAGATTAAGCATAGATCTTCGTAGAAGGTACAGAAGATTATATAAGAGCCAACATGACGTTAGAAAAACCTTTTTTTTTATTTTACCATAGAATATAGGTAGATATGATACTGAAGTTGGTCATATGTCTACATATTACGGAGTGGATGAAATTTGCACCACAGGACACGAAAAATTCTAGAACTGATAAAACATGGAAAGTGGCAATGGGAATATATTTGCTAAGGCTAATCTATGCCAATCAATATCTTTGTTAAGGCTACACTTGTTGTGTCACATAAACAGGTCTTCCGAAGATCATGATTAATTATTTTCTTGCTAATGTAACCCTCTTTAACGGAAGCAGATAGATATTCAGAAAAGAGTGATTGATTAGAAGAAACAAGGTGCATTTTCATATGAGCGTTTTAAATGGAACTGTTTTTTTTTACCTGTTTGAACAAGTTAGTCACATTTGTTCACTCATATTTATTGTCTTTTTTTTTTTTTTTTTTTAAGATGTCGTTTCTTCATTAAATGCTCTTTAAAAGGAAATAGACATCCGTAAAGCGGAATTCCTGGAAATATTAGCTTGTTACTTGTCCAGATCTCGATTATATATTGTCTCATATTCTGGCTTTATAATTGATGTGTGAAAATGGTAGGTATAAACCCATTATCATCAACTCTTTATAGTTTTACTAGTCTTAGCTACACCGATGGATTCCTTGCACTCAATGTATAAGATGCTAGATTGGGCTTGGTTGCCTGAGAACATTCTTACTGTGATTTTAACAGAAATATTCATTTTGTCTGATCTAATTCCTTTGGCAGTGTTCGTGTCAGGTGGCGCCGTGGCGGTTAGTCTGCAAACACAGACTTCAAGAAACGAACATATGTTCGAATAGGTTCTTCAGTAAGAGACTGCCAATGTTGTTGATACCCACCAAGCCCGCACAATCTCTAAGTCTTCCTGTTGGATAAGTCTATTACCTGAGAATCCGAGATTACCAGTGCCATACTACACCAGGTACATTGGTTCATGTCATGGATCACTCATCTTTATTGGACCCTTCTTCTTTGTGGTTGCCTTATGCAATCCCTTTTATTTTTGTAATAGGAAGGGAACCATTAACCTTGCCCATTCCCGGCAGCTCAGGATTTCTGTCACTCAGTGCAAAATTATGTTTCCCCGAATACTAGATCTGTAGGGCATTGTCAGCTGATCAGGTCTTATTTCTGATTATATTGTGATGCTAATCTGCGGTGAATTTAGAAGCTTGACGTATTACAAATCCGGGGATGAAAGTTGGACTTGCATAAATGGAGATCCTTTAGTTATGACATGATTTACTTTAAGGACAATTTACTGCAGTAAATTTATATGGGGAACTTTCCGTCTTGGACTCTGAGGCCAATATCCTCAAACTGGAGTATATCAGTGAGCCTCTTTACGGCCCAACCTGGCCTAATCTTCGAAGGTATATCATGGTGTCAAATGATAGAAATACCCTTTTACAAATGGTGAGGTTGAGATCTTCCCAAATAGCAATGTCGGTGTTTTCCTTCAGTAGGAAATCTTGTTTTCCATGTAGAACCCTGTATTCAAATAACTCCATGTCTCCATCTACTACTGAAATCTTCATTGCCATTTTTGTTATTTATTGGATTATTCTAGATTACTAGGTAATCATTGTTGATACGGTTTAGGTTTATAATGGTAGATTGCTTTCATAAGAACGAAAAGTTGCGTGGATTGTTGATGTGTTTATATTGGAAACTGCTAGATCTTGTATCCAAATGTGAACCCTTATATGTCTACCGGAATTTGAATACTTACCTTGCCAACTAGTCTTTACGGTAAAGCGTCAAAATTTTCAGCTCATGATTGATGAATTTGTAGGTTTATTTTCTAGACCTATGTGATCTTCCAAAAGAAATAGTTGTTGATTGAAGATCAATGGCATGCTTTTCTGTTATTATAACAAGAATCCAAACCTCAGGGAACAAAAAGGGTCAACTCTCTGTTGGCAGTTAGGGCTGTCGAATTCTTACAATGACTTCACTTTTGGCTTTCATATTACTATCTTTACTAATTATATTATATAAGCATATAACCATTGGATCATAAATTTTATTTTTTAAAGATCTTAAATCTATTTTTAAACTTAGGAGTTTGCTACAATTTGCCAACTTCTTATATAATGAATCACTATCACATCTAATTAGGCAATTATAAATAATCCTGAAAATCCCAATCCTATTAAATCTTAAGGGGAAAAAATGCCCTATGTGAAGACATTGTAATTAGTTTTTGTACTTTTTTCGTTTTACTTCAGGTATTTCTGTATATTGCCCATTTAATTGTACATGGACTAAGCTTCTAGGGTTTTGCAAAATAATGTAACATCACCGATTTTGTTTCCTTTCTATTGCTTTCAATAGTATAATTTATTCCTTTCCCGGAATAAATTATAGTTATTATACAGTACATGTTTTTGTAGGTTTGACAGCGCCGGACGCCTTTTTCCCTTTTTATATTATATTTGACTGACTGCTTTAAAGATGAATATTAATTACATGTTTTTGTAGGTAAAAATAAATAGTGGTTAGCTGATTTGTTTTTTTTTCGTTTTTTGGTTCAAATGAGCGCACTTATGTTGCGGGTGAGAATGAAACCCCCAAATTCATGGTTGGAGTAAGAGAGCTCTTACCACTTGAGCTTAGTCTTGTTCTCTATGATGAGTCCTTTGTGATAACCCTAATAAACAACCTATACTTTGGAAATAGTAAAGGCATTATCAATTTCATTTATTACTGCAATAGACACTTCCAAGGAAACGTGGCCAAGACGTCAGCTGTGAGTAATTTGTTAGTGAGGCTATCTGTCATCAGACTATGTCATCTCCTAACAACTATCCTTTGCTGTTTATGGTGGAATTGAATGTAAGGCTTTTGGAAGTCAGGTGATACACACTGTGCTTGTTACATTAATTGGCTTGTCCTAAGATCTTAAGGTCCTATATACTCTCAGGGTCAATTTCTTGCCATTAATATCTTAGATCGGTTTACTCACATGTTACTGTTGCCAAACCACCTTGCTTCAATAATTTATGGTCAGGTTTGGGGGTGTAGTAGGAAGCTGTTTCATTGCCGATGAGCTTACGTGTGTAACAAGAATGCCTATTCTTGTTACTATTGGCTTTGTATTTTATAACTATCTGAGGAAAGTTGCTTTTCGCCATAAATTGGATTCATTCAACTATATAACGCCTATGTCTTTATCTCTTGTCAGTCAACTATCTGAGGTGGGAATATATTGCTTATTGAGTTTTACTGCTTATCTTGGTGGATTCACATTATTAAATATTTGCAGTGATATGATCTGTTTATGTGCAGCAGTTGTTTGTTAGGTAATTTTTCTTCTGGTGATACAAAAGACTCTTTCTAGTTTCTACATAGAATATCATCTGCTTGCAGGCTGCAGCTGATTTTTATGTTTAAATTATTAGAATGAGAATTCAACTCTTGTCCTTAAGTTCATCTGTTTGCCATTTTTTCTAATATGGTTTGTATGTGACAAAGTTCAACAGCTGAAGCACTGTTCTTGACAGTCAAAACTCGCGCATATGGATTTGGCTGGTGAAGTATGCTCTGGTTGTTAGAGGTTGGTGGTACCGAATTACCCACAGGATATTAATTGGTTTATAAAGCTGATACTCCCTCGAGGAAGTTATCACACGTGATACAAAATTAGAGGTAAATCTATTATCACAGTTGTTATGTATGGTTGCGTATAGGTCACGTCAGACGGAAAACAACATACTGATAGCTTCTCATTATTGTGTTTGTTGCTGGTGTCTTTGTTTACTTCATTTAGCTTAAATAGAGTAACTTGCCATCGCATACTCGGTTTCATGGCTCTCGAAGTTCTCTAACTTGTTTCTGCTCGAGAGTTATCATAATTTACACGTCACTGTTTCCTGAATAGCAGCATGACATAGTACGAGCATCAATTAGTCAGTTACTTTGTTGAAATTTTAGAAGATTATATGAGCGCTTACATTACCTTACAAGAGGCATTTTTCTTTCTTGTTTACAGTAGGATATATAGGTGTATATGTTAGTGAAGTTGGATATATGTAGGATTTGCAGTTTTGCACCACAGAAAACATGAAAATTTCCAATTGGAGGAAACTGACAATTAGAATATCTTGCTAAAGGCAATCAATGTCAATAAGGTTCATAATTTACAAGTTGGCGTTACTTGGAAGGCATAATTAACCCGTCAGTGTCCTCAAAAACTGTAAACTGACTGGGTAATATATTTGTTGCATTAGCTAACACTGTTTTTTTTTAATGCAGTTAAAACTGTAAAACTGTTCGTTTATATGTGCGTTGTTGATGTTATTTTTTTCAGAATAAACCGTAACCCTTGGGCCTTGGTTCTATATGTTTGAGAATTTTAAGCGGGCTTGTTTCTTACTTGCAACTTGGTGACATTTATTCACCCATCATATCTACCCTTTTTCTTTTGATATCTTTCCTACATTAATCACTCTTTTGAAGGAAGTAAATCCATTAAGTGCTATAGTAATCTTCTAAATACTTAGCTGTCCAGATTTTTACCGTATGTTGTCTCTTATCCTTGCTTTATAATTGATGAGGAAATGGTGGAAATAAACCATTATCATTAGCTCTCTATATTTTTACTACTCTTACTACACTGATGGATTTCTCGCAATCAACTTATCCGAAGGCAGATTGGGCTTGGTTGCCTGAGAACATCCTGTTCGTGATTTTAACTGAATTTTTTCTTTTGTCTGACTTGATTTGCTTTGGCAGTGTTTGCACCCGATGGCGCGCAGTCTGCAAACGTAGACTTCAAGAAATGAACATTCAAGCAAACATGATCTTCAGGAGAAGACTGCCGCTTTTGCTCATTCCGACCTCCGACAGGCCTGGAAGCCCGCGCAATCTTTACAGTCTGCCTGATGGACAAGTCTATGACCTGAGATTACCAGTGCCGCACAACACCAGGTGCATTGGTTCATGCCATGGTTGGCTCATCTTTATTGAACCTATCTCCTTTATGCTAACTTTATTCAACCCCTTTTATTTTGGAAATGAGAAGGGAACCATATACCTTCCCCCATTTTCGGCAGCAATGGATTTTTCTGAATCAGAGACAAGTTATGATGTTCTTCCTGAATATTACATCTGTAAGGCTGTATTATCATCTGATCCTGTCGCATCTCGTAATTATACTGTGATGTTGATCTATGGTAAATGTCGAAACTTGGCTTATTACATGTCTGGGGATGAAAGTTGGACTTGCTTAGATGGAAACCCTTTAATTGATGACCTGATTTACTCTGATGGACGCTTTACCGCCATAGATTTATGTGGGGAGCTGTTCGTCTCAGACCCTGAAGTCAATAACCCCCAGCTCGAGTCTATCAGCGCCCCGCTTTATAGCCCAACCAACCATGTTCCTCGAAGGTACATCGTGGAGTCAAATGATGGAAATGCTCTTTTACAAGTAGTCAAGTCGTTTGAGTTCCGTCCGAGTAGCAATGGCGGTATTATCTCTCGGACCCTTGGTTTCTCCGTCTACAAGTTGGGAAAGAAGCGTGAAATGTTCGACTGGCTTGAACTCTCAAGCATTGGTGATGCAGCACTGTTCGTGGGAGATAGTCACTCATACTGTGTTAAAGCCTCAGCTTTTCCCGGTATCATCCCGAATTCAATCTATTTTACGGATGATTACCGTGGTTTTAGCACAAGTTACAGTAAGAATCACCAGTTTAGGGGTCCAATTGACGCTGGTGTGTTCCTGATTAGAGAACAATCCTTCAGGCGTCATTATAATCCGGTCGATGTTGATATGCAGAGGGATTTACCCCCTCATATTTGGATTCTCCCTACCATCTAGCAATGTACCTGAATGGCTGAATGTTATCCTCTAATGGAACTAAAATAAAATAAAATAAAGGCGGTATTTGAGTATTGTGTGTGTTTTCGCTTCTTTTGCTCCCAGAAAGTTATTTTTCCTTCAGTAATTGCTTGATATTACTCCTTCAATCATACGAGTATTTTGGTTGGTCTTTCGATAGGACTGTATCATACACGATTTTGCGATTCTTGTCGTTTTAAAGCCACAGTTCGATAAACTTCTGTTGTTGCTTGATCCTTCTCTTTTGTGTCGTTTTATTAATCAGATAAAACCAGGAAGTAATGTCATACGGAGTATATTGGTATGGACATGAACTAAAACCGTCAAATGGTTTGGATCATGTTAATAGTTCGAATCTTTGATCAATTTCTTGGCTTATATCCAAAAAAAAATTGCACGCCATGCCTTCACAATTTGCAAGTCTTATGGACACGATTATTTTAATTCAATTAATAAATATGCTAAAATCATTTCAATTCAATTATTAAGACAGAAAAAAAAATAGAAGAGAAAAATGTCAGAAGTGGGATTTGAACCCACGCCCTCGTTAGAGGACCAGAACTTGAGTCTGGCGCCTTAGACCACTCGGCCATCCTGACTTGTTGATTCCTTTTGTCTTTCATTTTAGTTAAACCCCCTATTTTGTGTGTCGGTTTTATTTTTTTCCCGTTTACATATTGCAATTTTTTAACTGCTTGCTTTTATTACTCCATGTATATTATTACTCCGTAATATGCAATTAGTTTTGTGAATTAGCAATAATCCGTTTGAGTTGACTTACTATCGGTTTGTCGCTTATTGCTTATTACTAGTTATTAGTGACTAATAGAGTAACTAATACGAGTAACTATCATTTTCCCTTTTTGAGATGCTGAATAAGGCCCAATATTGTGTGAGATACTTTTCTATTTATTTTATTTTCATATGTTGTGTTAAGGTATTTTTCACGTATATTATTGTACTTCGTATAGCATATGAAATGAGATGAATGAAGCAATTAATAAAAAAATTGAATATTGAAAGGGTTAAATCATGCAAATGGGTTTGGGCCGCATTCACACGGAGAAGAAGGAGTCCTCTTCATAAGTTGAAGAAGGTTCCACTCTAAAATCAATTGTCGAGAGAGAGAGTAACATCTTGACTTATAAAGTAGTAAACCCCCTCATCTTTTATCATTGTGAGACAACTTACACGTAGAACTGGCAAAATCAACCTGACCCGATTGACCCGACCCGATACCCGAAATTGATCCAAACTGCCACACCCGAACGACATCTGAAACCCGAATTGACCCGACCCGAAAATGATCTGAGCTATCATGAACCCGTAACAGACTCGACCCGAAATGACCCGATCCGAAACCACTCAATCCAAAAATGACTCGACAAAACATAACTTTAATTGACCCCAAAAGACTTGAAATACCTTTTTTTCTCTTAATCATTGACCCGAAAATGACCCGACTCGAAATAACCCGACCCGCTTGACCCGAAATAGTCCCGATCAACAAACCCGAAACAGACCCGTTAACTTGAAATCACTTAACCTGAAGTAATCCGAAATAACTCGGCCCGAAGCCAACTCAATTGATCTGTTTATCAGGTCTACCTACATGTGCAAATATTGGGTTTCTTTACGGAAACTGACAAAATTGTCACAAAGTATGGCCTTACGATCAAAACTAGGCTAATGGTAAAATTGGTAATAACTAATAAGATTACTCATTGAGAACAATTTTAGTTTTCTTTTTTTCATTTCACTCTTTTCACTACTTTTGCCGGGGGGGAACTAGATCAGCAAATCGCCGCGAAAAATGATTATCTCATTTCTCTCGATTATCTCATTATAGACCAATAAATCAAGTTTATAATTAATCGAGATTATGAAGTATTAGTAAGTCTACTAAGCCCCTGTTTTTTTTTTTTTTTTGTTTGAATGAAGTTTAAATTGAATTTAAATGAAATTTGAACTAAGTTGAAGTGAATTGAATGGATTTGATCAATTTAATTTATGTGAGATAAATAGAGTGAAATAAGTTAATGATCAAGTAGATGAATGAGAGCTGAAATTAAGCTCAAAAGAACATAGCTTAAAAGTCGTTTATGTTAATTGTTAGTTTAAGTGAAATATTTGATAATGAAGAACAGTAAGTCTTGCTTCAGACGAGTCATTCCCCCTACTACTAAGAGAATAAAAATTCTCTTAGTTTTCCCTCCAAAAAGCATCTAGCTAAATAAGGTAATAAAATTTTCTTTCATCACATTATTATCTTTTCAATGAATATATTCTTATAAATAAACTCTAATTTTTTTTTTTTTAAATAAATTCATAATTATGATTTTTTCATTAAAATAAAATAAAATTGATATTAAATTATAAAGTATAAGTTGCTAAATTTTTCAGTAATGCAATAATTATTACTATAGAGAATAACTTGACACATGCTTACTATTAGCTTTGTGACAAAAAACATTCACTAAAAAAATTCACAACTTAAATAAATTTTTTTATTAGTTTTCCATTTCAATTTTTTTTATTTCATATCAAAATACAATAGAGTGAACTGATAAATATTAATGAGGTGCAAATTTTAAAAGTATAAATCTTTCTATGTACTAAGAGAATACAACTTTTCTAAAGTTTTCTCTCCAAAGTGCTCAAACTAATATATGGAAACAAATTAGATTTTCATTTATTAAACTAATTTTCCATTTAAAATAATTTATACATAAAAAGTGTATCTCCTATTATTAACTTCGTGAAGAAAAAAGATTTTCTTAAAAAATTTGATGTAGTTAAAATATTTTCATAAAAAACGCAATTCATGGAATTATTCAATTCTTTTAATTAATTTTAATATTAGTTATCTTTTATAAAAATTCGCGAGATATAAATCTAAAATTTTATAACTAATACACTAAAAATTAAAAGGCTTATATTTACCGCGCATTTGTACGGGATCTACACTAGTTTTGGTATGAAGTAATAAGATGAGATTTTGTAATCATTTTACAGCCAGATGTGACCACTATTGAAAAACAAGTTATCATAAGTTATAACACTAAATATACCATTATGATTACATTTAACCATAAAATAATCACATATGTCCCGTCTGAAATTTCAGACAAAAAGTTGTCATTTAAAACAAGAATTTGCGAATGAAGAATTATAGTACAAGCTTGGCACAGCCATAACTTTAGACAGCCAGTAAAGAATATACGTGAAAGAGGTTTGTTTCATACCCCCTCGCCTCACGTACAAATGAATAATACTCCATAGTTAGGCGAACCAATAATAAGACATGAGAATATATGGTAGATTTTGGAGCTTTTTACATGATGACTAAATGGCGCAATCACAAGGATATATTAATAATAATTACGAAAAGGGTATCTTATTTGGTTGGTCGCATTATTATTGTTGCAATTTATATGCATTACAATATCATCGAATGTAGTAGCAACTTTGTAATCGGCGCGTGCACATTTTCTTGACTCTTTGCTTTTTAAGATACCTAATAAAGTATGCATGATATGGGTCCTTAACTTATACGGTGATAAAAAAAAAACAAAAAAAAAAAGCAAGTCTCCTTGTGATGTGTGACGGATCAAGAATTACTCATATGGGTAGATAAAATAAAATAGATTACCACTTCCTAGACACTCTGTTTTTGTTTATCAAACTTATATAAATAGTACTTGACCCGCCATAAATGACAATTTGTGAACAAAAAAATGGGTATAAATAAAATAAAATAATTTGGAGCTCTTCGTTACTTTTCAACTTCATTATCTTTTAATAGTTTAAATATTATTCTGAAATAATCTAACGGTTCTAACTTTAAATGATGGATGCTGATATTTAAGTGAAATAATATATAAAAATGAATCTATTAGAGGTAAATAAGTAATGGACTTCCATTACTTTTGAGGTAATGGAATAATGGAGAGGATCTTAATTAAAAAGAAAAGGTAATTGGAGTATCAAATTTATAGGAATACTCCATTTGTCATTTGTTTGCATTTGGTTTTGCCATAAAAATTAAGAAAAGAGAAGGTGTCTGATAGATGAACCAACTCAACCAAAACCTTAAGGTGATGGTTGAGGCCCAACTATTATAAATATTCTTATTACGCTCCCTCACTCAAATACCCATTGGGCTTGAAGAGTGGTTAATTGTGCACCGGCTCCCCCGTACCGTGTGCTGGGTTTCCACTTCGAGTTTTTGAGGAGTTTTGAGGTTGCCAGGATTTGAACCCGCGACCTTCGGCCACACTGGCTCTGATACCATGATAGATGAACCAACTCAACCAAAACCTTAAGGTGATGGTTGAGGCCCAACTATTATAAATATTCTTATTAGTGTCAATCATTGGATGACAAGTGGACCAAATTGGGCGTGGATAATTCAATTGCCGTCAAAAGTATTTCTACAAAAAAAAGGCAAACTGAATGACTCAACCCGCCCAAACTCAGCCTTGATCCGCCCCTCGACCCGGGCCAAGTCGGTTTCAAATCCATCTCCATCAAGCCCGACTCAACCCATGTTGACTTGCCCCCGATCCACCTAGCCAAACTCGACCCGCCCTCAGGTCAGCCCGACCCAAAATCGGCTCGTGACAACCCTTAGCCCTTATGGGCTTGCATAATTCAACTTGATAGTAAAACTACTCAATCTCGGTGTACAAATCGCAATTTAAGATAGTATGAAGAACATTTTAACATCTGTATTATTACAAATTTTCAATCATTTAATTTAGGAAAAATTGCAAATTACTACCTAGTATAATCAGTATTTTTCAAAATACTACATATTATACTTTTTTATTCAAAGTACTACCTCCAAAGTTACAACTTTTCCCGAAATGCTACCTAATAAACTTAATTAGCTCTTAATTGAGGTAAATTAATCAAAAACTCATAAATTAATATTGGACACCCATTTTACCCTCTTTAAACACTCATTCCTCATCATCTTCTTAACTTTTTTTTTACCACCACTAGAAATATTCCCCATCACCACCAAAAGCACAGCAACCACCATCAATAGTATCACGTCGGCCTAGTCCCGCCATCTTCAATATTCACCACATCTAAGATCATCTCCCACCTAACCACACATTAATAATCTGGCAACATTTACACTGTATCTACCACCATAGCGCCGCCCAAGTCCCACCTTTACCTTACAACTACCCCATCTAAACCACCATCACCACACCCAAAGCCCCAACTAGCGGAAATCTTAGATCTAAGGAGTAAGATTCCCAAAGGTGCAATGACATCCTAAGGTAGTGTCGTAGTGATGTGGGCGACTAGTGGGAATGACAGTCGTGGTGGGTTTATGGTTGTTTTCGAAGGTGGTGACAGTTGATAGTGGTGTTCTGTGGAGGAAGAGGGTGCAAGAGAAAGGATTGATTAGTAAGGGGTAGTATTAGTAAGGGTATAATGGGTAATTCATTTTGAATTAAATTAGAAGAGAAGAAATGTGACACCCTTAAATCTAGCCTTAAATTAATTACGTAAATTCTACAGAAAAACTGGTAGGATATGTTTGTAAATGGTTCAACTAGTCAAAAACCTGCAATTTCAAAAAAAATTTCTTCCTAAACCATTCACAACCAATCCAACTCAAGAAGAGTGTCAAAAACCCTGCAAAAGCTGATAAACTAATTTACATACATAACTAAAGACGCGGAAATATAAGGATACAAACCCAAAAAAAAGAAAAGGGAGACATATGTCCCTTCAAATAATATACAAAACCAAGAGTTAAAAGGGTTACTAATAGAATAGCAAAACTAGGTCCAAGGTTCCTTGCTCACTAGCTCGTCTGTGACCCCAACAAAGCATCAACAACCTGTCAATCGCATTTTATACAAACACGAAAGCCACAATTCAGTGGGGAGTAACTTCGAGTCCTCCCAGCCACGAATCGTCAAAATTAATGTAACATGTAGTAAAACATGTAAACAAGATGATAAATAATTCAATTACCAACTATTCTAACATATGAGCCCTAAACTGACCAAACTAAACTAACATGTGAAACATATAACAAATTGTAATCCAAACTCTATCAACCATAGCCGGCTTGCATCTCACCTTCTATGATTCATAGAATCATCAAACAAGAAAGGGCAATATATCAAAGACAGGCATAAGTTCTTAGCACCGTCAATAGTCACTTTGTAACTCGAGTCTATACCACGAGGTAGGGAAGGTAATCGAACCGGTATCTTGGCTCAGCGGTTAATATTAATAAAACATGGCCAAGAGACAACACAACCCTAGCCTAAAATCTGCGCAGACCTAGACATGCGGATACACACCACCGCACCCAAGACCCACAATTTTTCTAAAAACAAAGTGAGTACCCTAAGGAGTCCACCAAAGGGTTGGCTAGTACTTAAGCTGACCCCATACTATCAAAATAAGTACCTGAGGTCATGCCCCAACTTGGATATAAATCCACTAGTCAGGAACACAAAGGCTATCAAGCAGTGAACATATACTCGTCAAAGACTATAAAGACCTATCTATGATGAAGGCCGAAATACTCACCTAGGACCTAGTCCCAGCTAGTCCCAGCTTGAATACTTTAGCCCACACCACACAAGACTCACCACACAAGTCAAGTAAGACACCCACTTAACCTTAAGAGGGCAAAAAGTCCTACTTACCAACATAAATTCTAACATTCTATCATGTGAAAGGCTATATAAATGTCTATTCAGCAGATAAACCAACAGTTCCTCAATAAGTATTCAATACTGATTACCAATTCTAACAATATTAAAGGCTTTAGGGGAATCTAGGGCCATTACTACAAAATAAGAAGCTATTTAAATTCAACTAACTAAATAAGAAGCTATTTAAATTCAACACACATGTGAAACAGAGATATAATAAATGGCCTAAAACAAGAAAAAGGCCGATTATCTAATTCATTCAACCGAATTTTTACCCGCAACCCCAGCCCTGCGACAGGTACGGGTCAAATTGCGGCTGACCAATCACTCAATTAACTGACATCGCATCAGTCAAAGGGACTAAGGCTCAGTTTTCGGCACAATCAACAAAGCATTACAATTATCGCTATACAATTCATTCTGAGCCTATTATTTACAATTTCATTTTGTAAACTATCCTAACATGTGATAACTATTAATATAAGCATAGTTTTACCATTAACATAATTTTTATTACTAATATGATTCAATTCCTAAAGTGTACTCATACTAACTATGTCATTAATAAACCCGAAATGACAAATTTAGCATGGAAAACCGCGAAACAAGCAACGGACCGACCCGGGCCAGCCGTGGGCTAGCCATGGGCCTGCCACGGGCTTGCCACGGGCCTGCCGGCCTGCTGCCCCACCCTTAATCCTCTTTTTTTTTTCATTTTTGTTTAGTAAAAGACCGTCTGAACATTAATTAATCGTCCCCAATTCAACTTTGATAATTTAAACTAATAAAAGGCACAAATTAAGCATACATGCAACAAATTTTAACATGTGAAAACTACTACTCAAACAAAAATCACCAAACACACAAAAACAACAAAGATTGTGACGATAATTCGTCGAGTAGCTCGAAATATGTTACCTTAAGCTAGAAAAATGAGCAATTAGCACCTCAAAACCGAAACCCTAACAACAACTAGCCGCTATCCTCTACAATATACGAGTCCCCGAACTCGTCTTCCAATTCTTCACCTAAATAAACAATTAAAACACAATAATTAAGTATATAAACCGAATTTCCGAAAATTGGTCTTAAAACAACTTCAAGAAAACTGAAATTAAATTATACCCAGTTGTAGATCTCGGCGAGGGGATTCCGGAAAGGTAAATAATGCGAAAATCTGATAAGAAACGAAGGAATTATGTCGATTTTTAGCTTGAAATGATGAAAATGGTGTTTTTTTAGAAAGTAGAAGATGAAGATAGAGGAAAACCAGAAAAAAAGAAAGAGAGGGGGAGGGGGTGCCGTGTAAGGGAGAAAGGAAAGGAGGAAAGGAAGGTGCGGGATTTTTAGTCGGGATTTTTACGAGTCGGTTTTGACTCGTTTCAATAATAATTAAATCCGTAAGTCAAACGCAAATTCCGTCAAGACCAAAGTTTTTAAACACGAGATTACAAGAAAATTGAGTATTCACACGACCCATTTCCAATTTCGTTTACCCAACGTTCAAACGAATTGTCATTTTCCCCCCGATACGCCCTTATTTCGAAATAAAAAGTTTTACACGGTTTAAACTATTTTTAAACATTTCGAAACTATCAAAATAAATACTTTTCTTCAAAATATAATAAAATTATATTTCTTTAATTTATTTTTACTTTAAATACTTAAATATCAACTTTTATTTGATTAATAAATTATTTCCGAAATATATTAACGGTCCGAAATTTACGGGGCGTTACAAGAAAAATCCATGAAATCCACCTTATAACGTCAATTAAGTGCTAAATCTAATTATTAGGTAGCAACTTAAGAAGAGTTGTAGTTTTATAGGTAGTAATTTGAATAAACAGATATAATATGTAGTATTTTGCAAAATTTCAACTATGATAGGTAGTATTTTGCAATTGGGCCTTTAATTTATTACAAATTAAGCACGAAATTCTAATGACGAAGAACAGTGACTCCTAAGTTTACCATATCTACGAATTAAATCACAAAATTACTATATTTCACCCCTATATTACTCATTCAGCCCCTATTATTCGTTTAACTTTCCAACTTTGCCCTTCTCCCTCTAAATAATATTTCTAGCAATAATTTTTACCGACTAATCGGAAATGGGTGATGGTAACTTAAATTAGATATGAATTATCGTATTAATTACCGATGAATTAACAAAAAAATAATATTGAACTAACGAATTAATGAACTTTTTACCTATGTTAGACGATGATTGATGAAATGAACAATTTAAACTTTAACAAAAATTGACGATTAAGAACGAAAAACTTTAAACGGCCATAACTTTGTGCTCGGTGTCCGTTTTCGACGATTTTTTTTTCAAATTGCTTATTTTGACGAGACGAACACAATGGGAAAAAAAATTGTGAATGGGTCCATTCGTGTAAAACACACGAATTAGCCTAGGTCGGTTCATGTGGTTTACATGAACCAGCCAAGGCTAGTTCGTGTAATCCACATGAACTGGCCTAAGCCCATTCGTGTGATTTACATGAACTGGCCCTGGCTGGTTCGTCTCGTCGAGTTAAGCGATTTGAAAAAAAAAACCGTCAAAATCGAACACTCGAACACATAGTTATGGTCGTTTGAAGTTTTTTCATTTCTAATCGTCATTTTTGTTTCGAATTTAATCGTTTTTTGTTATTAATTGTCGTTTAATAATATACTAAAATCAACGTTACCAAAATGTGGGGTTTTAATTACTCAAAGGGCAAAACGGTCTTTTTTAGGGGCGGAAAGAGTAATTTTAGGGGCGGAATATAGCAAACCCCTTAAATCACGGTCAAGATTTTTTTAGGTACACCTAATATACAATGTATAATTCACCCAAATTAATAAGAAAACTAGTTTAGATCCCGCACAATGATTACGCGGTATTTATAGAGTTTTTATTTTTATATTACTTAATCATGCTAAATTAACACCTCATTAATTTTTTCATATTTCACGTCATTATATTTTGATATGAGAAAAAAAATTGAACTGTAAAATAATAGTGGTATCTCATTAATTGTTCATTTTTCCCGTTATTGTATTTTGTTTCAAGCAAAAAAAAAAATGAGAATTAATTCAAGAGAATTGAGTAATGTGTTGAAATGTATTTTTTTTTTAAAGTATTTTTTATACCACAATGCTAATGATTCCAATTTATAAATTTTCTCAATTTTTTTTTGTTATGAAAGTAATCAAAACGATTTATAGTTTTGTTTATACATAATATGAATAGTATGAGTCAAGTCATTCTCAAATAATAATATTAATAAATGATTTAATAGTTTATAGTTTTATATTTTTTATACTTAAATTAAAATGTTATAGTTTAATGTTTAGTAAAAATTATAAATTGATGAAAAGATTAATTTTAATGAAAACAATTATATAATGAAATACATTATACGTAATTATTAATTCCCTTATTTAGTGAATACAATTAAATTATCAATAGCTTCCATATAATACTAATCTAATAGAAAAAAAATACTAATCTAATACTAATATAATAGAAAAATTCTAATATAATAGAAAAAAATACTAATATAATAGAAAAGAATTGTCTTTTCTGTATACTTTTCCCGGTTTTCTTGCTATCGCGGGTTTTACTTTACACAATCGATTGGATCATATAGATATCCCTTCAACACAACATAGGTCATCGAAAGGATCTCGGAGACCCATCAAAGCACGAAAGCCAAGATCTTTCAGAAAATGGATTCCTATTCGAAGAGTGCATAACCGCATGGATAAGCTCACACTAACCTGTCAATTTGGGATGGTCCAATTCGGGATTTTCCTTGGGAGGTATCGGGAAGGAATTGGAATGTAATCGATTCATGCAAAAGAAAAGGTTCTCTTTTGATTAAGTACGCTCTACCTATGGGATAGAGGAAGAGGAAAACCGAGGATTTTACATACTACTTTTGATCGAAAATAAATCTGATTTATTTCGTACCCTTCGCTCAATGAGAAAAGTGTGTCATATTCTACAAGATTAAAAAGATGTTTTTTGGAGGGAAAATTTGTGAGTTCACATATTCTTTTAGTAGATAGGGGATTAGAATAGGCGAATAGCGAACGCTGCACATTAATAACAAATTAGAATATAAGTGAGAAAAAATAGCATTATTCTTATTTATTTAAATATTCAGTAATAGGACTGAGCAAAAAATACGATTATTCGAACTGATCCAAAATTTGGATATCCGAACCGAAATCGAATATCCTATCCGAAATCTTTGGTTTTAGTTCGAATATGGATATTAGAATTAAAATATTTGGATATCCGATCCGAAATTTAAATTTGCACCGGATATCCTATCCGAAATCTTTGATTTTGGTTCAAATATGGATATTAGAATTAAAACATTTGGATATCCGATCCTATCTGAAACTATAATTCTCTATTGTTTACTATATTTTCTTGTCGTTTATTACCTATTTTTATTTAATGAGTGTGTTTAGATTGTAATACTTATATTATATTGGAGTGGTATGAAAATCCCGACGTTACAGTGTTGAATTATTATTATTTCTAAATTGTTCCATTTTTTCATGTTTTTTTTAAATTTATAGCGCTAGTTTAGTTATAATTTCGAGTAAATACAATTTTATCTGATACAACAACTTAATAAAAGTTTAAAATATAAGAGAAATATGTTGGTGGTACTTCAATTTTATGTCAAGAACATTGTAGTAAGAATGTTAAAGAAATCATCATGTAAGGCGATGTATATGATCGTGTTTCGAACTTAATTTTAAGTAAATTCTAGAATATGGATATCCACATCCGATAAAATTATTTTGGATATCCGAAACATTTGATTTGGATATGGATATCTGATTTTAGCAATTTCTCCAAAAAGAACTATCACTTTGAATCGGATATTCGACCCGTACTCTATCCTATTCAATAACATAATACACGACATACACCCGATTTATCCAAGAATTTCTCCTTTAGATATGTGGCCACACGATTTACGAATCCATAGTTTTCAAAAAAAGTGATCGAATTAGGGATCCAGTTAGTACTCAACCGGGCCTACAACAATACAACCCACATGATATCAAAGCAAAAAAAAAACAAAAAATAGAAACTGATAGCTAAAATGACGAACAAGATTGAAGAGTTACGTGGAAGAGAAGCAGTAAATTAAAATAGAACGAGATTGAATTTAAAATATGTAAAGCTTTAATTTCAGAGCATTTGAACCAATAATAGACCGAAACGTATTAAATAGTGTTTTCATGTCTCCCGCATTACCACCCCGCTACTCCAATGCTTTTTGTCCCCAATTAGTGTCATTATAAACAATATATCCGTATATAGTAAAAGACGGGCCAAATATACTTAAAGTGATGATATTTTTAGGTTCCACCATGTAACTTATTGCATAATTATGTTTAAAGTGGGTGAATATTTACCCCGTCTATAACTATAGACAAATATCTCCCGTCTATAATGAGAATTTGTGTTTTGTCCCTTGATTTTTTACAACTCATCCACCATTTTTATTGCCACAAATTCCTATTTAAGCATAATAATGCATTAAAAAAAGGTAAAAGATTTGTTTCATACTCCCTTCATAACACGCCAATGGTAACATTGACTTTTTTACACTTGTCGAAACACGTTTTGCAACTTGAATATTTTTAATTACACATTATTAAAAATTATAAAAATTTGATATTCTTATACCATTTATGACGATAAATCAAACAAGATTTCACATCACTATATTCTGTCTTATAGATTAAGAATAATATCGAAGATTTACCTACGACCATGAATAGTGCAAAGATTCTCAATATTACCATTGATGTGGTATAGAGGGAGTATATTATGGAATGATATTTAATCCGTCTTAAGTAAGACTAGTTGTTTTTATGCCTTTGCAATATTATTAGGCATAAGATTATCTAAATAAATCCGAGTATATCCATGTGAAATGCAATTTTTTGTGTTGCGATGTAAAGAAATAACTCACCCATGATAAATATTATACTCGTATGTGAGATTTTATATTGGAAAAAAATAGAGTTGTCGATCATATAAATTATGGAGTTAGTTTATTTATTGTAAATTGATTTTGAGATGGAACATCTTTATGGGAGCGGCCAAAGTTCAATAATACTCCCTCTGATTCACACCAAAAGTAACGCTTACCTAAAACGGACGATCTTATTTGGCTCACAACATTAGCAACTTGTTCTTACCTATTCCATATTTACACAAAATGTCATTATATACCCACACATACCATCCCACAATTAAACCCCGACCCACCTATTTTTTCCCTTTTTACTTTTACTTTTTTCACATTTACTTAAATACTTCATTTTTTCTTATATTACTTTTGGGTGGATCAGAGGGAGTAAAATTTAACCAGCTGACATAAGAATTTTGTAAAATGAATTTATTAAGTAACTATCAACTTTTTATTCAAGCGGTTTATGTGATTAAGATATTTGAGCTAGTAAATATGTTAGGCAGAATGTTTGTTTAAGGCGGCCTTACGTGAAATAATTGTATGTGGAATATTGAAAGTAGACATTTGTGTATAAATACTACTCCCTCCACACATTAATGTTTTTCCCATTTTTCTATTATATGTGAGTAGTATTTTAATGAAATGAGAAGAACATTGATGTGTAGAGGGAGTAGTATTTGAACTCAAAATTTTTGAACATAATACACAAAATGTTTGTGGTAAAAATGACCACATTTTACCAATTCTTTTATCCTACACCCATGTGTAGGATACTACATACTCCCTCCAACCCTCCACTCATCCTCAACTTCCTCCTTTTTTTTTTCTTTTTTTTCCTTTTAAACTTTTAAAACAAAAAACTAACTTCCTCTTTTAAGAAAAATTACTGATGGGGCATATTCTGCACCGCTGACCAAGTCAACATATTGAGCAAGGTCAAAGATATCCACAGCAAGTCAACGACTTAGACGACCTAGCCGATGCGGCCCATCGGCTCCAACTGGGTCCCGGCATGACAACCCGCAGTAGGAACACATACCCGCGTACTCGTATCCAAGACCCTCGGCGGTGAGTCACGGGGCCCGCCGGCCAGCCATAGGTCCCTCGGCCGAGGGGTAGATCGATCTTTCCACCGCTAGCCACTTGGCCACTTGGCCACTACGTGACAAAAGGTGAAGTCTATAAATACTCCTCAACCTTCATTGAGGAAAGGATCCAATCCAGAAATACACAACTTAACCTAAATACACTATTCATCTGGTATAATCTTCCTTATCTCTCTACAATATATTCCTAGCCAATTAGCATACAACTTATACATCTAAGTTTACTGACTTGGGCGTCGGAGTGGGTACGCTTGGCTCAAAGCCAAGCCCCCGGCCTCGTTCATTGTTGCAGGAGAGGCCGAGAGGAACGATTAAGACCAAGGGAGAATCCAACTCAAGACATCATTCAACAAGCCACGGGTGGTAACTATACTTGCTCTGGAATTACACCCGGAACAATTGGCGCCGTCTGTGGGAAAAGACACTAGAAGCTAGTCACATTCATTCCCAAAACAAAAAAAAAACACACAAAAACCCACCCAAAAAGCTAAGAAGATGTCGAAACAACAAGACGCAGTCGTGACCGACGAAACCGCGTTCCACCAAGATGATACCTTCAACAAGTCGAGTCGTGCGGCCCTCCACCGGCGGGGTAATCCAACCGGAGTTCGGGATGCCGATAATACCAGCCAACCAGGTCACCATCATGGGGCATGTGGTTGACATAGCAAAGCTGAAAATGGTCCTGGACCTAATTAGTAATACGTCTGCTCACACTGTCACGCCGACAAGAGCGGCGGAAACTGTCCAGAAGACCAGGGCCCAAAATGTGACTCCGAGAAATTTGAACGGAGCACTAGGAGAAGCTGACCCAGCAAAGTCGCCGGGGGAGCCCAAAGTGGGCGTGGTAGACCTAAGTCCTTCCCGTACTCGTGGGAGGACAGCGTCCCCGCAACACGAACGAGGCATACCCCAAAGGAGCCAGAGGAGTCCGACTCAGCAGAGTTGGAGAAGAAGTCCAAGTCGAAGAAGGAGCCCCTCCCGCTACGAGGAGAGGAGCCGGGTTAGGAATGCGAGGAGCCGATCGCCACGTGTCATCGGCATGTGATCGATCGACGGCCCCTCGGCGCCTACGTCCTAGAAGTCCAGGTGCCAACTAAGCTCAAGTTGCCGCCCATATCATACAAAGGGGAAGGTGATCCAGCCGACCACGCTGAGGCTTTCGAGTCTCACATGTCGGTATGGGAGCAGCCCGATGAAGTGTGGTGCCGAGTTTTCCCAACAACGTTGCATGGGATGGCTCAAAGTTGGTACAAGGGGCTTCCCGACGGCTCGGTGTACTACTACGCCGACCTAAGGGACGCTTTTTAGCCCAAGACTCTTGCAACAAGAGAAGGGCCGTGGAGACATCGGACCTCCTAACTATCAAACAAAGAGGGGGCGAGTCTCTACGAAGCTACATGAAGAGGTTCGACGGAAAGGTCCAACAGATTCGAGAGATTAATCCCGAACTGGCGGCCTTCGCGCTGATGAAGGGCCTCCCAAGGGGAGATTTGAAAAATGAGCTCATCAAGTGCGGAGGCCTGGGCTTGGATGCCGCCAGGAAAATGGCCGACCAGGCCATCAAAGTAGAAGACTATCACAAGACGTGGTTAGGCCCCAACGAGGCCGAGCACTCAGAAAAGAAGAGCCGCCGGGAGGACAACCTGGATGAGAGGCGCCGTGACAACAACGGGTCACGGTCCGATGAAAGACGCCGTGAGAACAATAGGTCACGGTCGGACAAACCCGCCAGGAGACAGGACTCGACGGGCACCGGATGGAGTTCGGGAACGTACCACCAGAGGCGGTATAGTGATAAAACCCCTCTCGTCGTATCAGCCGCCGAGGTCTTTGCCCTGAGCAAAAGCGAGGGCCAGAAGTGGGAGAAACCCCCCAAGCCAAAAAGTGACGGTGACACGAGCCAGTACTGTGAGTACCACGGCCACACCGGCCATTTAACCAACGACTGCCGGCATCTAAAGAATGCCATTGAAGAGCTGATCCGGAAGGGGAGCCTCAGCAAGTACGTTGCCAAAAGCCAAAAGACCGACGCCGACAAAGACGGGTAAGAAATCCGTCTTCGAACGGATAGGAGTGATCCATGTTGTCATCGGGGGCAACGAGAACGGAGGGTCCGCTCATGGGCACAAACGACACCTGAACGAGCTATATCAGGCCATCAACTTTGTGCCCAACACAGCGATCCCCGCTTCCAACATCCCCGATATAACCATCGGAAGGAAGGACTACGAAGGAGTCATCGCTCCTCACGACCCACCCGTAGTCAATTTGGACATATCCAACCACCTGGTCAAGAGGTGCATGATTGACACAGGCGCGTACACGAACATCATGTTCAGGGAGTGCTTCCTCGGCCTCGGCCTGAAAATCAAGGACTTGAGCCCCTGCACCAACCCACTATACGACTTCTCTCGGGGCCGGCCTGGTACCACCGGGATCAATCGGACTCCGATAACGTTCGGCGAAAAGAAAGCGGCTAAGAATGTCCTAGCTGAGTTCGTGGTCATCGACGGCTCGTCCGCCTACAACGTTCTCATAGGCCGAGTCACCCTGAGCGAGGCTGACGCAGTGATGTCCATCCGGGCCCTAACACTGATGTATGTCTCGGACCGGGGGGAAGCGCATAAGCTCGTCTCCAAAGACGAGAATGACGAGGTGGTCAACGTCCAGATAGCCGCCAGAGGATGCAACATGCAATCCCTCAAAGTGGCAAAGAAATCAGAAAAAGGGAAAGGTCTATCCTTACAACAGGAGGGCGACCTCATGGATGTAACTAGTGGCCGACTAGGCCATTAGGACGCCGGTAATCTCGGGAATAATCTATGTAGCGGCGGAGGTGTCCAAAAAATTGTGGGCACCCCGACGCATGTTTTTACCTAAATGAAAAATCATCCAAGTCTTCCATCAGAATGTTCGCTCTTCCCATAGTCACTAGGAAGCAGCAGACGCCGACTCACACTGTCATACCGACAAGAGCGGCAGTCTTTATCAGTAAGCAGATGTCGGCTCACACTGTCATACCGACAAGAGCTAGATCTCTACGAAGAAACAAAGGCGTCGTCGTTAGTCACCCCAAGTAGTAGACGCCACTAGCCACCCCAAGAGGTTTGACGCCGTCGCATCACTCCAAGTGGTAGACGCCACGGCAGTCTCTATGAAGAAACAGGCGCCGTCGCAGTCACCCCAGGTAGTAGACGCCACGGCAGTCACCCCAAGAGGTTTGACGCCGTCGCAGTCACTCCAAGTGGTAGACGCCACGGCAGTCTCTATGAAGAAACAGGCGCCGTCGCAGTCACCCCAAGTAGTAGACGCCACGGCAGTCACCCCAAGAGGTTTGACGCCGTCGCAGTCACTCCAAGTGGTAGACGCCACGGCAGTCTCTATGAAGAAACAAAGCGCCGTCGTTAGTCACCCCAAGTAGTAGACGCCACGGCGATCACCCCAAGAGGTTTGACGCCGTCGCAGATCACTCCAAGTGGTAGACACCACGGCAATCGATAACAAGAAATGAGATCTTTGGCTCACACTTTGTCACACACTGACAAGAGCGGCAATCACCGCTAGGAAGCAGACACCTCGATGGCAATGACCAATGCAGGCGATACTCGCAGAGCGTTCAAAATGCCTTGGAAGCGTTAACACAATTGAGATACGCACTCTAGACTGCCTCGGCCAAGCCGAGGCGGGAACAAAAGAGACACTCAATTAATAACGTAAGGAGACAACCCAGACGAAGACATAGACGCTAAGGTACAATCGAGACGCACAAATACTAGCGCAAGAAAAAGAAGTGAGGTAAAAACCTCGGCCGGGCCGGAGGCAAAAGAAACGAACTCTTATTAAGAATGTTCAACGAATTACAAGAAATTACAAGCATAAGCCAAAAGACAAAAGGTTACAGATATTATCTCCCTATGTCCGTTGTTGCTCACCATCAGCAGCGGCAGCGGCACTTTCTTCGACGGGTAACCCAGCAGCTCTCTTAGCAGCCTCAGCTTCAGCAGCCTCAGCCTTAGCCTCGGCAGCCTCAGCTGCCCTTGCCCGCTTGGCTTCCTCCGTGGCCTCTTTAGCCTTCTCAGCAAGAGCTGCCTTCTCAGCGGCCGCCTCCTTCTCCGCCTTCTCCCTCACCGCCTCTTTAGCCTTCTCCGCCACGGCCTTCTCCTTGGCTTCGAGCTTGTCATCAAGCAGCTCGTCATATCTATCCCACGGAAAGGAACCATCAAGAGGGAAGAGCTCTTCAATCACTTCCCTAGCAGCTCCTTCGGCCAAATCCCGGAATTCAGCACACATGTTAGGGAGCATGACGGTTTGGAGCATCTCAATGTCCTTCTCCTTTTGCCTAATGACGGCCTCTTTGCTCCGAACCACCTCCGACTGGGCCTTAAACAGGTCCCTGGATTCATTCCTCTGCTGGAGGTAGAGGTCGGCGTGCCTCTGAACAAGTTTACACTTCTCCAGCAGCTTAGCGGCTTTGGTGCGCCGCAGCCTCGGCCTTGGCTCTCTCAAAGAAGGACCTCCTTTTCAACCCCGCCTAAGTTTTCTTTCACCCAAGAGCGCCCTCTCAAAGCATCTCCCCTAAGCCTCGCTCATTGAGAAGATCCCCTTTGCCTTCGCGGCCACCTTCTTAGTGGCATTAAGCTCAAAAGCGGATTGAGCCACGGCCTTCTCTCGCTCTACGATACGAGCACCGGAAGACTGTTCCACCTCGCCAGCTCCTTGATCGCTCCGTGCCCTCATCTATGAGCCGGGAGAAGGAAACCTCTCGGGATGAAGGGACGGTGGTGACCCTTTGATCACCAACAGTAGCCGGGAGAAGGAAACCTTCTGGGATGAAGGGACAGTGGTGACATTTTGATCACCGGCCTGCAGCTGGGGGAGGAAAACCTTCTGGGATGAAGAGTTCACGGTGACGTGTTGATCACCAGCCCGCACAGAACTCCCCTCCACTTGTCGCCCAACAGAGCGGCGGACGATCGCGGCCGATCTACAAAATTTAAAGTAGGCATAAGTATCGACATACGCAGACATGCCGGAGAGCTCCACAGCGGCGCCTAAGGAACCAGCTAAATCGAAGCCCACGATAGAACAATACCGTGCTTGGCCTTCTTGGCCGAAAGACGCGTTTCCTCGTCGGCCAGCAGAATCAACGGTCGCGGTAAAGGCCGTCCCTTTCTTTTTTTACGGACAAGGGGCGACCCCTCCTCCTCGTCGGAGTCATCCCCGTTGGAGATACAAACGATCTCCACCGTCTTCTTCTGAACAGGGGGATGGAAGGCGGAGCCGGTGTCGACGCCACCACCGCCGAGGACTTCGTTTTTCGCGTGTGGCGCGGCACGTTACTAACGACCTTCGCCTGGGTCTCCACCGCACTCAAGCTTTTCACCACCGCTCCATGAGATCGTCGGCGACCTCCCGCGGTCATTGGGGAGAGCTTTGGGACGTAAGTTAGCAACGGTCTTATCTTTGTTCAGCCCCATTCTCCGGAGGATATCCTCGACAGTCCGGTCCAAAATGGCTGCGAAGGAAACGAAGCAAGAATTAAGTAGAAGAAATAAATCAAAGTTCAAAGACACAATGAGAACGGTGATGGGCCTCACACCGACCCCACTCACCCCGCGCTAGGGCCGGTATGAGGCCGACATGGCAAAGCGGCTCATCCCGAAGAATGATCTCGCGTCGGGGATCCATCTTTTCGGCAGCCCACTCTTGTCCAACTCAAAAGCCTCATCGCGTTTCTCGTCCTCCGTAAGAAGGACCTTGCTGACGTCCATTTTAAGCTTCTTTCGGGAGACCCATCTGTCATGCTCCGCCTTAGTCTCGCATCGCAAATTAACTCGGTGCTGAAAGTCGCGGGGCAGCGGATAGTCATCCAGCACCTTAACGTACACCCACCGACCCCGCCCCTTGCAAGAGGAAAGTTTGTCGCACAGAGACATAACCCTTCTCCGTGTGCACACTGTACCACCCGGCGCGCCGAAGAATGACGGCCGGAGGTAATGAAGTCGGCGAAATAAGTTCACCGTTGGGGCCTCCCCCTTGAAGAGACAAAGCCGGACAAAGCCGTCTATGGTCCTCATAGCCAATGGGTGCGGTTGGGCAACAAAGAACGTTCATGGCCTTAATAATGGCCATAACATGCTCGTTCAGCGGAAATCGGAGCCCGTACTCCAAGTGCCGCATGTATACGCCGGTGTGGCCCGGGGGAGAGCAACAGACAGCCTGACCCTCCTCCGGGATAACAATTTCGTAGCCCTCACCAAAGAAGAAATGTTTCTCGAAAAATATCTCACCGAGCAATGGGCTAACTTATGGGTCCAAGCACGGTCAAGACGGACTTTACGGGCGTCACCATGATCCATAACGTACTCCTCGCCTTACTAGGACGAGCCCTTTCAAAGCATCATCATCAAAATCGCCTGGCTCATCATCGACATCGAGTCATCCTCCCATTCCTCCGAATACGAGGATCGACTTCGGGAGAAGGAGACCTAGGGCCCCTGTGCCTTGTCGAGGTCGTCCCCGGCGCCGCTTACTAGGCCCGGCATCGCAGAAGACATGTTTACAATGAACTTACAAAATTAAGAATTGGAAAGTTTGTTTACCTTGAAGAAAACGCTCACGGAGTAACAAACTCGGAAATTAGAAGACAAAGAAACCCTTGGAAGTTTAGAGAGAAGAAAATTTTGGAGAATGAAATTGGTGGCCAATTTTTTGAGCAACTACCCTATTTATAGGGAAAAGCCCATGAAGCGGGGCCAATCGAACGACCCATGAAGCGTCAACCAATCGGCGTGCGGACACGTGTCGAACATGCAACCACACGGATGTCAATCGTTTGCAACATTGAGTGTCAATCAATGCAATGATGACAAGCGTCTTCAACACGCCTGTTCATATCTCCTCGCCTATTCACCTTCCTCAACAAATTCCCAAGCATCATTCTCTCCGCCGGCCACATGATCAACCAAGCTAGACAAACGGCGCCGTCTGGGGCAATCAAAACTACCTAAGACTCTCAAACCCGGTCTCGACGGCGTCCCTTTCTTTTTTCCACATCGGATGCCCAATACACATCCATGTGGAGGGGGATATGGTACGGCCTAAG
The DNA here is from genome assembly GCF_048544455.1 of Silene latifolia. Lineage (NCBI taxonomy): Eukaryota > Viridiplantae > Streptophyta > Magnoliopsida > Caryophyllales > Caryophyllaceae > Silene > Silene latifolia. The sequence continues at coordinate 326,845,986 of NC_133537.1, forward strand.
AAAGACCAGGCAGAGGCAAAAGAAGCCGCCGCAGAAGAAGCCGATGCAGAAAATTTTCTACAAACATATTGAGCAAGGTCAAAGATATCCACAAAGAAGTCAACGACTTAGACGACCTAGCCGATGCGGCCCATCACCGCTAACACGGGTCCCGCATGACAACCGCCACCGGAACACATACCCGCGTACTCGTATCCAAGACCCATCGGCGGTGAGTCACCAGGGCCCGCCGGCCAGCCATAGGTCCCTCGGCCGAGGGGTAGATCGATCTTTCCACCGCTAGCCACTTGGCCACTTGGCTACTACGTGACAAAAGGTGAAGGCTTATAAATACTCCTCAACCTTCATTGAGGAAAGGATCCAATCCAGAAATACACAACTTAACCTAAATACACTATTCATCTGGTATAATCTTCCTTATCTCTCTACAATATATTCCTAGCCAATTAGCATACAACTTATACATCTAAGTTTTCGGCAGGCGGCGTCGAGTGGGTACGCTTGGCTCAAAGCCAAGCCCCCAGTTCGTTCATTGTTGCAGGAGAGGCCGAGAGGAACGATTAAGACCAAGGGAGAATCCAACTCAAGACATCATTCAACAAGCCACGGGTGGTAACTATACTTGCTCTGGAATTACACCCGGAACAATTACCACAGTCATATTCACTTTAAGTGTTACGTAATGTTACATTCACGATATGACACTATTATATTCATTTTAAGTTTAGTGAATATGAAAATATTGTTTAATGAATATGTGCTTTAAAGTGCGATATTCACAATAGGACACTATCATATTCACTTTCAGTTTAGTGAATATGACAGTGTAGTTTGATGAATATGTATTATGTGGTGTGATATTCATCCCATGGTTATATTATATTCACTTTCACTTTAGTGAATATGACATTTATAGTTTAGTGAATATGACATTTATAGTTTAGTGAATATGACTTTATTTGTTCAAATATATTGAACAATAATCATGAACGTTTAATTTCATACCAAAACCGCATAATACAAAATAATTTAAGGAAAAAAAAATTATGTGATATGATATGAATATGTCAATTACGTTGTGTAAATATGTGAGGAAAAATAAAATAAATAACAAAATATATAAAATATGATCTCTATTTGTAGAGGAATAAAAATTATAAATAATAACATATTTTTTATTATTTTCTAATTTATTAAATTTATAATTTATTTATTATAAGAAAAAAGTTAAGAAAATGGAGTACCATGCACCATACTCCTGGGTGCATGGTATAATCATTTACAATGAGAATTGACGCATTTTCTTTTTAATCTAAAGTCTATGCACAAATATGTGGCACGTTACCATTTATGGTTCATAGGTGATACATTTGTTGGTAAACAAATTGTTCATATTTATAATCAAATCATTCAGAATAGTAGACGGGACCAAGCATTCTTTTATAGGATGGAGTCTTTTTGGAAGCATTACTAAATACAATATCGTAGTTGGGTTGTTAAAGATATACAACCAAGATGCTTGATATATGCTTCATATATATGTCCGAAAAACAAATAAAATAGCAATTAGATATTCCAGTTTCATCTCATTTGTATAGCCTCTATTAACTCAGATAATTAAAATAAAGAACTCTTTAAATCAAAGAGAATATCATATTATATTACCAGTCAACTTGGAGAAAATGAACTTGTACACAAATAGTTTTACCTAATTGTATGGATTAACACTAGAGTTAACAATCAGGTCACTTGGGTTGGTTATAGGTCAAGTCAATACGGATGGTTATATCGTTTATAGATGTCCAAGTCAGTTACAATTGATGTAGGTCATCGGGTAACAAGTCGGTCTAGTTTAGTTCAGTCACTACCTCATCAGGTTAAATATCAGTTAAAATTATTAAACTCGTGAATTGTGAGTGACGACCGTGTTACTGGGAGCTAACAAATATTACCACAAACTTGCAAATTCGACTCAAATTACTTTTCAAGTTTTTTTTACCCAAATATTTGGTGAAGTAAAACAAATTAATAATTTCATAATTATTTGAGAATTAGCGTAAGAGGATTGTTACTCGAAGCAAAGGCACAAATTCTCATTATAGAATAGACGGATAATATCTCTCTCACAAATGAAAGTGGGTAGTGTGAGTGGGTGGGAAATTAATACTCCCACTTGCTCTCTCATTTTAATTTTGTGAGAGGGTCATTATACGTCTATAACTATAGATGGATAATGACCGTTTATAATGACAGTATAAAGGAGCTCAACAGAAGTCCGGAAGTGTGGGTTTCGTGTGCCGTCAAATTAGTCACTTGTTGCTCCCAGGAGTAGGGAGCATGATACTCCTAAGGGAGTTATTAAGGAAAAATAAATAAAAAACAAAAATTATAAAAACAACCACCCACTAATTTACCAAGTTACAATTCAGTTACACTGCTATTGTCTATTACTACTCAATTACGTAAATTTCATATTTTTTGGCCAAATTATTTTTGCATTATTCGCTTTGCTACGGTCTATGGAGCAAAACGTTCATGATTATTATTCCGTTTATTTGAACGAGTCCGCAAATGAAGATATCGACATTCACAAAATATAAATAAGTGATATATTCACATGTTATATATTGTGAATATGAGGTTTATGTTTTGCGTAAATGTAATCTATATGCGATGAATATGTAGTTATACTTTGTGAATATATGTTAGGTTATCTTAGATTAATATTTATGATAACCTCTATGTATTTGTCATTGCTATGAATATGTATTTGTGAATATGTTTATCATATTGTGTGAATATGTTTATTAATTGGGTGAGTATGTGAGTTTTAATTTGAGAATAAGAAGTTTGATTTATATGAATATGTCAACTATGCAATGTGAATATTCTATTGTGATGAACATGTCAATAATATGATGTGAATATGCGAGTAAAATTAAAATAAACACCAAAATATATCAAATGTGATCTCAAATTATAGAGGAATCAAAATTACGAATAATGGTATAATTTTTTTATTTTTCTAATTTTCCTAATTTATGAAATCTAAGTTTTAAGTGTTTAAAAAACTAAATTAAAGTAGGAGTATGAAGTACAATACACCTGGGTGTATGGTATAAGGATTGGCGTGTTACCTTTATACTTCGTAATATGTTTGTTTTACTAAACGCGCTTTCACATATTTGGAGTTCACACATCATGATAACATGATGTATCCTGTTTCTTGGTTTTGTTGGTATACATTTGTGTATAACAATGTACTCCGTAGTACAATTTTTTTTTTTTTTCCCTCTAACAAAGCAAACACTTAGTTAGTTAGTCGCATTACATTAGAGGAAGAAGGCCTGAAAAAAACCGTCTATAACTTTATTCAAGAAAACTCACTTATGAAATGAATAAAAACATACTTCTGTCATCCTAATCAATCAATTATTTATCTTAAGTTAAAATATTTGTCACAAAACGTACAAAGAGAGTATTTTTTGTTCTCTCAATTTATTTAGTTTTTGCCTACAAAATTCTTGCCACCGCGTCTCATTGACTAAAGACGTTAAGCTACTCTTTAAGAATTACTAAAACAGTTGTTATGGACGGTAATTGGTACCATCAGTCGTATACTCGGATACTCATACTAGTAATCTAGCATTGGAGTACCTTATACTCCCTTCGACCCAATCAAATGGAATGTAGAGAAAAATGATGAATTTAAAAAAATGTGGAAAAAGGACTAGAGAGGAAAAAAAAAATAGATAGGCCATATAATATAATATTTTGTGTAAATATCAAATGAGCGTAAGGACAATTTGGTAATATTGTGTGCCAAATTTGGTTTTTATTGTCCGTTTATAGTAAGCACATATACTATCTTACAACCAGTTGTATAATAGCATTATACAACCGCCTCAAAGTTGTTGAGCTCTTATACAAAGTTGTTGAGTTATTTTACAAGTTATTGAGTTATTTTACGAAGTTATTGAGTTTAATAATTATTCTATTAAGCTCAATAACTTTGTATTATAACTCGATAATTTTGTTAATAAAGCTTGACAACTTTGTAATAAAGCTCAACTACATTAAATAAGTTGTATATACAACCAGTTGTATAATACATTAACTGGTATAGTAAGTGTTATCTTTGATCTGCAATCCGAGAGATTTAATAGCATCATGAGCTTCTTGTGAACTTGTTGTGGTTGCGTTTAGCTGTTGCTTTGGTGGAAACTTCATTGGTGATTTGGGGACCTTTCAATATTATTAAATAAATGAATGATTATGAAATTCATCGATTAATTTAATTAATTAAGTTTAATATTTCAATTATATTCTTATATAGTAGTTTTTAGGGTTTTAAATCCTCTTTGTTTATTATTGTCCTTGGAAAAATATTACCGTAGGAATTTAATTATTATACATATCGACTATGCACAAAATTCGTCACCATAGCTTCATTTCTCGAGAAGGTAATATTTTGTTAACAGGAAATTGAAAGGTAAGAAAATTAAAAAAAGATATTAACTATAAAAAAAATAGGATGCATTAATTTGCAAAAGATTACGCATTTTTTTTTCTATTTCTTAAGAAAAATGATGACGTAATTTGGCAATAGTATACTCGGTAATACATATGTTCAACTTTTATAGTTTTCACTTTTCATGTAACAAAAAAAAAAAAAAAAAACTTTTCTAGTTTTCAGTTTTTGGTAACTTTGTACTAAGGACTTGTTTGGTAAATTCACAAGAATTTACAATTTATTTGAATGATAAAAAGTTATTCGGTTGAAATACGACTAAAAAATATGATATCCTTCTCTTGAAATCTCTTCATAGTACTCCATTACTTAGGCCCTGTTTGGTACTCAACAAATTAATATTAGTAGAAGTAGATTGGTCAAGTAAATTATAAATGACAGATTTGATTGACAAATTTGACTAGTATATTTCAATTAGCAGATTCAGTAGAAGTGTTTGGTAATTAGCGGATTTAGGTTAATAGATTGTTGTATCTATGTGTAAAGAGTTGACAAATTCATTTTTCACAATCTACTAATGTGAATATGCAGGGGGGAGCAGCATATTGGAAAACAGTAAATTGAACTCCAATCTACTGTTTGAATATGTCATTTACCAAACACTCAAATTAGTAGATTAGTAAGTCAAACATGCTAAAAGTTTTGAATATGCTGAAAATTTATCAATACGCCATTTACTAAACAACTCCTTAACATGTGTGACTCGTGAGTACCCAATACCACTAAGAGAATATTTTTTTTTTTTTTTAACTCAGTATAGTATTTATTTTTATTTTGAAAAATTGTAAGTTAATTATATTACTTGCACAATTGCACTTTAGAACACCCGTTTTTGTAAATGTTTTTATACATTTCTTATTATCACATTTTTAAAATAAAGTACTCCCTCCATTCCAATATACTCTTCCTACTTTTCACTTCTCTTTTTTTTATTGTACACAAAATGTATAGCTAATAATATTAACCCATTCTTCTTCGACACATCATTTTTTAAATAAGTACTCCACATACTGTTGGGGTAGCAATTAGCAACCTAGGCCAAGTTCCACATTGAAAAATAGAAGAGTCTTATCTTCTTTATAAGAGATTCATTAGTTTACCACTCCATTAGTATAAGGCTTTTAGAAAGGAGCTCAAAAATAAAACCGTTTGAATTTGGCTCAAAATGGACAATAACATACTAATATGACAGAGTGGTGGAGGTGATACTCCCAAAAAGTGCTATTAGAGCTGATGGTTTGGTTGTAGTGGAGCTCAAGGTAATGTAGATGAACTCTCGGTTTGACCTCACGATTGGAGATCTGTGGTGCTTTCTTGTGTCGAAAGTCTTTCTGATAATGGGTTGATTAGGTGGTGGATCCCATTAGTGATAACTGCGGTGTAAGATGAACAAATAGTATCGTTGGAGGGGAAAACAATGATGTGGTCTTTGGTTTGAAGGGAGGTTTGTAAGGGTAGCAAACCAAGTCCCACATTGTAAAAATAGAAGGGTCTTGCCTTCTTTATAATAGACCTACCACTCTATTAGTATTATGCCTTTTGGAAAGAAGCTTTTGACCCAAAACAGACAATATCATATTAATGTGACGGAGTGATGGAGGCAGCAATCCCAACACATACGAAGTATTCGTTTTTCTCAAAAGTAACACGAAGATCGTAATAAAATGGAGGGAATATTTAAAATGACCTCATAATGAAGTTTCACAAATTCTCGTTATAGACGGGAGATATCCGTCTATAGTTATAGACGGGCCAAATATTTATCCACTTTAAGTATAAGATAAGCAATAAGTTATATTGTGAGACCTAAAAATGTCACTACTTTAAACATATTTGACCCGTCTTTTATTATAAACGGATATATCTGTCTATAGTGAGATTAATTGAAGAAGTTTATTAGCATTGCCTACACGCAAGTAGAGCACGAACTAAATCACCCAAGAAAAAAAAAAAAGAAAACTAGAGCACCAACTTTTGTTGATCGCACTAACCACTTGATATGTTTAAAAGTAAATCCCCAACATATATGAATTGCCAGCCTTGTTAACTTAATAAAATCAGTTGTCCGTTTTCTGCAACTTGAAATATTTTTTGATAAGATTGTCTTTATGGTGTTCCTCAACACTTTAATTGATTTTACCGGAAATCTCTCTTTAGATGCTTATTTTCGTTTGAAAGCTTTAAACGAATTATATATGATCTATTTATAACCAATTGTAATCACCTTGTGACAAAAAATTACCAAAAACAACAAATACTAATTATAACATTTTATTATTAAATAGACACATTTTACCGTAAAAATAACTGCATAAAAACTCTGAAACTTTCAAATGACAGTGTCCATCTGAGAGGAGAATTAGAGTGATTTTATTGTCCTACAAAATCTCACTTAACCGGTCGTCCAACGGAGATGGTCCAACAAATTCTACTAAAGCACGTCCAAATGAGTAATGTGGTACGAACTACGAAGTTCGAGTATCTACTGGTCTTACTTAGATAGATAAATTTGAATTTTTGAACTCCACGTTTAAGTGTTATTTACGGAGTAATAAATAGACTAAATATCGACTTAAGGAGTCGTTTGGTTCACCATGGGAAGATAGAATTCCCGGGAAGATTAAATTCATGTGAAATTGAAAATCATGTGAATTGTAGAAATCTTGTTTGGTTGGATGTGGGAACTTGAATTCATGTGGGAACTCCCACTTACCTAGGGGGGGCTAGGTAAGTGACTTCCTACATTATGTAGGAATTGGAGTTCCATAGGAAGTTCTAATTCCCATGAATTGGGCAACCAAACACACCTTCATTTAGCTACTTCCCATGATTTTCCAATTCCTATGAATTTGGAAGGCAACCAAACAACCCCTTAGCGTTCACTTGAAAGTATTTCTCGTCATTACTCTTTCATTTCTTCAGAAATTTGAGTGTAAGCCGCTACTTGATTACATATTAGACAAAAATTGACAAGTACCAACTTTGCTAAAAATAACATTGGATATTACACAAATACTTATGTAAAGCGGTTTTGTACAAATTAATCGTAAATGTGGTATTTTAGTAACCATTTTTACCCACTAGTAGGATTATGTTTGAATTCGTTTTATAAGTATATTAATATAAACCGCCTTACACAGGACTAACTCGGATATTAATAAGATACTCAGAGACGAAGCTCAGTCTTGGCTAAATGGACCACGGCCCAGGTAGAGTTTTAAAGAATAAGTATTAAATGGTACTTCCTCAATTTCAATCATTTCTATACATTTATTGAATATATGTGATTTATATTTTAATCAGATATATAGAATTAATTGGAATGGAGGAAGTAGTAACTAGAGCAGAAATCTATGGTAGTCCAGCGGTAAACAATGCACGCAAGTGGGGTGTGGTTCTAGGCCTTCTAGCAAGTCATGAGTTCGACCCCATGAAACCACTGTTTTAGAATTCTCTTTTGCATTTTTTAACCCAATTTTCTTATTTCGTGCCGATTATACTCCGCCTCTCAACGATCCGATCTATTACATTTTTAATGTTGACAAGGATTTATGTAATTAAAAAGCAGGGAACCATTTTTATCATCTGAAATGGTCCTAATTAAGTAAACAATACTACCAGTATACTCCATTAGTGATTGTTTTACGACTTTGGTTTCACCTTATTTTATAATAGAACCTCTTAAAATAGCTTTATTATCATTTATGTTTTGAATTTGTTTCATCGTATAGATAAATAACTCTCTATATAAAATATAGAGTGAGTTTGTTGAAAAACCAATGTATTACATAAAAATAAATATTAATTTGTATGTTTCATAAGTATTCTAATCTAAAAATCCTAATATCTATGCGTATTGAAAATGCTAAAATATGCAAAATCTATGATAAAATGGTTGTAGACATGGGGACAAAGTGAAAATCGGCCCGGGTTATAATTTAACCCTAGCTTCGTCCCTGGATATACTCCTTCCATCTCAATTTCATTACCTTCAATCTCCCTAAAATTAACGCAAAATTATTGTCTCTTCTAAATTTAGTAAGTATTTACATAAAAATTATTCACCATTTTCATTTTTTTTCTCTCTTAAATTCACCTAAATATAAGTAGAAGGAGAATGTAATGGCATTCTCTCCCTAGGTGAGGTCGCGATTTCAAATCCTAGCAAATACATTCAAAACCTAGGCATAAAGAAAGAATATCACTTACTCCATCTCATCCAAACTAAGGTAAAACTTTTTCAATATATGTAAAAAGTATTATATTAAAGTGTTACCTTTAGTTTGGATGGAAGAGAGTACATCAGAACCTACAATTGATTGTTATATATGTTGCTATCTTTAATGTCATTTATACTCCGTGTTACTTAATAGTAAATTTCGTGTCATGGCATACTATTGTCGCTAGCAGCAAGTTAGCAGCAAGTAGCGGCTTTGGTATTTGTTAGTTTTTTCTTTACTTGAATATCACCCCATGTTAAAGCTGCTTCTTCAAGTTGCGGCTTATCCTCAAATCTCGAAAAAAAAAAAGAAAAATTGATGACGTAGATTTATTTGCGGAAAATAGTTAATGAACACTTAATTTTATAGTTTGTTTATTTATTACTCGTAATTAGCATTAAAAGGGAAAAAAAAACATATGTAAATGATATGTTTGGGCCTGTTTTACAAATTAGCTTTGATAATACAGTATTCTACGACTCTCGCGTTTTTTTACAGGGCAGTTTCACGGCAAGATGCATTGGACCTCGTCTTTATAGTTATTTATGGTCCCCAGGGGTCTTAAGGTAAATGAAGATCCGGTGCACCACAAAAAAATGAGGCCCCAAAAATGAAAGTACAAGTATGCTATACGTCGAGATTTGTATTTAGTTTCATCAATAAAACTTGTAAATAAATTTGTTAGCCAAAACCGGACCTAGTTCTGCTGCACGTGGTTGTCCATATCCTTAGACACCCATGTCGGTCCCTTTAATTTATATTGTATTAACCTTTTAACTTCTTATAAAAAATTACAAAGCTCACACAAGTACATACGGAGTACTGTAATAATAAGGATTAATAAATTAAAAGAAAACGTGTGCATTAATTATAGACTATGATTTTATACCCAACAAGTAAAAATAGTAGTTATATATCATGGCAATTACTATATCTCATTGTTGCCAGTCTTGCCAGTTTCCACATTGTATAGAGTATCACGTGTGATAAGAGACAGTAAATCTAAAAAAACGAATATATCGTCTTGATTTCTTACCAAATTCTCACATCATAATCAATAATGTCAACATTTATTTACATTAATTTTTTTTAGAATTACCATTTCTCGAGACCCGGAACGGTTTAATGTAGACATGCAGGGTCACGATTTAAATCAATGATATTTATGTCAAAAAAATATATATTTAAATTCTTTTGTTTATGACAAAAAAAAAAGAATTTCGGTTCTACATTTTAGTACACGTAAATTATTTCGAAAAACAGTTTTTCTAACATGTGCCCTAATTGCACACGTTAAGAAACTAATTAGAGAAACATTTGTCAGAATGTTCATCAGAAATTGATGTACGGAGTACAAAAAAATATTTACCATACTTAATGAAATATTATTACAAATGTTTATCTAGTTAGCTTTTTAACGCGGGTTCTAAGAACACATGTTAAAAAATCGTTCAACAAATCATATACCATAAGGCTGAAATGCTGAATTGATCGTGGATACTTGGATCACTTTCATATCATAAGTAAGTATAGAAAGTAATCTCATATTTTATCCTAAAAAATTGCATGAACAGAATACAGTGAGTACTATACCAAATTTGTACTCCGTATTGATTTTCTCCCAAAAACAAATATAAATAGATGATCTACCTTAATGTGAGCACACATATTCCATAAGACTAAAGAGGTAAGATTTTGTCACAAAATTAATTGACAATATCGCCATAACTTTTTAATTTAAAAAGTGATCAACTTTATCCTATTTTCAAATGTGGACAGACATTGACGAGTCTAAGTTTTGGTCAACGAGGTGCGAAAAAAATTTATTATGAAAAAACGAGTCAAAGCACAAAATTTTATTATTTGTCTGGACAAAATATATATAGTATATCAACAAATGTGAAATAATCTTGGAAAACGATTATTCACTACAAGAATTTAAGTCAAACCTTTTAACTACTAGACCAACTTGATTATTATGCTTAGAACGGGTCATGTTTGGTAAGATGAAATAAAATGAGGATTCCTATGAACAAAAGGTTTATCCCAAAGCATATGTTAGTCGGAACATATTCGACCTGTTTTTATCTTTAAAACGAATATTATCGTTCTAAGAGAGATTTACTATGCAAATTTTGTTATCGATAATATGAAGAAGATCTACAATGCGTAAGCAAGGTGCCATAATGATACGGCTTTTCAATCCATAATATATTGGTCATATTATTTAGATTTCCTTTATGTCAACAGATACGTGTGGATCGACAGCTGATACTTAACATTGGATTTAAGTAGAGAAAGTGACTTGAGTTGCGCCCTGATATTTTTCATTTTGGTCCTAGCTTAATTTTGAAGAATAATTTTAATAGTAATAGTAATAGGAATATTTCTTCTTAGTTTTTCTATGTAATTAGTCTCTATTAAGATGGATTCATCTGTCTTAATATTAAAGTGAATTAAGTATCATCGTACTTGTATATATAGGACAAGTTTTTTGCGGCAATCTGCTTTTGTCTTATTTATACTATTGATATATACTCTCGTCTCAAACAATAATTTGTGAAATTTGTATTCTCGAGTACTAATTATTTTTCTACAACAATCAATTTAATAATAACATTATTATTATTATTATTATTATTATTATTATTATTATTATTATTATTATTATTAAGTGTACATAAATTTAAACCCTGTCCCCGCATATAATAAATCTTTCAAGAGGAGTGATGTAATAACATTTGGTATGAATATGTACTAGTACATAACTTTGGATTTTTTTTTGGTGTCTTTGAAGAAATTGAAAATTTTAACGCTGGATATCTAGTTGACTTCGTCAAACATACTTTCATTGCGTGATGTGTCGTCTATTCAGTTATATGTTTATCTAACTAATGATGCTTGTAATTTCCAAACTCAATCATTTTATGAGTTGTCTTTAATTATCTGGTTTACATAAAATTAACTATTGAAGAAATAGTAAATACCTAATACGACCTCATTTAGAATCAATTACAATTCTATCCGATTCTTTTTAGAGCAACACATACAAACAATAACCATAAAACTTGATTCTCCACACGACCTTCTTATCGAATATACTGTAATGTGTCTCAAAATTATTGATGAAAATTAACATTAATACCTTCATTTTTATTTAATCCAAAAATACCTCCTTTTCAAAATTCTTAGTAAATTCTTGCATACACTAATCAAAATTATATCTATATAGTACATCCACTACATAATTCAAAAATTCAAAAACCTAGTCAGAAAAACTATAGAGAGGGAATAATAATAGCAAAAGTACAATATTAAATGTTTCGATCATAGTAAAAGGCTCACACATTGAAATCAAACGGGGAAGGCGCGTGATGCCCCCACAAAGATATTGGTGATGGAGGTATTTATTCTGTGGAAAAAAGAAGATCCAACAAATGATAAGGATACACAGCACCATGATATAATATTGTTATTAATTAATTAGTGTGAAAATACATGCATGTATTTATACTGACACTCAATCACCAATACGATGTTAATGGAGCATGTCATGCCATTATTTAGTTTTCTGTGGGGTCACGCATCTATGAATTCACACGCGCTAATGTCATATGTAAGTCTTGTTGTAAGAGGGATACTCCGTCTTAAATTTTAAAGATCAAATATTATCAGTTTATCACCGATAATGATAAAGACAAAACTTTTTACATTTTTTAGGCAAATAACAATGTGATTTTGTATATATTTTACTCTTATTACGGATAATGTCTGTTTTAAATGAGGATTTGGGTACTCATACTAATATGTACAAATCTACATTGGGCGCAATGGCAATAATAAATACAATACGAATATATATGACAAATATCAGATTGAGTTAAATTTGTAATCAGAATTGAATTCTAATTTAACTCCTTTCATTCATCAGTGATCAGCCACATAAATGAGCTATTTAATTAACGTGATGATTACGAGTAGCTATTTAATTTGCTTATTGCATTTTATATATACTCCCTCCATTCAACTCTATATTATAAGTTTCTCTTTTATACACTATTCACGAGTGAACATTCAAAGTCGATTTTCTCTCGATAAATAAGTGAAAATATATTCACATGTGAATATGTGATCTTATTTGATTCGTCTTTAGGAGTACATTAAAAATATCTAACTTTATAATTTTTGCAAATACGTAGCTAAAGATATTTATCACGTAAAATACGCGTTTCCAAACGTAAAAAAAAAAAAAAATTGTAATGTGAAGTTGAATGGAGGAGTATTAGACCATCCCCAAGCAAGGTCAATTGGTAGGTTATGACCTTGCTTGGGTCAAGTTAATTACAAATTAAGAGGAGGATTAGGATGACCCAAGGTAGAGAAGGTCAATTTGTGACCTAAGGTAGAGTAAATTGACCCACCAATTGACCCTCCATGTGTCACAATTTTATTGGTTAGAACATTTAAAAAAAAAGAAGAGAAAACTAAATAAAGTGGAAGTAAGAGAAATGTTTTGGTGGGTAGTGAATATGGTAAATGATTGGAAATGTTGGAAAGTGGAAAAATGATTGGGTTATTGACCTAGGTCGTGACCTTCTGCTTGGGAGGGTGAAAGTGGGTCAAGATTAATAACTTGTGATTAAGAGAAAAATTCCGATTGACCCGATTAAGTCGACCTTTTGCTTGAGGATGGTCTTATGGTATATACTCACTCAAATCAAATTGATTGGCAACATTGCTTTTTGCACAAGTATTTAGGTTAAGAAAAAGTAAGGGGTAAAATAGGTGAAACATATGAGAGAATGCGTATGTTACAACACAAAATCTCATTGAAGACGGGCCGTCACAAGCTTGTGACGGATACCGTTTCCTCTCACAAAATACCCATTGAGAGGTGAGTGGGAAGCACATGGGGAATGCCCTACCTTGTCCTCTCTCCCTTTTTGTGAGAGTTCTTCAACTTGTGACGGGATTGACGGGATTAGCCCGTCACAAGTAAGACGCTTTGATGTTACAATTGGTTTGGAATGTCTCAAAAGTAAGGGGTTAATTGATCAATTTTATTACCAAATAAGGAATGTTACAATTGGTTTGACTTGTCCCAAAGCGGAGTGTTACCAATCGTTTGGATTGGAGGAACTATTAATTCTGATGAAAGCATAAAAACCATAAAGATGACCCGAGCAAATTAAAACAAACTCGACCTGATCGATAGAATCCGAAAAGGCTTACCCGAGAATCGAAATTAACCCAAACCACAACCCACCGACGTCACTTGAAACCCGTATTGATCTAACCCGGCTCTAACATGCCCCGAGCTTTGTAGACACAGAACTTACTCGATCTGAAGCCACCGACCCGAAAATGATCTCACAAAACATAACTCTAGTCGAACAAAAAAGACTTGAAATGACTAAACGTACATTTTTCTCTCTTAATCATTGCCGAAAATTAACCGCCCCACTTGACCCGAAAATGACCTGACCAACAACCCTGAAAAACACGTGAAACCCGAAACAACCAGACTTGACCTGAACTAACCCGATAATATGACAGACTCGAACTAGCCCAACGCGAACAATCCGATTGTGTAACACCCCCTTCTTACCAACTCTAGTGAGATCTTTTCTGGTGCCCTTCACCATAAACTAATTGTCAAAGGCAATCCCTTACCCACTCTTGACATAATACTCACGCGTTGAAGTAGATGTTGCTCATTTCATCCCTTAACCATGAGGTTAGGAGATCGATCCATGTTCATGAAAATGGAGCACACACTTTGCCCAACTGTTTATCTCTTCGGGAGAGCATCCACGGTGAGAGGATTATACATTATTGTCGACAGTAGACACCCCAATTTACACAAAAAAAAGTAAGCTTTCAAAAAAAGGGCATCTTCCATGCATCCTCGAAGTATAAATAGGAATAGCTAAAATTTTATTGCACCGCTCCTCAGTAAAATTAAAAGCTAGATCCCGATGAGATACTGCGTAACACTAAGATATGAATGTGTTTACATTGTTAATATAATACTCCCTCCATACTACATCAATGGTAACACTGAGTTTTTCACACTTGTCGAGACATGTTTTGCAACGTGAATATCTTTAGTTACACATTATTAAAAATTATAAAAATTTGATATTCTTATAGCATTCATGACGATAAATCAAACAAGATCTCACATGACTATATTTTGTCTTATAGATTAAGAATAATATCAAAGATTCTCTATGACCATGAATAGAGCCAAGATTCTCAATGTTACCATTAGTGGTATGGAGGGAGTATCAAATTAAGCAAGATATTGATTTGTTGACGCTATCATTAATCTTGTAGTTACATTCATACACTGATACATAAACGATTAAATAAAAGGATTAGTTACATTTCGCGTTTTCAGCCTAATATTAAAAATAAAAGGATTAGTTAATTATGATGCCCGTAAAATCTTAGACCCTGTTTTTTCTGACTTATTTTCAGCTCAGTTCAGTTCAGGCCAGTTCAGTTTAGCTCAGCTCAACTCACTTCAGTTTAGATCCACTAAATTCAGCCAATTTCAATTTTGCGAATCTTAAACTTAATAGTTTTTATTAATATCATATATTTATTATTATTATTATTATTATTATTATTATTATTATTATTATTATTATTATTATTATTATTATTATTATTATTATTATTGATGGGGCATATTCTGCACCCGCTGACCAAGTCAACATATTGAGCAAGGTCAAAGATATCCACAATTTAACCTAAGAATCACTATTCATCTGGTAATATCTTCCTTATCTCTCTACAAAATATACTTCGCCAAGTAACACATAACTTAATCCTTTTAAGTTTACTGACTTGAGCGTCGGAGTGAGTTCGCTCGGTACAAAGCCGAGCCCTCAGTTTGTTGATTGTTTCAGGAGACCGAAAGGAGGATTCAATCAAAGACGTCATTCTACAAGCACGGGTGGTAACAAGTAATCGCTCCGGAATTACACAGGAACAATTGGCGCCGTCTGTGGGGAAAGATACTAGAAGCTAGTCACATTCATTCCCAAAAAAAAAAAAACACAAAACAAAAACCCACCCAAAAAGCTAAGAAGATGTCGAAACAAAGAAGAAGTATTCGTGACCGACGAAACCGACTCGCCAAGATAATACCGTCCACAATTTCGGGGTTGCGTGACCCTCCACCGGCCGAGTAATTCAACCGAGTACGGGATGCCAATAATACTGGACACGCCGCCCGCCCGCCGACCAAGTCACCATCATGGGACATGTGGTTGATGCGGCTAAATCGAAGCTACTCCTGGACCTAATAGGTAGCACGCCGGCTCACACTGTCACTCCGACAAGAGCGGCGGCACCCGGCCCAGAGACCGGGGGCCAGAATGTAACTCCGAGAGACTTGAACGAGCACCTTTGGAAGAAGCTGGCCTGTCAAGACGCCGGGGAGCCGGAATGCTAGTGGTAGACCTGAGTCCTTCCCGCACTCGCGGGAGGACGGCGTCGCCGCAGCACCGACGAGGCATGCCCCAGAGGAGTGAAAGAAGTCCGACTCACCAGAGTCGAAGAAGGAGTCCGACTCACCAGAGTCGGAGAAGAAGCCCGACTCACCGAGTCGGGAAGAAGCCCTTCCCGCCACGGGAGAGGAGCCGGACTAGGGATGCGAGGAGCCTATCGCCGCGTGTCATTCGACACGTGGTCAGACAGCCCCTCAACCCCTACGTCCTAGAGGTCCCGGTGCCGACTAAGCTAAAGTTGCCACCCATATCGTACAAAGGAGAAAGCGACCCAACCGACCACGCCGAGGCTTTCGAGTCTTACATGTCGGTATGGGAGCAGCCTGATGAGGTTTGGTGCCGAGTCTTCCCAACGACCCTGCATGGGATGGCACAAAGCTGGTACAAGGGGCTGCCCAATGGGTCGATATACTGCTACGGCGACCTAAGGGACATATTTTTGGCCCAGTATTCCTGCAATAAGAGGAGGGCCGTCGAGACATCGGATCTCCTGACTATCAAACAGGAGGGAGGCGAGTCTCTCCGAAGCTATGTGAAGAGGTTCGACGCCAAGGTTCAGCAGATTCGTGAGCTGAACAGCGAGCTGGCGGCCTTCGCACTGATGAAAGGCCTCCCAAGAGGGGATTTAAAAACGAGCTCATCAAGTGCGGAGGCCTGAACTTAGACTCCGCCGGGAAGATGGCCGACCAAGCCATTAAGGTGGAGGATTACCACAAAACCTGGGTAGGCCCCAGCGAGGCCGGGCACTCAGAGAGTAAGAGTCGCCGGGAGGACAACCCGGATGAAAGACGCCGTGACAACAATAGGTCACGGTCCGACAGGTCCGCCAGGAAACAGAACTCGGCGGACGCCGGGGGGAGTTCGGGACCGTACTACCAAAAACGGTACAATGATCACACCCCCTTGGTTGTATCTGCCGCCGAGGTCTTCGCCCTGAGCAAGAACGAGGGTCAGAAGTGGGAAAGGCCCCCCAGGCCGAGGGGGGACGGTGACACGAGCCAGTACTGTGAGTACCACGGCCACACCGGTCAGCTAACCGACAACTGTCGGCATCTGAAGAATGCCATTGAAGAGCTGATCCGGAAGGGGAGCCTCGGCAAATATGTTGCCAAAGGCCAAAAGACTGATGCCGGCGGCTCAAATAAAAAATACGTCTTTGAACGGATAGGGAGTAATCCATGTTGTCATCGGGGGCAACGAGAACGGTGGGTCCGCTCATGGGCACAAACGGCACCTGAACGAGCTGTATCAGGCCATCAACTTTGTGCCCAAAACAGCGATCCCCGCTTCCAACATCCCCGATATGACTATTGGGAAGAAGGACTACGAGGGAGTCATCGCCCCTCACAGCGACCCACTCGTAGTCCACTTGGACATAGCCAACCACCTGGTCAAGAGGTGCCTGATTGACACAGGCGCCTACACGAACATCATGTTCAGAGAGTGCTTTCTCAACCTCGGTTTGAAGGTTGAGGACTTGAGCCCCTGCACCAATCCGTTGTACAGTTTTTCCGGGGCCGGCCTGGTACCCCTGGGGTCAATCAGACTGCCGGTGATGTTCGGCGAGGGGAATGCGGCTAAGAATGTCCTAGCTGAGTTCGTGGTCATTGACGGCTCGTCCGCCTACAACGTTCTCATAGGCCGAGTCACTCTGAGCGAGGCCGATGCAGTAATGTCCATCCGGGCCCTGACACTGATGTATGTCTCGGACCGGGGGGAAGCGCATAAGCTCGTCTCAAAGGACGAGAAGGACGAGGTGGTCAACGTCCAGATATCTGCCAGAGGGTGCAACATGCAATCCCTCAAAGTGGCAAAGAAGTCCGAGAAGGGAAAGTGCCCATCCTTACAACAGGAGGGTGACCACATGGATGCAACTGTCGGCATGGTCGAGGGAGCCGAGACTGAAGAGGTTGAAATTGACCCAGGGCGCACCGTAACTATCGGTGTCAACCTGGAGCCAAAATTCAGGGCCGCTCTCCTAGACCTGCTGAGGAGGAACAAAGACGTCTTCGCCTACTCAGCGGCCGAGATGCCAGGCGTGAGCCGGGAGGTAATTGTTCATAAGCTGAACGTACTCCCCACCGCTCGCCCTGTCAAGCAAAGGATGAGGAACTCCTCAGCCGAGAAGGATGAGGCCATCAAAGCCGAGGTAGATAAATTACTAGCGGCGGGCTTTATCATGCCTTGTACTTATCCTGAGTGGTTAGCTAATGTTGTAATGGTGAGGAAGTCATCGGGGGCGTGGAGGATGTGTGTAGATTTTACTAATCTTAATAAAGCGTGCCCCAAAGATTGTTATCCCTTGCCTCGAATAGATAGTTTAATCGACGCGACGGCAAGCTACACTATGCTGAGCTTGCTGGACGCCTTCTCAGGGTATCATCAGGTATTAATGGTCGAGGAAGACATGCCTAAATGCGCATTCATCACTGCTAACGGCACATACATGTATAAAATGATGCCGTTTGGGTTGAAGAACGCCGGCGCAACTTACACAAGACTAGTGGACAAAGTGTTCCAAAATAAAAAAAGGGCGAAACATGGGGGCAAGAACGCTAGCCCACAAAGCTCTCCTAGCCGGCTACTTCTGGCCCACCATGCTTGAGGATTCCAGAGCCAAAACCAAAAAGTGCAACAGCTGTCAAATGCACGCTCCGGTGATACACGCGCCATCCCGAGAGACCGGCAGTACTCGGTCCCCTTCCTTTTGCACAGTGGGGGATGGATCTACTAGGGCCATTTCCAACGGCATCCAGCGAAAGAAAGTTCTTGATTGTCGCCGTTGACTACTTCACTAAATGGGTTGAAGTCAGAAAGATCACTGCGAAGACGACGGCGGCCGTAAGAAAGGTAATGCGGGAAAATGTCATAACTCGTTTTGGGTTACCCAAGTCATGGTATTTGACCACGGCCGAGAATTTTGGAGTGACACAATAATGAACTGGTTGGAAGAACTTGGTTTCAACTTTGCATACTCCTCCGTCCGCCACCCACGAGCAACGGACAAAGGCGGAGGCGCCAATAAAACAATCCTCAACGGTCGAAGAAGACAGTCGAAGACCTAAAGGGAAGATGGGCCGATGAACTACCCGTCTGCCCCGTGGTCCCTCCAGGACCACGGAGAAAGAAGCAACGGTACAGTCCATTCCACTTAGTCTACGGGTCCGGCGATCTGCGCAATTGAAACAACGGTGCCGACATTGAACGACCACCTTTAACCGGTTGAAAATGAGGAAGGTTTAAGAACCTCCCTAGACCTGGTCGAAGAAAGCCGAGATACAGCACGCCTCAACTTGGCAGTATACCAAAACCGAATGAGAAGAGCCTACAACCGAAGAGTCCACAAAAGGGACTTAAAAGTAGGGGACCTAGTCCTAAGAAAGTCGGCCGCCACCAACAAAGGAAACATTCATGGTAAATTGACGGCTAACTGGGAGGGTCCCTACAAAGTGGTTGAAGAAATGAGGCCGGGTACATACCGGCTGACGGACATGGAGGGTGTGCCTTTGATGAGCCATTGGAACACTGACAACCTCAGGAAATACTTTGTGTAGCGGCGGAGGTGTCCAAAACAATTGTTGGCACCCCAACGCATGTTTATATCTAATGAAGAATCACCCAAGTTTTCCATCAAAGTGTTTATCCCCTCCGTAGTCATATCGAGGTAGACGCCACGGCCCAAGCCGGGCAGTCACCCCAAGAAGTAGACGCCACGGCAGTCACTACCAGTGCAGTTGATACTCGCGAAAGCGACCAACATGCCTTAGGAACGTATAAGTACAGTTGAGACGCAATTCTAGCCGCCTCGGCCAACCGAAGGCCTGGCAGAGGAAGCGATCAATATGTCTACAGATACGAACGTTGTCGAGCCGTAACCTCTAGCCGCCTCGGCCAACCGAAGGCCTGGCAGGGGACACAACGGTCGATACGCTAACATGTTCACAGCGGCGGTTGGGAAGCGCAATTCCGACGCCTCGGCTAGACCGAGAGTGAACGAGGAAGCGACCAACATGCCAACATGTTTAAAAAGACGTTAAACACAGTTGAGTTATGCATTCTAACTGCCTCGGCCAGGCCGAAGGTAAAAACGAAAAAGCGCTCAATTAATAACGCAAGAAGACAAGTGAAGGATTGTGATCAAAGCCCCGGCCAAAGCCGAGGGCCCAAAAAGATAACAAGTTTTATTAAAAATGATTACAAGTGAGGAGAATACATGCGACGGCCGTCCCCATAGGGATAAGCCAAAACACAACCTACCAAAGTTTTACAAAAAACAAGGAAAAG
Organism: Silene latifolia; assembly: GCF_048544455.1. Classification (NCBI taxonomy): domain Eukaryota; kingdom Viridiplantae; phylum Streptophyta; class Magnoliopsida; order Caryophyllales; family Caryophyllaceae; genus Silene; species Silene latifolia. The sequence continues at coordinate 326,866,541 of NC_133537.1, forward strand.
AAGAGCAAAAGGTTACAGACATATCATTTAAGCGCCAAAAGATGGCAGGGAGGAAAGGCTTAATAATTGGCCCCGACACTGAAGTTATCCGAGATACCTGGGGGAACTGGTGACAACCGCCCGTCTCCCTATGCTCGTTCTTCTTGTTGCTCGCCATCGCGGCGTTAGCAAACATCATCCTTGGTAGGCGACCCAGAAGCCGTCTTGGAAGCTTCAGCCTCAGCAGCCTCAGCTGCCTTCAGTCTCTCAGCCTCCTCCTTGGCCGCCTTCGCAATTTCAGCACGGGCCGCCTTCTCCGCGGCCACCTCTTCCTCCTTCTTCACCCTTGCCTCCTCCTTGGCCCTCTCCTCCGCGGCCTTCTCCTTAGCTTCGAGCTTGTCATCAAACAGCTCGTCAAATTTTTCCCACGGAAAGGAGCCATCAAGAGGAAAGAGCTCCCCAATCACTTCCCTGGCGGCTTCCTCGGCCAGGTCCCGGTATTGGGCGTACATGTTAGGGAGGATAACGGTTTGGAGCGTCTCAATGTCCTCCTCCCTTTGGGCAATGATAGCATCCTTATTCTGAACCACCTTCCCCTGGGCCTGAAACATGCCCCTCCATTCGTCCCTCTGCTTAGCATAAAGGTCGGCGACTTTCTGAACGTGGTCACGCCCCTCCAGCAGCTTAGCAGCTTCAGCCGCCGCAGCCTCGGCCTTGGATCTCTCAGCGAGGACTTCCTTTTCAAAGATCCTCCCCGAGTTTTCTCTCAAAGACTGATCGCCTCTTGCCTCGGCCTTGGCCCTCTCGGCTTCCTTGTTCGCAAAGATCGAGTTCAAGCCGAGCCGCTCGAGCCTGTGGGGCGCCAAGCAATGGCCTTCTCTTGCTCCACAATAAGAGCACCGGCCGTATCGCCCACTTCGACAAAGAACTGGCCGAGCTTAGGCCCTCCGACTTAATCAGAGGGGGTAGGCTTCGGGAAGGAGGTGACAACGGTGGCATCTTGACCACTTGCTGCGCAGATTTTCTTCTCGGCGCGCCGTTCGAAGCGTGCCGGTAGACGACGGCGGTTGATCTACAAAAAATTCAATTAAAGCATCCGTGTCAACATACATGGACATACCGCAGAGCTTGTCATCGGGAACGCCTAATGAACCGGCTAAGTCGAGCCACGGGATAGATCTTTACCATGCTTGGCCTTCTTGGGCGGAGGACGCATTTCCTTGCCGCCAAAGTAGAAGTAGTAGCAAGTAGCAAAGCAGTAGAAGCGAAGCATCGGCGTGCGGTGGGCTCTTTCCTCTTACGGAGGAGAGGGGTTTCCACCGCCAAGGTGACCACCTCCTCGGCGGTAATATCAACGACCTCCACCGTCTCTATCCGGACCGAAGGGATGGGAGGTGGAAGCGATGTCGACGCCGTCGCCGCCGAAGACTTTGTTTTCCGCGTTCGGCGCGGCATGTTACCGCAACCTTCGCCGGGCCGCCTCCACATTTAAGCCCTTCACCGCTGATCCATGAGATCATTCAGCGCCATTCTCGCGATCACGGGTCCGAGCCTTAGGGTGCATATCAACAATGTCTTGTCCTTGGCAAGCCCTATTCTCCGGGAGGATATCTTGAACAGATCCGAGCCAAAATGGTGCAAAGGAAACGAAGCAACGATCAAGTGAAAGAAATAAATCAAAATTCAAATAACGAAACATTAAAAGCGAGAGATGGGCCTCACACCGACCCCACTCACCCCGTTCGAGGGCCGGTATGAGGCCGACGTGGCAGAGCGGACTCATCTGGAGAATGATCTGCGTCGGGGGAATCCATCCCTTCGGCATCCCATTCTTCTCCGCCTCAAATGACCTCATCGCCCGCTTCTCATCCGCATTAAGAAGGACCTTTTTGGCGCCCATCTTAAGCTTACTCGGGGAGACCCATTTGTCATGCTCCGCCTTAGTCTCGCACCGCAAATTGACTTAGTCTTTGAAAGGACCGGGGCAATGGGTAATCCTCCGGAACCGAACGTACACCCACCGATCTTTCCGGTCCTTGCGGGAAGAAAGCTTATCAACGGAGACGTAATCCGCTCCGTCCCGCACGCTGTACCACCCAACGCGACCGGGGGGCCGACGGCCGAAGACAATGAATCCGCGGAATAAGTTCACCGTCGGGACCTCCCCCTTGAAAAGACAGAGCCACACAAAGCCGACTATAGTCCTAATGGCCAACGGGTGCAGTTGGGCCACGGCGACATTCATGGCTTTAATTATGGCCATAACGTGTTCATTCAGAGGAAACCGGAGCCCATACTCCGGTGTCGATGTATACGCCGATGCGGCCGGAGGAGGGCAACAGATCGCTTGACCCTCCTCGGGGATAACAATTTTGTATCCCCTGCCGAAGTAGAAATGGCCCTCAGCGCGTTTGCCACGGAACAACTAGCGAACTTATGGGTCCAAGCACGGTCGGGACAGGCCTTACAGGCGTCGCCGTGATCCATGATGTACTGCCTCCCCTCATTAGGATGAGCCCTTTCAGCATCATCATCGTCATCATCAACATCATCATCATCCTCCCAATCCTCCAAAGCTTTTGGATCAACTTCGGGAGAAGGAGACTTAGGGCCCCCAGACCTTATCGGGATGGCATCTAGTATCTCCTCCTCATCAAGACGCGACGGGGAACCCCCCGGCGCACGGTTACTAGGACCGGCATCAGCAGAAGACATGATTCACAACGAAAACTTAACAAAGAAAAGATTGAAAATTGGTTTGTTTACCTTGGGAAGAGTGTTACGCCGAGTAACTTGGAAACTAGAGAGAGGTTGCTTCGAAGAAAGTTGAAGAAAATTAAGCAAGAGAATTTTTTTTGAAGAAAACGGAATTGGAAAGCTAAAATGAAGGGCTAACTATCTTATTTATAGGGCAAAGCCCACTCAATCCGACCAGTCAGGGCAAAGCCCATGAAGCATCAGCCAATCAACAACGAGACACTTGTCAAGCATGCAGCCATGGAATGTCAATCGACAAACAGTTACAAAGCTTCTTCAACACGCTCCTTGACAGAATGCCAATCGACGTATCTTCTTCAAACACGCTACTTGGTATCTACTTGCCCAACGGCCCGCTGATTCAACCAAGCTTGGCAGCACCGGCTGGGGGCAATCAAAAGCACACGGCACTCACAACCTCGGTCTCGACCAGCGCCACTTTCTTTTCCACATCTGATGTCCATTACACATCCATATGGAGGGGGGATATGGTACGGCCTAAGCAGAACCAAGCCGAGGTAGACAAAGCGGAGGCGTAAAATTTTTACTTACGCAGAATACGCTCAACACTCATCGAAGGTCCATACCACGGCATAGACTACGCTGGGGGCAAATTGATGGGGCATATTCTGCACCCGCTGACCAAGTCAACATATTGAGCAAGGTCAAAGATATCCACAATTTAACCTAAGAATCACTATTCATCTGGTAATATCTTCCTTATCTCTCTACAAAATATACTTCGCCAAGTAACACATAACTTAATCCTTTTAAGTTTACTGACTTGAGCGTCGGAGTGAGTTCGCTCGGTACAAAGCCGAGCCCTCAGTTTGTTGATTGTTTCAGGAGACCGAAAGGAGGATTCAATCAAAGACGTCATTCTACAAGCACGGGTGGTAACAAGTAACTGCTCTGGAATTACACCCGGAACAATTATTATTATTATTATTATTATCATTATTATTATTATTAATTAATCATCCTCATTATTGTTATTATTATGAATATTCTGGTTATTAAAATCAATAATATTCATATTAATATAATTAATACGAATACGAATACTATTATTGTTATTAATATGAATATGAATATTAACTAATAATAATATTATTAATAACATTGTTAATTTTAATATTACTATTATTAATACGTAATTATTTTTTCATATACGAACTTTACTCTTTTACACACGCTTTTTCATAACGTTCTATTTTGTACCCTTTTCACCTAAAACTAAACCATGTGAACTCTTAAATCAATATTTTTACCTAAAACTTAATTTAATTGCTCAAATGACTTAAAACTTACAAGATAGATTCTAATTTATCAAATAATAAATTAATTTACTTGTTATCAATTATTAATATTATTTGTTGAGTTTTAATTAATCAACCAAATTTTATATATTTGTTAAAGATGAAATTAGGGTCTGTCGATTTTTATTTATCTAATTAATTAAATTAAGATTGTTGGTGCTTCATGGTGGCTACCTAATCAGTCAAATTAGGATGATAAACGGTTAGACTTTCAACATCAATCTAGCAAATCAGTGCTCCATTATTTCACCTAATTAGATTGATGGTGAACCTGGTCTATAGGGGTTACCTAGTTAATCACTCAAATTAGTATAACTACTATTATTATTATTATTATTATTATTATTATTATTATTATTATTATTATTATTATTATTATTATTATTATTATTATTATTATTATTATTATTATTATTATTATTATTATTATTATTATTATTATTATTATTATTATTATTATTATTATTATTATTATTATTATTATTATTATTATTATTATTATTGATGGGGCATATTCTGCACCCTCTGACCGAGTCAACATATTAAACAAGGTCAAAGAAATCCACAAACAAGTCAACGACTTAGACAAACTTAACCGACGCACATTGGCTTTGTCTCTTGTGCCTCGGCTAGGACAACTAGCCAGCCGGGGCACATATCCGCGAACTCATATCCAAGACCCCTCGGCGGCGAGTCAACAGGGCCCGCCGGCCTGCCATGAGTCCCTCGGCCGAGGGTAGATAAGTCTTTCCACCTGCTAGCCACTTGGCCACTTGGCCACTACGTGACAAAAGGTGAAAGTCTATAAATACTCCTCAACCCTCATTGAGGAGGGGATCCACAATTTAACCTAAGAATCACTATTCATCTGGTAATATCTTCCTCATCTCTCTACAATACATACTTCGCCAAGTAACAACAACTTATCCCTTTAAGTGTACTGACTTGAGCGTCGGAGTGAGTTCGCTCGGTCCAAAGTCGAGCCCTCAGTTTGTTCATCGTTTCAGGAGACCGCGAGGAGGATTCAACCAAAGACGTCATTCTACAAGCACGGGTGGTAACAAATAACTGCTCTGGAATTACACCCGGAACAATTATTATTATTATTATTATTATTATTATTATTATTATTATTATTATTATTATTATTATTATTATTATTATTATTATTATTATTATTATTATTATTATTATTATTATTATTATTATTATTATTATTATTATTATTATTATTATTAATGTTCTTCTTCTTATTCTATTATTATTATTATTATTATTATTATTATTATTATTATTATTATTATTATTATTATTATTATTATTATTATTATTATTATTATTTGTTCCGGGTGTGATTACGGAGCAGATTTGTTACCACGTAAGCTTGTAGAATGATGACTTTGCTTGACTCTTCCTTTCGGCCTCTCCTGAAACAATGAACAAACTGAGGGCTCGGCTTGGTACCGAGCGAACTCACTCCGACGCTCAAGTCAGTAAACTTAAAGGGATTAAGTTGTGTATTCCTTGGCACAAAGTATATTGTAGAGAGATAAGAGAGTTTATACCAGATTAGTATGTCTAATTGATTATTTGCGGATCCTTTCCTCAATGAGGGTTGAGGAGTATTTATAGACTTTCACCTTTTGTCACGTAGTGGCCAAGTGGCCTAGTGGCTAGCAGGTGGAAAGACTGTTCTACCCTCGGCCGAGGGACCCATGACAGGCCGGCGGGCCTTGTTGACTCCATGCCGAAGGGTCTTGGATGTGAGTACGCGGATGTGTATCCCGGCTGGCTAGTTGCCTAGCCGTGACCCAAGTGACAGCCGATAGGTAAAGGCTTGTCGGTTAATTTGTCCAAGGTGTTGACTTGCTGTGGATATCTTTGACCTTGCTCAATATGTTGACTCGGTCAGCGGGTGCAGAATATGTCCCATTATTATTATTATTATTATTATTATTATTATTATTATTATTATTATTATTATTATTATTATTATTATTATTATTATTATTATTATTATTATTATTATTATTATTATTATTATTATTATTATTATTATTATTATTATTATTATTTCAGTTCAATTCAACTCAATCACTTAGTTCGATTCAGCTTCACTCTCCATTCAATTGATTCGACTTAGCTCTATTGATTCACTTAGTTCGATTCATCTTAGCTCCATTCGATTGATTCATTTCAGTTTAATTTAGTTCAGTTCCATTCAGTTCAGTTCAGCTTTAAAAAGCCAAAAATAACAGGGCCTAGTAAGGTTATGACCAATGCACATTAGGTTATTGCCTATTTAGGTAATTCTCCTTATAAAGATAGTGTCAGTTAAATGACGTTCTCTCTATATGATTTAAGATTTTATCATTATTGTTGGAATTATTTTCTCTACTAAGTACTTTCCTCGTAGATCCTAAAATCTCAAAAACATAATATTAGGCCTTGGAAATCTCTCATGAGGTTTGTATGATCACAAGATGTTGTATGATAACAATAACGAAACCATAAATCATTGTAATCCTAAGTCTTATGTTACCAATAATCATTGTAATCATGAGTGCTTGTAGGATACAATGTATCAAGCTCTCTCTACCTTGTATAAATAGCTTATGAAGGATGAATGGAGAACTCAACCAATTTCCGATCAATACTATTGTCTTACTTAACACATAATGTTCCGGAGATTCTATAAAAGGCATCAAGCTATTTTCCCGCTAAACCTCACTGCCATTTCTGATCTTCGACACACAAGACAAAATTATACGTGTTGCCGTAGAAGAAAACCCCAGAAAGACAATACATTTAAATTATCTATAAAAAATAACAAAATGCTTCGCCAACTACATCCTCTGTTCCATATGATAGTTTACGTTTGCTTTATGAACGTATGTGATAAAGATATTGTTACTACTTAATCTTAGGTGTACTTCTTTGCTTTCAATATTGTAATATTGTAATCTTTCTCTTTAGGTAATCGTATATAGTTTGCTTGTTAGCCAAGGTGTTACACGGCTGCTAGGTTAGGTTTAGTTCCGTATCATAGCTCTTGTATATATATCGTTGTATCTCGTTCTTTATGATTACGCAATATACAATTAATATTCCAAAGCCTCTCTATTTTTTACATGGTATCGAGCTTTTCGATCTCCCACAAATAATCTCCCTGTTTTTTTTTCCATCATCCATGGTACCCACAGACCAGCTTATTCCCAACACGGCTGATCCCACCACCCCCTTCATGCTTGTCAACCTCGCAAGCTGCGATAAACTCACCCCGCTCACATACTTACCATGGATGATACAAATCGAATCCCTTCTTTATGGATATGATCTCTTAAAGTACCTCGATGGCTCGTTTCCCTGCCCCCCCGAAACCATAGAAAACACCACCACCAAGAAAGTTGAACCCAACCCCAAATATGTCACCTGGAAAAGGCAAGACAAATTGCTTTTTGGAGCCCTTGTCGGTACAATTTCGACTGACATCGCTTCTTTTATCATCCGTGCTTCCTCGTCTCGTGAAGCATGGACCATCCTAGCCTCGACCTATGCCAATCCTTCCGTGGCCATATCCTTCAAATTAAAGACCGTCTTGACAATCTCTCTAAAGGCACCAATACCGTAACCGAATATATGCAAGCCGTGAAAGTCTGCACGGACAAGCTATCTTTCCTTGGCAAACCTATGGACAATGAAGATATTATAGACAAAATTCTCAAAGGTCTTGATTACAAGACATTCCATCCCATATCCTTTGAATCCCTTCATGAAAAATTGATCAATCATGAACTTTTCTTACCCAATCTCCCTTCCAATCCTGAATTCTCTGCCTCTGTCCATGCATCCACCTTTCGTCCCAACTACAACAACCGCAACTAGAGACTAAAACCTTCACCCAACCACCTCTCATGCCTACCCCAAACACGAACTCCACCACCAACACTCCCTTCAAAGGTAAGTGCCAATGGTGCCATATCATTGGTCACTTTCTCGAGAATTGCCCCACCTTCAAGCGTCTATATCCCAATATTGTTGTTCCACCTTATATCCCACCTAATCGTAACCAACGTCCACCACAAGCCCCCAAAGCTTACACGACATCCACCTCTGCCCAACAGTCCCCTACCACATATTTGCTTGACAGTGGAGCAACGCACCATGTGACGAATGACCTCAACACACTCGCTCTTCACTCTCTTTATGATGGGTCTGATGAGTTAGTGATAGGAGATGGATCCTTGCTTCCTATCGCCAATATTGGTTCTTTTTCTATTCTTTCTCCTTCCTTTAAATTTCAGTTTAACAATGTTCTCCATGTTCCCTCAATTTCGCGTAATATTCTCTCTATTTCGCAATTCTGTCGTGACAATGATGCTATCTTTGAACTTACCTCTGATTCTTTTTCTGTTAAGGCACGCTCGACGGGCATCATCCTTCTCCACGGACACAGTAGAGACGGCGTCTATGAATGGCGCCCTCAACCTCCATCTCTTCATCACAGTCACTCCTCCACGTCCTTGGCCTGGCACCATCGCTTGGGACATCCTGCTTCACCTATCATTCAACAAATTAGTCGTCTATTTCCTATTAATGCATCTTTACTTCCAAGTGAGCATTGTAATTCTTGCTTGATTAATAAAAGTCACAAATTACCTTTTCATACTTCTACTCTTACTTCATCATCTCCCCTTGAATTAATCTTCTCTAATGTATGGACATCCCCCGTTTTATCGTATGATGGTTACAAATATTATGTTATTTTTGTCGATCATTATACAAAATACTCGTGGTTATATCCGTTAAAACGAAAATCTGACATAGCCCTTACCTTTCAACGTTTCAAAGCCCTTGTTGAAATTTTTTTCAATAAATCCATTCTTCAAATCTATTCCGATAACGGTGGCGAATATCTTAAGCTTACGCCCGAGCTCCTCAATAATGGCATTTCTCATCTTACATCGCCTCCGCATACTCCCGAACACAATGGCTATGCGGAGCGACGACACCGTCATATTGTTGAGACTGCCCTCTCCCTTCTATCACACGCCTCTCTACCCCAAACCTTGTGGCCTCACGCTACCTCCACTGCCACCTATCTCATAAATCGTATGCCTACTCCAACGCTCTCCAACATATCCCCGTTCCAAAAACTATTCAATAAACCACCTAATTACTCTAAATTGCGGAGCTTTGGTTGCTTATGTTACCCATGGCTCCGACCTTATGTTGCGCACAAACTCATGCCAAAATCCGTCCCTTGTATATTCGTAGGATATTCCCCGACTCAAAGTGCCTTTCACTGTTTGGACCCTACAACCAATAAAATTTACACATCACGCCATGTCAAATTTGTCGAAACCGTTTTTCCTTATCCTCGCTTTCACTCATCCTCCACTGTCTCTCCATTCACGCCTTCTCAATGGTGTGAGTTCACTGTCCCCATTCATTCTTATATGCCATCCCCACCACCTGTGGACAACCCACCTGAAACTTCTTCTCTTTCCTCTCCTACGGCCAACACTTCTATCAACCCCGTGGTATCCTCCTCCCCTGTTTCTGAACCCGCAACTACTTCCTCTGGTTCTTCCCCTACTGCTTCGTCCCCCATATCGCCTCCTTCATCCTTTCCTTCCACTCCCCCTCCCCCGCCCCCTCCTCCACCCCCTCCTCCACCCCCTCCTACTCGCACAATTGTTACTCGGCTTACTAATGATATACGTAAGCCGAATCCCAAATACGCCAAAACTGCTACTCTCTCTTTCTCCTTTACTCCTACCACATTTAAACAAGCTCAAACACATTCCCATTGGCAAGCTGTTATGGTTGATGAGTACACTGCCCTTGTCAACAATGGTACATGTCAACTTGTTCCTCCCTCTTCCACTTACAATGTTATTGGTTGTAAGTGGGTGTATCGTATCAAATACAATCCCGACAATTCCATTCAAAAGTATAAAGCTCGCCTTGTTGCAAAAGGCTTCAATCAGCGGCAAGGCATTGATTATTCCGACACCTTCAGTCCCGTTGTTAAACCCACTACAGTCCGCTTAATGCTCACTCTCGCCACTTCTTTCTCCTGGCCTCTCCGTCAACTTGATAACAATAACGCTTTCCTTCAAGGCACACTTACTGAAACCGTATATATGTCACAACCTCCAGGTTTTGTTGACTCGTCTTTTCCTTCTCATGTCTGTCAGCTTCGTAAGGCCATCTATGGACTCAAACAAGCTCCTCGAGCTTGGTATAATGAGCTCAAGTCGTTCTTGCTAGCTTATGGCTTCCGTCCTTCTATCTCTGATTCGTCTCTTTTTATCTTTGCGCGTCATAACTCTACACTTTATTTAATTGTCTATGTCGACGATATTATCGTCACTGGATCTTCCTTATCGCTTCTTGACTCCTTTATTTCTTCTATTTCTTCACGGTTTTCCCTCAAGGATCTTGGTCCCCTCTCCTATTTCTTGGGTGTTGAGGTCACTCCCGTCTCCACTGGTCTCCTCCTTACTCAAACCAAGTATATCCATGACTTGTTAACCCGCCATAAGATGCTAGATGCCAAACCCGTACCCACGCCTCAAGCCACTTACCCGCCTCTGCTCAGTAGCCACGGCTCCTCTATCTCCAACCCCTCGGATTATCGTGCCATCGTGGGTAGTTTACAGTATCTATCCCTTACTCGCCCTGACATTGCTTTTACTGTTAATAGGTTAGCTCAATTTTTGCAGGATCCGCAAGACACGCACTGGTTGGCTCTCAAACGGTTATTGCGCTATTTGAAAGGTACTATTACTCTTGGTCTTCACATTCGTCGTCACTCGTCTTTCACTCTTCACGCATTTTGTGATGCTGATTGGGCGGGTGATAAGGATGATTTTGTCTCTACAACTGGTTATCCTGTCTTTCTTGGTCACACGCCTATATCTTGGTCTTCGAAGAAACAACGGTCTCTCGCTCTTTCCTTTACTGAAGCTGAGTTTCATGCTATTGCTCATACTACGGCTGAACTTATTTGGCTCCGTAATTTACTCTCTGAACATCGTCTCTCTGTTCTCTCGGCAACTACCATTTACTGTGATAATTTGGGAGCTACGTCCTACTCGGCTAATCCAGTGTTTCATTCCCGTATGAAACATTTGGCACTTGCTTTTCATTTTGTTCGTGAACAGGTCCAAGTTGGTACTCTTCGTGTTGCTCATGTTTCAGGCTCGGACCAGTTAGCAGATGTACTTACTAAACCTCTTTCCCGTGGTCGATTTCTTTTACTTATATCCAAGATTGGTCTTCTCTGTCGATCGTCCAACTTGCGGGAGCGTGATAAAAAAATATTGTTACTACGTAATCTTAGGTGTACTTGTTTGCTTTCCATATTGTAATATTGTAATCTTTCTCTTTAGGTAATCGTATATAGTTTGCTTGTTAGCCAAGGTGTTACACGGCTGCTAGGTTAGGTTTAGTTCCGTATCATAGCTCTTGTATATATATCGTTGTATCTCGTTCTTTATGATTACGCAATATACAGTTAATATTCCAAAGCCTCTCTATTTTTTACAGTATGTCAATGCTTGTTTTCTTTTATTCGTATCTTTAGTTACATATTATTAAAAATTATAAAAAATTTATATTCATAATGTACTCGGTAAGACAATTTAAACAAGATCTCACATGACTATCTTTTCGAAATTATACTACCTTCAATCCAATTCAAACTACCCATTCACTTCTTAAAGTCAATCTTGTTAAATATTGACATCGATTACTCAAATTTTTAAAATTTATATATAAAATTTACATATTTATGTTTGTTATAAAAAGAGATTTTCGAAAATTATAATTTCGATACAAAAAACTACTCCCTCCATTTTTTTATATTTGACGTTTTGCATTTACGAGGTAAGCCTTTGACTTTAATATTTACAAAAATATATTTGTTCAAAAAATATAAAAATGGTACCATTAAATTCCTTACGAAAAACTCTTTCATATGAGTATACATATCATAATATTTAGTCTTATATTTTAAGAGATATTGAAGAGAGAAGGAAGAGTCTCGAAATGTGAGAAAGTCATATATAAAAAAATAGAGGGAGTAATATATAAATGGAGAAAAACATGATCAAAGTATCATCTCGTAAACCGTAAAAAGTCAAATGGTTAGTTTGGACTGGATTTGAGGGAGTACAAAATATGTGCTTTTGTAAATGAAAAACCCTAAAAAAATACATATTAAATATCTATATTGACGCAACATAAAATGCTTCGGCAACTATATAAACTCTGTTCACCATCATTTGCAAAGCAAACATGAAATACACGACCAAAATTAAAAGTTATCTGAATTTTTAATTAGTCTCACTATAGACGGATAAGTAATAGACGGACCAAAGATACTTAAAGTGGAGGTTTTTTTGTCGAAAACTACCTTATATTTAGGAGTATTTGTAAAAAAAACTATCTTGTATTATTTTTCTTGTATTATACGGAGTACTACCTTTGTTTTGTCCATTTTTTGTCAAAAACTACCTATGCTGAAACTATGACGAGATTTGGTCCATCTAACGACATTAACTTATCTCACATGACTCTGTCTATATGTAACAACAATAATCAAGTGCGTCCAAATCACAATTTAACTTCATGTAAGCAAAATTTCTATTTTCACATTTCAATAATAACTACGAACATCTACTAAAGCTAAGCATAAGTACATCATGACTTCCCAAAATTGGGCCTAAGCAAGATTAAAGCATAAAAGAGTCATGTAAGATAGGTTACAGTCAGGAATTAGAGCAAGTTTGTCTAGACTCTTAGCGTAGGTAGTTATTGACCAAAAATAAAGAAAACAAAGGTAGTTGAAAACAAAAAAAAATAATATAAGGTAGTTTTTTTTATAAATACCCATAAACATAAGGTAGTTTTCGACAAAAAACACCCTTAAAGTGGTGACATTTTTGGGCTCCACTATGCAACTTGTTCCTTATTTTATACTTAAAATGGGTGAATATTTAGCCTGCTTATAATTATAGACGGATATCTCCCGTCTATGATAAGAATTTGTGCTGAATTTTATTCACAAGGAACTTAAATTAAGGATATCATGAAATATTATATGGGAGTAAAAAGCAACTAGGTTTGGTGCCCGACTATACCCGCGTTACCTTTATTTACCAATTAAATTTTATTTTCTATGAAATATGATTAGTTAAATTTGTTTAACACATACATTTACAATTTATATCTTGATATTATGATTAAATGTAAAATTAATCAACAAATTATGAGACACATTCACGACTCCCGCTATTAATATTATTACTTTCACTACATCCCTATTAATACTATTGCGTTCACTACTTCTTCTGTTACGGTTGTTTCTTTAACTACTCCTTGAGTCCTGCTATTTTTACGGTTAATCTGTTAGTTTTGTCAAACTTTAAGTACTTAAATAAATTAATATTTTCCTAAAATGCAATTGTTAGTTAAATTTTCACTCTTTCCATTCTTCCTACGATTACTTTTATTACATGTATTCTGACTACTATTACTTTCATTTCCCCCGCCGTCCTTATTCAGTACTTCCGCATTTATTATTGTTAATTTCACTATACCGTTACTGCTAGTATGACTTTCACTACTCACGTTGCTATTGTTGCTGCTTTTACGACTCACACGGGTGTTTACTATCATATTATTATCTAGTTGTATTAGAATTATATATTTAAATAAATATGAAATATTAGATTGGAATATTATTTAAAGGAAAATCACTATTATTTACTAATTAAACTAAAAATCTAATGAATTATAAAATATTATATTTTTTCGAAATAAAGATTGATTTATTTACTTTTTAATAGGTTTCAAAATATAACATATACTTATATTATAATATATTATATTTGTGTAAGTTAAATAATTAGCATATTTATACTAATTAATACCATAAGTGAGGTCTGTTTATATTAAGGAAACTTACCATATTATCGTATTCTCTAAATTTATACTTCAACTAAATTATATAATATTTTCATTGAAGTCCCTTGTTCAAGTCCATCACACAATGCTATCGATTAAAAACTATTTAGTATAATTAGTTTGTATAGATTTATTTAATTAAATAAAAGTCTCTTGGTTTCTAAAATAAGTAATTTGTACTTTTTATTACTTCTTTCGTTTCGGTCAATTGTCGCCCTTTAATTTTGACACAAAGATCAAGAAAAGAGAAGGGGTCAACTGTAAGATGACAAGTAAACTAAATAGAGTATGAATAATCTAATTGTTCATTAAATGCAATCTTAAAATAAAAAAAACAATAATTGATAAGACACCCTAAAATAGAATACGATAATAAATAGTACAAAGGGATCGGACATATACAAGTACGTTCCTTGTGATTGGGATTCGTTGACACTTGACGCAACAAAATCACACGCGCACAACGTGAGAGTGTGAGATAAGAATGAGCTATACTATTGCTATACGGTATTAACATACGTACATATGTACGTATAATGTAAGTAGCCTAACGTAGATAAGGACTACGAAATACGAAAGAAAATACAGAAGTAGTTTGGTGTTTGGTGACTCAGCACCGTCGTAGCAATTAATTTTTATATTATATTTAAGATAATATAAACACTTTATTAAGACTCAAATCCTACGGCTTGTATTTGTCCCCGTATAACCACACGCAATCCACTCTTCCACGCTCACGCATCCACCCTATTTCTTTCCACATATATGAAATTAATTAATTAAGTGACAAATTTCAAATAACACCCATAGTTTTCTGAGAAACGGTTTCACATGAAATTATGATAAACATACCATTTATTATACTTTTACGAACTGAAAAGAATAAAAAGAAAAAAATTCTCGTAGTTGTAATACTCCGAAACTTTCTATTTTACAAGAACACGCTCTTATATACATATTTGAATAACGTCTCACAGCGAGTCTTACGATTACAAAAAATTATAAATACTTGCACAAGACGTTTTACAACGGTATTTGTATAAAATCCACAGACAAAGCTAAGTACAAACTAATCGGCCATAACTCAGACGAACTTTTTAGGAAAAAAATTATACACAATAAATTATTATTTTTTAAAAAACCAACTATAGTTTAAACCTAACCTCGTCCTAAAAATCACTTAAAAATTAAATTGACCAACATATGCTCAATTGTAGATTTAAGCAGCTAGTCTTAATTAAAACGAGTCAAATATATGACCAATCTTTTGTTTTTTCTTATGTATTCTGCTTTTATTCTATAAAAAAGACAAATATGTCCATCTTAAATGAGAATTTGCCAAATTTAAATACATGTAAAACCGTTTCACATAAGACATACTCGATATTGATAAAATAAAATAAATAAAAATACAAAAAGGGAAATCTATCGAAGAGGATACTTGAAATAAATCAAATTAACCTATTGAATCAATCTCTCTCATCTTTTTATAGGTTTAGAATAATGAGAATCAATTCAATTCAATATCTCTCAAGGAGTAACTCTCTCTCTTATTTTTTGTTTCTCTCTCTTTCTTCTTTACTTTCTCATTGTTTTTTGTTTCGTTTCGTTTAGTTTTGTTCTCTCTCACATCACACCAGATGTATGAGTTTGTGTGTGTAATAATAATAAATCGTATGAAAAATTAAAATTTATGAATGAATGAGTGAATTTTCTCTTTCTTCATTTGTTATAGTCCCTTTCTAAAAAAACAAACTCACACAAAAAGCCAAGATGTCATCTGGATATTCCGGAGAATTCATGCACGGCCTCGTCGGAGGAGGCGGAGCCGGAAGAGGTAACGGAACGGTCAGACCGCCTACGATGGGCGGAATACAAGGCGGCGTCATGTATGGAAATCGAGTACAACAACAACAACAACAATCGCAATTTCAACAATTCCAACAACTCCAACAACAACAACAGCAACAGGTGCCGGGGATGATGTTACAAGATCAGATCAAGCCACGAAGGGTGGATCCATTGATGGGTAAGCGTTCTTTTGGTGATTATCAATCTTACCAACAACATATGCAAATTTTACAACAACAACAACAACAACGAGAACAACCCGTTTCGTATATACAAAGGTTCCAACAACAACAACAGCTTCAGTTTCCAAATCAAAACCAGAGTTTATTACTGAGATCGGTTAAACAGCGTATAAATAATAATAATAATAATATTAATAATGGGTTTAATCCCTTATTATCTCCTACCATTGATCTTTGCTCTCCTACCAATAACAATAACAATAATAATATTAATATCAATAATAATAATAATTCATTGGCCCGGTTCGGTGTTCCGGTTTACCAACAACCCCGACAACAACAACAACAACAAATCCCGTTTAACCAAAATTATTCCCAAACCCAATTCAACCCCACTTTTAGTAACAACAATAATCAAATTCAAAACCCGGGTCAAAACATCGGGTTTGCGGCTGGTGTGGGGTATTCTAATAATCCGGTTGGACCGGTTCAAAATAAGCCGGAATCGGGTGCGGGTTTGGAACAAGGAGGTAAAAAGATGCTTAATACTCTTGAGGAGTTAGAGAAACATTTGTTGGACGACGACGACGACAACAACTTTGTCTCTAATGACCAAGATGGTGACGCTGTTTCCGGTATCACTAACAGTGAATGGTCCGAAACTTTCCAAAATCTCATGAGCCCTGACCCGACTCCGAGTCCAAATCCGTTTCCAAACCCGCTTTCAAACCCTACCCCGAGCCCTGTTCAAAACCCGAGTCAGAGTCTGAGTCTGAGCCCGAGTCTGAGTCCCAGCCCGAATACAGTTCAAGTGACCTGCAACAATAACAACGTCACAGCCAGTACCAACAACATCAATGTAATCTCGCCTTCGCCGACGTCATCCACGTCATCCTGCTGTTCAACCTCGGCTGCTGCCAATGGTTCGCCACCCACCGCTGTAGCCGTAACTGTTTCGGCTAAGCAGTTGATATCGGAGGTAGCGACTGCGATTTCCGACGGAAAGAATGATACAGCAATTGAGTTATTATCAAAGTTGGGACAAATGGCGAATTACGAGGGAAATTCCGAGGAAAGACTCGCATATTACATGTGCAACGCGCTGAAATCACGCGCGTGTCCTACGGAAAACCCGACACCGGTTATGGAGTTATTCGGAAGCGATCAAATGTCGTCTGTATACAGCTTATTTGACATATCTCCATGCTTTAAGTTCGGGTTGTTGGCAGCGAATCTTGTCATGCTTGAAGCAATTACAAGCGCTATGCAAGAAGGATTGAAAATCCACGTGATTGATTTCGATGTAGGCCATGGCGCACAATACGTCAACCTCCTACGCGCCTTAGCGGAGCCTAGGAGGTTGGCGTGCACCGGGATAAGGATTACTGTGGTAGAGACTGAGTTGGGTAATCAAGGTGGGGTTCCGGAAAGTGTAAGAGACAGTCTAGTCGGATTAGCGGAGCGCGTGGGGATTAATTTGAATTACTCGTGTTTGAATCGGTCTATTCGCGATTTGTCGTGGGAGTCGCTCGGGTGCGAGGAGGGTGAAGCTGTGGTGGTGAATTTCGCTTTTAAGCTTTACCGGGTACCGGATGAGAGTGTTTCGATGGAGAATTTGAGGGATGAATTGCTTAGGCGCGTGAAGGGGCTTTCCCCACGCGCGGTGACGTTAGTTGAGCAAGATATGAATGGGAATACGGCACCCTTTGGGACTAGGGTGAATGAGGTGTGTGAGTATTACGGCGCGTTGTTTGACTCGCTTGAGGCGACCCTGCCTCGGGATAATCCAGATCGGTGTCGTGTCGAGAAGGGATTGGGTCGCAAGATGGTGAATTCGGTCGCGTGCGAGGGTCGGGAGCGCGTGGAGCGAGCTGAAGTGTTCGGGAAGTGGCGTGCTAGGATGGGTATGGCCGGGTTCGAGTTAAAGCCATTAGGTCAAACTGTGGCAGAGTCAATGCGGGCTAAGCTAAACTCGGCCCGAGGTGGAAACCCGGGGTTTACCGTCAAGGACGTGAACGGTGGGGTTGGATTCGGGTGGAAGGATCGTAGTTTAACCGTGGCATCGGCTTGGCGTTGAGTTCACGCGCCTGTTAGAGTGATTGATATCTACCTTCTTTAGCTCTCCAAACACAGTCTGTTTTAGTTTATTGAAGAGCAATATTGTTTAATTACCATAATTAACCACAATTGTAATAATAATGGTTTTATTAGTACTTAATTACTTAATTAGTCTTTTTTTAATTTTTTTTTTTTTGTTTACATTTAATTTATAATTAAGAGTTTGTTAAGTTAGAAGGAGAGAATGTAATTTAGTAAGGAAGGGGAAAGGGCACCAAAGAAAGCAATAAAAAAGGTTGGGGGGAAGTGTTGGGATGCATGGGAAGGGAAATACTAGTTGTGATTTGATTATTTGATTAAAATAATAATAGTGGGAATGGAAAAGAGGTGGGGATTATTATTATTATTATTATTATGTGAAATGGGAAAGTTGTTTGGCAAGTATGAGCTGACTTGTATGGATAGCTTCTTCTCTTAATTGGCAAACAGATGGATGTGGTCCTTTCTTTCTTTCTTTTTGTATACAGAGTACTTATATTTTAAGTCTACTCACCAAATCACCATATATAAACTCTTTCAATAACATTATTTCTTCATAATCATAACATATAAAACATGATTTTATTGGTGATTAATTGTAAACTTAAGTCGTACGTAATTGGGCTCAACGTCTATTGAAACCATTTGATAAGTGCGTTCAAGGGTTTCGACCTAGAATAGGTTGGCAGAGTATATTGAATTTATGTAGATTAGTGAAATCTTGTTGTTTGAGCTTTCTCATTTTAAATTTTAAATGTCAATAGAAGTAATTTTGTTTCTTCATACTATAATATTAAATGTAATTTAAGTTGCATGTAATTGGAATCAACATGAATTGAAACCTCTGATAAGCGTGTTCTAGGGTTTAAAATGAGTTAGCGAAGTGTACTGAATTTACGTAGATTAGTGAAACCTTATTTGTACTTCCTCATTTTGAATGTCATAGAAGTTAAAATTTTATTTTTTTTCTAAAGGTGATTAAATGTAAACTTAAGTCGCACGTAATTGGGCTCAACATAAATTAAAGCCTCTGATAAGCGTGTTTAGGGTTTAAAATGGGTTAGCAATGTATACTAAATCTACGTAGATTGTGAAATTCGTATTGTTCTATGTACTTCCTCATTTTAGATGTCAGATGGATTAAATCCGATTAACCATTCTATTAACTATTTTATGTAGATTAATATATTTTGTTGTTGTACTTGAATGTTAGACTATTCTACTTGGGAATAACTCTTAACTACACTCATGATTCAACCCTCTTCACCTCATCATAATTGATGTCTTTTAAGACAATTAAAGTAATATAGTTGTATTTATGTGAATGTTTCTCTTGGTTTGCATTTGAACTTTAGGCTTGAATTTGGTGGTTTGTTGGTTTTAGAGCAGGTAGAATGGTAAAGGTTGTGTGCTGATATAAAACAATACTTGTCCATTTTCTATTGGTAGTTGGCTGCAACAATCATATTTATCTCTAGTTGCCTCAAGTACTACAAACAAATTAAGTTAGGCCCCTTCCTAACTTTTGTGGGGCTATACAAACATGTTTTGACTTATTTTTTAAAACATACTCCAATTGCAAGCAAGGGTAACAATGAAAAATTACTATGCTAACAATGATCCCAAATTCTTATTTAAGACGAATATATTTATCTAAAATAATAAAATAGGTCAAACACTTAAATAGGTGGTTCGGAAAAAAAGTAAAATAGTTAGGGAATAACAGAGTGTTGTGCTATCCACCTATATGTAGTAATATTCGATCCGTTTTACATTTAAACGAATGTGAGCGTAAAAGAAGGCCAACTAAGCAATGATATCACTTTTTACCTTTTGTTAGTATCTTTAAGGACAATCTTTTGTATAAACTAGTTTTACACCCGTGCAAAAAAATGCACGGATCGTGACAACAGATATTAAGTGTTCAATGTCATAATAATATATATTGTTCATAGAGACGGTATTGAATTTAATTGGGCCTCTTATTTATTATTGATGGGGCATATTCTGCACCGCTGACCAAGTCAACACACTGAGCAAGGTCAAAGATATCCACAGCAAGTCAACGACTTAGACCTTTGGCCGTCGGCCCATCGGCCCGCTCTTGTGTCTCGGCATGGCAACCCGCCGGTGGGGCACATATCCGCGTACTCACATCCAAGACCCTCGGCCAGCCTGCCGTAGGTCCATCGGCCGAGGGTAGAACGGTCTTTCCACCTGATAAGCCACTTGGCCACTCGCCACACGTGCCAAAAGGTGAAAGCTATAAATACTCCTCAACCTTCATTGAGGAAAGGATCTCACAACTTAACCTAAAATACACTATTCATCTGGTAATATCTCCCTTATCTCTCTACAATACATTCCTAGCCAATTAGTATACAACTTATACCTCTAAGTTCACTGACTTGGGCGTCGGAGTGGGTACGCTTGGCACAAAGCCAAGCCCTCGCCTCGTTCATTGTTGGGGGAAAGGCCGAGAGAGGCGATAGGAGCGAGAAGGGTTCAACCAAAGACATTATTCTACAAGCCACGGGTGGTAACGATACTTGCTGCGGAATTACAGGAACAATTGGCGCCGTCTGTGGGAAAAGACACTAGAAGCTAGTCACATTCATTCCCAAACAAAAAAAAAAACCCAACAAAAACCCACCCAAAAAGCTAAGAAAATGTCTAAACAACAAGATGCGATCAGAATCGACGAAACCGCATTTTACCAAGATGATACTTTCAACAAGTTCGGAGTCATACGGCCCTCCACCGGTGGAGTAATCCAACCGGAGTTCGGGATGCCATCAATACCCGACACGCCGCCGCCCGACCAACCAGGTCACCATCATGGGACATGTGGTTGACGTAGCAAGCCGAAAATGCTCCTAGACCTAATTAGTAACACGCCCGCTCACCGTCACGCCGACAAGAGCAAGCGGAAATCGTCCGGGAGACCAGGGCCCAAAACGTGACTCCGAGAAACTTGAACGGAGCACTAGGAGAAGCTGACCCAGCCAAGTCGCCGGGGGAGCCCAAAGTGGGCGCGGTAGACCTAAGTCCTTCCCGCACTCGTGGGAGGACAGCGTCCCCGCCGCACGAACGAGGCTCACCCCGAAGGAGCCAGAGGAGTCCGACTCAGCAGAGTTGGAGAAGAAGTCCGAGCCGAAGAAGGAGCCCCTCCCGCTACGGGGGGAGGAGCCAGGTTAGGGACGCAAGGAGCCGATCGCCGCGTATCGTTCGGCACGTGGTCAGGCGGCCCTTAACGCCTACGTCCTAGAAGTCCCGGTGCCAAATAAGCTCAAGCTGCCACCCCTGTCATACAAGGGGGATGGTGATCCAGTCGACCACGCTGAGGCCTTCGAGTCTTACATGTCGGTATGGGAGCAGCCCGATGAGGTCTGGTGCCGAATTTTCCCAACAACTTTGCATGGGATGGCTCAGAGCTGGTACAAAGGGCTTCCTGATGGCTCGGTGTACTACTACGCCGACCTGAAGGGCGCTTTCCTAGCCCAGTACTCCTGCAATAGGAGAAGGGCCGTAGAGACATCTGACCTCCTGACCATCAGACAAGAGGGGGGCGAGTCTCTCCGGAGCTACGTGAAGAGGTTCGATGGAAAGGTCCAGCAGATTCGAGAAATTAATCCCGAGCTGGCGGCCTTCGCACTGATGAAGGGCCTCCCAAGGGGGGCCTTAAAAAACGAGCTCATCAAGAGCGGAGGCCTGGGCCTGGACGCCGCCAGAAAGTTGGCCGACCAAGCCATCAAGGTAGAAGACTACCACAAGACTCGGGAAGATCCCCGCGAAGCCGAGCAATCGGGGAAAGAAGGGTCACAGCAGATGGGTCAGACGAAGGACGCCGCGACAACTTAGGCTCGCGGTCCGACAGTAGACGCCGTGAGAATAACAGATCACGGTCGGACAGATCCGACCGGAAGCAAGACTCGGCAGGCGCCGGGTGGAATTCAGGAACGTACCACCAGAGGCGGTATAGTGAAAAAACCCCTCTCGTTGTATCACCGCCGAAGTCTTCGCCCGAGCAAAAACGAGGGCCAGAAGTGGGAAAGACCTCCCAAGCCAAAAAGCGACGGTGACACGAGCCAATACTGTGAGTACCACGGCCACACCGGCCATTTAACCAACGACTGCCGCCATCTGAAGAATGCCATAGAGGAGCTG
Source organism: Silene latifolia (assembly GCF_048544455.1). Classification (NCBI taxonomy): domain Eukaryota; kingdom Viridiplantae; phylum Streptophyta; class Magnoliopsida; order Caryophyllales; family Caryophyllaceae; genus Silene; species Silene latifolia. The sequence continues at coordinate 326,888,871 of NC_133537.1, forward strand.
ATCCGAAAGGGAAGCCTCGGCAAGTACGTTGCAAAAGGCCAAAAGACTGACGCCGGCAGTTCAGATAGGAAGTCCGTCTTCGAGCGGATAGGCGTGATTCATGTTGTCATCGGGGGCAACGAAAACGGAGGGTCCGCTCATGGGCACAAGCGGCACCTAAACGAGCTATATCAGGCCATCAACTTTGTGCCCAACTCAAGGATCCCCTCTGCAAGCATCCCCGATATAACTATCGGAAGAAAGGACTACGAAGGGATCATCGCCCCTCACAGCGACCCGCTTGTAGTCAATTTGGACATATCCAACCACCTGGTCAAGAGGTGCCTGATTGACACAGGTGCATACACGAACATCATGTTTAGAGAGTGCTTTCTCGGCCTCGGCCTGAGGATCAAGGACTTAAGCCCCTGCACCAACCCCTATACGACTTCTCCTGGGGCCGGCCTGGTGCCGCTGGGATCAATTAAACTCCCGGTGACGTTCGGCGAGAAGAACGCGGCTAAAAACATCCTAGCTGAGTTCGTCGTCATCGACGGCTCGTCTGCCTACAACGTTCTCATAGGCCGAGTCACCCTGAGCGAGGCTGACGCAGTGATGTCCATCCGGGCCCTAACACTGATGTATGTCTCGGACCGGGGGGAAGCGCATAAGCTCGTCTCCAAAGACGAGAAGGATGAGGTGGTCAACGTCCAGATAGCTGCCCGAGGTTGCAACATGCAATCCCTCAAAGAGGCGAAGAAGTCCGAAAAAGGAAAAAGCCCGTCCTTACAGCAGGGGGGCGACCTCATGGATACGACTAGTGGCTGATTTGGGGGATGTACCTGTGATGGGCCGTTAGGGCATTGGTAGTCTTGTAAAATTTTATGTAGCTACGGAGGTGTCCAAGATGGCTGTGGACACCCCAACGCATGTTTTTACCTAGTGAAAAACCATCCACGCCTTCCATCAAAGCAAAGTTCTTCCCATCAGTTATTTATCAAGAAACAGACGCCGGCTCACACTGTCATACCGACAAGAGCGGCAGTCTCCATCAAGAGCCTAGCGCCGTCGCAGTCACCCCAAGTAGTAGACGCCACGGCAGTCACCCCAAGAGGTTTGATGCCGTCGCAGTCACTCCAAGTGGTAGACGCCACGTAACACGCTATCAAGAAACAGACGCCGGCTCACACTGTCATACCGACAAGAGCGGCATTCTCTGTCAAGAAATTAGCGCCGTCGCAGTCACCCCAAGTAGTAGACGCCACGGCAGTCACCCCCAGAGGTTTGATGCCGTCGCAGTCACTCCAAGTGGTAGACGCCACGTAACACGCTATCAAGAAATGACGCCGCTCACACTGTCATACCGACAAGAGCGGCATTCTCTGTCAAGAAATTAGCGCTGTCGCAGTCACCCCAAGTAGTAGACGCCACGGCAGCCACCCCAAGAGGTTTGATGCCGTCGCAGTCACTCCAAGTGGTAGACGCCACGTAACACGCTATCAAGAAACAGTACGCCGCTCACACCGTCATACCGACAAGAGCGGCATTCTCTGTCAAGAAATTAGCGCCGTCGCAGTCACCCCAAGTAGTAGACGCCACGGCAGTCACCCCCAGAGGTTTGATGCCGTCGCAGTCACTCCAAGTGGTAGACGCCACGTAACACGCTATCAAGAAATAGACGCCGGCTCACACTGTCATACCGACAAGAGCGGCAGTCTCCATCAAGAGCCTAGCGCCGTCGCAGTCACCCCAAGTAGTAGACGCCACGGCAGTCACCCCAAGAGGTTTGATGCCGTCGCAGTCACTCCAAGTGGTAGACGCCACGTAACACGCTATCAAGAAACAGACGCCGGCTCACACTGTCATACCGACAAGAGCGGCATTCTCTGTCAAGAAATTAGCGCCGTCGCAGTCACCCCAAGTAGTAGACGCCACGGCAGTCACCCCAAGAGGTTTGATGCCGTCGCAGTCACTCCAAGTGGTAGACGCCACGTAACACGCTATCGAGAAATAGACGCCGGCTCACACTGTCATACCGACAAGAGCGGCAGTCTCCATCAAGAGCCTAGCGCCGTCGCAGTCACCCCAAGTAGTAGACGCCACGGCAGTCACCCCAAGAGGTTTGATGCCGTCGCAGTCACTCCAAGTGGTAGACGCCACGTAACACGCTATCAAGAAACAGACGCCGGCTCACACTGTCATACCGACAAGAGCGGCATTCTCTGTCAAGAAACCAGTGCCGGCTCACACTGTCAATCCGACAAGAGCGGCAATCACCCTCGTAAGGCGGATACCATGACAGTAACGGCCATCGCACACTACACTCGCAAAAACAGACGAAGTGTCTTGGAAGCGTTGAAACACAGTTGAGATACGCACTCTAAAACGGCCACGGCCAAGCCGAGGCGGAAACAAAAGGGGCGCTCAATTAGGAATACAGGAAGACAATTCTGACAAAGATGAGATAAAGACCTCGGCCAAGCCGAAGGCGAAAGAAACGAACCATTATTAGAAGATAAGTTACAAATTACAAGTGAAAAGAATACGGACGACGGCCGTCCCCATAGGGATAAGCCGAAACACAACCTACCGAGGTTGTACAAAAAGAAGACAAAAACTACTATTATGTTCACGTACAAAGAGATAACGGGAGGAAGGGTGAGTAATCGGCCCCGGACACCAAGGCAGATCTGCTTTGTAAACTTGTTCTCACCAAGCAAAGACATGGTAACATGTGAGGAGTGAAACAGTCTGCTGTAAACTTGTTCTCATCAAGCCGCATGTTCTTCGGCGGGCAACCCAACAAACTATTCTAGCGGACCTCGGCCTCGGCTTCGGCGGCCTCACCGCCCTCATCCTTTCGGCTTCTTCCTTAGCCACCCGAGCCCTCTCAGCAAGAGCTGCTTTCTCAGCGGCCGCCTCCCTCTCCGTCTTTGCCTTCACCGCCTCCTTGGCCTCCTCCACCGCGGCTTTCTCCTTAGCCTCGAGCTTGTCATCAAGCAACGCGTCGAACCTGCCCCACGGGAAGGAACCATCAAGAGGGAAAAGCTCCCCGATAACTTCCCTAGAAACATCTTTGGCCAAATCCGGAACTTGGCGCACGATTTGGGAAGCATGTCGGTTTAAGCATCTCGATGTCCGCCTCCTTCGCTTGATGACGGCATCTCCGCCCGAACCACCTCCGCCCGAGCCTTAAACAGTCCCGGACTCGTTCCTCGCTTAAGGTAGAGGTCGGCGCGCCCCGAGCGAGCTCACATTTCCTCAGCGATTCGCAGCCTTCGGCACGCAGATCTCGGCTTTAGCCCTCTCAAGAAGGACCTCCTTTTCAGCGTCCTCCCTAAGTTTTCTCTCGGCCAAGAGCGTTTTCTCCTTCTACCCCGAGCCTCTGTTCATTAAGGAGACCCAACCGCCGCTGCGCCCACCGCTTAGTGGCATTACGCTCATGAATGCCCGAGCCATGGCCTTCTCTTGCTCCCCGAGACGAGCGGTAGCCACGTTCCACCTCGCCGGCTCCCTAATAAGCTTCGTGCCCTCCTCTATAAGCTCGAAGACGGAAGCCTTCTGGGATGAAGGGACGGTGGTGGCAATTTGGCCACTAACTGCGGGCCGAGAGACGAAAGCCTTCGGGATGAAGGGTTGACGGTGGTGCCTTGATCACCAACCCGTGCAGAGGACCCCACCGCCGCGCGCCCAACGCCACAAGCCGATAGGTACCATGTTTGGGCTTCTTGGCGGAGGAGGCACTTCCTTGCCCGCGGTAGAAGCTGTTCTCTTCCTCCTACAGATAAGAGGAGATCCCTCCGCATCAGAGTCCCCCTCATCGGGAATTTCAACAACCTCCACCTTCTTAGGGGAGGGGATGGGAGGTGGAACCGGTGTCGACGCTGTCGCCGCTGAAGGCGTTGTTTTCCGCGTCCGACGCACCACACCGCTAACAACCCTCGCCTGCGCCTCCTCCTTGCTCAAGACCTTTAGCCGCCGTTCCATAAGATCATTCGGCGACACCCTCATGGTCATCGGTGAAGCCTTGGGATGCAAGTTAGCGACGGTTTTATCTTTGTGCAGCCCCATTCTCCGAAGAAGATCCTCAGATAGGTCCGGTCCAAAGTGGTCTACAAAAGAAACAAAACAAGAGTCAAGAAGAAGAAATGAATCGAGATTCGAAAATAAAGAAACATCAAGAGCGGCGGTGGGCCTCACACCGACCCCACTCACCCCGTGCTAGGGCCGGTATGAGGCCGACATAGCAAAGCGGCTCATCCTGAAGAATGATCTGCGTCGGGGGAATCCATCTTTTCGGCACCCCACCCTTGTCCACCTCAAAGAGCCTCATGGCCAGCCTCTCATCCTCCTTCAGAAGGACCCTGCTAGCATCCATTTTAAGACGCTTCCGAGTGACCCATCTGTCATGCTCCGCCCTAGTCTCACACCGCAAATTAACCCGATCTTTGGAAGGAACGGGGCGCGGATAGTCATTCGGCACTTTAACATACACCCACCGACCCCCGCCGGCCCTTACAAGAAGAGAGTTTGTCAACAGAGACGTAACCCCGCTTCGGTTTGTCTGTTGTACCATCCAACGCGGCCGGGGAGTGACGGTTTGAGATGATGAAGACGGCGGAATAAATCCACCGTCGGAGCCTCTCCCTTAAAAAGACAAAGCCAGACGAAACCAATTATGGTCCTCGGGCAGCGGGTGCGGTTGGGCAACAAAGAACGTTCATGGCTCTAATTATGGCCACAACGTACCCATTCAGCGGAAACCGAAGCCCGTACTCCAAATGCCGCAGTACACGCCAAGATATGGCCGGCGGAGGGCAAAGATACGGCTGACCCTCCCGGGGATAACGATTTCGTATCCCCTACCAAAGAAAAATGATCCTCGAAAAGTTTCCCACGGAACAACGGGCAAGCTTACGGGACCAAGCACGATCAAGGCGGATCTTACAGACATAGCCGTGATCCATGACGTACTGTCTCCCCTCACTAGGACGAGACCTTTCCATATCATCACCAAAATCATCACCAAGATCACCAAAAGAGTCAGAATCCTCCCATTCCTCCAGAATTTGAGGATCAACTTGAGAGAAGGAGACCTAGGACCCCCGACGCGGGTTTACTAGGCCCAAAGATCGTTGAGAAGACATGGTTCACAACAAATTATTAGCAAGGAAAATAAAGAGTTTGCTTGTTTACCTTAAAGAAAAACACTCGCCGGATCAAATACTCCGAAGATTAAGAAGAAGAAAACCCTTGAAAGCTTGGAGAGATGAAGATTTTAGAGAAAAATTTTCGAAAATAAAATGGAGGCCAAAATCACGGAATAACTGCCCTATTTATAGGAAAAGCCCATGAAGAAGGACCAATCAGGGCACAGCCCATGGAGCGTCAACCAATCAGCGAACACACACGTGTCAAGCATGCAACCGCGGAATGTCAATCGTCGCAACAGTTGAATGTCAATCAATGCAACAGTGACCAAACGTCTTCAACACGCCTATTCACATCTCTTCGACTGTTCATCTCCCTCAAACAAATTCCTAGGTATCTAGTATCCGCCGGCTACCGATCAACCAAGCCATGGAGTACCGGCCGGGGGCAATCAAAGTCAACCGGCACTCTCAGCCCTGGTCTCGGCCAGCGTCATGTTCTTTTTCCACATCGGATACCCTTTACGCATCCATGTGGAGGGGGGATATGGTATATGGTGCGGCCTAACAACAGCCACGCCGATACACAAGGAGACACCGATCTGAGTAAAGATTTTCGAAATTTCTTTGCAGAATATACGCTCAGATACATCGGAGCCCATACCACGGCATAGACTACGCTGGGGGCAAATTGATGGGGCATATTCTGCACCGCTGACCAAGTCAACACACTGAGCAAGGTCAAAGATATCCACAGCAAGTCAACGACTTAGACCGCCTGGCCGATGCAGCCCATCGGCCCGCTAGCCAGGTCTCGGCATGGCAACCCGCCAGCCGGGGCACATATCCGCGTACTCACATCCAAGACCCTACGCCCGCCGTAGGTCTATCGGCCGAGGGTAGAACGGTCTTTCCACCTGATAAGCCACTTGGCCACTTGGCCACTACGTGCCAAAAGGTGAAAGCCTATAAATACTCCTCAACCTTCATTGAGGAAAGGATCCCACAACTTAACCTAAAATACACTATTCATCTGGTAATATCTCCCTTATCTCTCTACAATACATTCCTAGCCAATTAGTATACAACTTATACCTCTAAGTTCACTGACTTGGGCGTCGGAGTGGGTACGCTTGGCACAAAGCCAAGCCCTCAGTTCGTTCATTGTTGCAGGAAAGGCCGAGAGAGGCGATAGGAGCGAGAAGGGTTCAACCAAAGACATTATTCTACAAGCCACGGGTGGTAACGATACTTGCTCTGGAATTACACCCGGAACAATTATTGTAACCACATATAATGAATTGAGCTTTCTTATTCAAATATTAAATTTAAATGACGGTATTGAAATTGTAAATATGATATTGTTGATGTCTGATTACTAAATAAATGTTTGTCTCATAATAATGTTTTGTAAGACTTGTGGTTTTTTTTTTAAAATAAGAAAATTAGTGCTGGTACTTTTTTTATAATCATTAAAATCTTTACCATGTGTATTTTTTTTAACATTATAATGAATCTTCTTTAAATTTTGCTAAATTTTGTATATTTCTTAGCATTATGAATTATAATTATATGAATGTGCTTTAATTCTTATCGAGACTTGCATTTTTTTTTGTATAGGAATGTTATTTGGGTACCTATCAAAAGAAAACCAGCACAAATAATTTGTAGTAATTTTATTCATTTTGTAATTTTTTTTTAATTGTTTTAATTAACATGTATTCCTAACATTTTAGGAAAATATATAGGTATAATATGTAATTATCAAAAAAGTTAAAACTAAAATTAAAATATCGTAAACTCAGTAATTTGAAAAAGAGAAAAAGAAAAGCAAATCAAGTGAAATAAAGAAAAGCAAATCAAGTGAAATATAGGAGAGAGTGTAATTAAATGTGTAGGATAAACATGGGGGGTCCTATCTTAAATTTTTTCTTTTTAATCTTTAAAAACCATGGACCAATAGGAGGGCTTTATTGGCTTTAACTTTTATAGATAAGAAATTGTGTGGGAAAAGTCCTAATATAAGCTTAGAAACATTCAAATTTGGATGTTAGAGTCAATTAAATCATAATAATTAAAAGTTTCTTTACTTTAAGTATGAATTTGGGTAAAAGATTAGGTCAAGTGTCCAACAGAATGGTCACCAACTTGAACAAGGTTACTCCAAGGTCAATGCCCAGATTGCCAACTGCATTGCAGCCAAAATATATTTATATAATACATTCAATTCAATGGTTTGTTCTCCTGAAAGTGGGGGAAAATTGTTGGTCATAGAATTGTTCATTTACGAATGAGTTACATGATTTTTTTTTATTGTTCAATTTTGAAAGTAACAAAGGATTTGACTTTTCTAAAGTTCTATATTTTGGACAATTAAATGAGCAAAGATTGATTCGATAGAATCAGCGTTTTAACTACGTAAGATTCTACAAAATAAGTAAAAATAATAATGTTTTATTAAGATCGAAAAACTTTCTTGAAGCGGTTTTAATACGTATGGGTTTTGAGCAAGCTTAGGTGGACCGTGTGATGTGTTGTGTTCGGACTGTATCAAATTCGATTACGATTAATGGGGCATATTCCAATGAGTTTGCACCTAGTCGTGGTCTAAGACAAGGTGACCCTATTTCCCCTTATCTATTTATTTTATGTGCAGAAGTGTTGTCTAGTTTGATGAGGAGAGAGGTAGTGAATGGGTCGATTCATGGGATTAGAGTGGCACCGACGGCGCCTATTGTGTCTCACTTGCTGTTCGCGGATGATGATATATTTTTTGTTAAAGTAAATGAAAGAGAAGCACGAACTGTGATGAGTATCTTACGAGATTATGAGCAAGCTTCGGGACAACTTGTGAGCCTTAATAAGACTACAGTATCGTTTAGTAAAGGTACATCCATGGCGCGTAAAGCTTAGGTCACTGTTGTTTTGGCCTTTTGGGTGTGAGGATGGTCGAAGAACAGGAGCGATATCTTGGGCTGCCTACCGTTATTGGGCAGTCAAAGAAAGCCCTCTCTGATATAATTCGGGATAAACTTAGCAAGAAGTTGCAAGGATGGCGAGGTTCGTTGCTCAGTAAAGCGGGTAAGGAGGTCTTGATAAACGCTATTGGTCAAGCTATACCAACTTATGCGATGAGCATTTTAATCTCCCTGCTAATTTTTGCGATGAATTGCGATCATTAATCTCGGCTTTTTGGTGGGGCGCGAGCAATGGTAAGCGTAAAATACCATGGATATATATCCTGGAATACCTTGTGTCGTCCGAAATGTAAAGGGGGATTAGGGTTTCGAGATATGGGTAAGTTTAATATCGCTCTTCTAGGTAAGCAATTTTGGAGACTATTGATGACTACAGACAGCCTATTTGTCCGTCTTCTTAAGGCAAAATACTTCCCGACCACGTGTTTTCTTGAGGCTGAATTGGGACCAAATCCCATCTATTCTTGGCGATCTATATGGGAGGCTAGACATGTGCTGAACTTGGGGTTGAGGAGTCGAATTGGAAATGGTCTGATCGACTACTAGAATATGGGAGGACCCGTGGATCCCTGGCACCCAGTCACGAAGGATCATATCGCGTATTGGGGATAATAATGTGGGGATGACTGTGTCGGAATTGATGGACGAGAATGGTGATAGGTGAGATGAAATGAAGGTGTGAGCGTGCTGCCTACCTTTTGAGCAGGAGAGAGTATTGAATATCAGATTATGTCATAGTAGACCAGAAGATTATTGGTGTTGTAATGTAGAGAAAGATGACATATATACGGTCAAGTCAGCGTACCATTTGCTGCTTGAAAGTAATGAGGATGGTGAGGGACAATTAGAGGCGGCACATGATCGATGGTTGTGGAATAAGATTTGGAAGGCTCCTGTCATACGTATCAAGGTCTTTTTCTAGCAATTATTTAATGATGCGATTGCAACAAAGACTAATATTGCTGCCCGTATCAGAGGGACAAATGGTTCTTGTCCTCGCTGTCATTATCACGTGGAGTCGTGTCTACATGCAGTCCGTGATTGTGGGTGGGTGCGAAGGGTGTGGGATGAGCTAGGTTTAGAGGTGTTTGTGGACCGTGATTTTGCACGGGTAATGGAGTGAGCTGAGATGGTATTCCGTGGGTTGGATGGGAGAGAATGTATGAAGTTTATGACGGGATGCTAGGCTATCTGGGAGAGGCAGAATAAAGCTTTCTTTGAGGATGGTGAGTGTAGGAATGACATGGTTCTCGATAGGGTGGAGAATATTCTCGCTGAGATGAGAGGTATGGGGGTAGAGGTGGTGGCTGGTAGGCGGGAGATTGAGGAGGAGTTGGGATGTTGGAGAAGGCCGGGACTGGGGGTGATGAAAGTTAACGTGGATGCGGGTATATTGGATGGTCTTGGGGTTGGCTGGGGTGCAGTGTATAGAGATGAGGCAGGAAAGGTTGAATGAGGTATTGTAATACAGAATGCAGTTGAGCGGGATCCTAAGTTTGCGGAAGCAGAAACTATTCTATTGGGGTTGAAGGAAGCAAAGGATGTCGGGTTAAGGAAGGTTATAGTAGAGAACGATTGTTTGGCTGTGCTGAAACACCTGGACAAGCGGAAGATGGGAAGGAGCGATATCTGGTCTATGAGGAAATCCATTTAATTAGTCGTTGGTTTGAGTTTGTATCCTTTTCCTTTTCCTCGTATGGAGTATAATAGCGTTGCCCATGAGCTAGCTCATTGTGTCCCTTGGTCGATAGGTCGACGAGTTTGGGCAGATGACTTACCACATTATATTGCTTGTATTGCGAATGCTGATTTAATTAATAGAACTTAGTATCCATATTATGGGTCCTTTCAAAAAAAAAAAACTAATATATAAACATTCCATTAGTTGTCATTTATATATATTTAATATCGGTACAGGAATGAAAATTCTAATTTAATATGTTACGAAGGAGAAAAATATTATTCTGTCTATTTTTAACGATGGTAAGGAAGTTAATGCGTGTACAGTTATTGAGTTAGTTTAAATGTTACTCAACTTTGTAAACGACTTGAGCTCCTTACACAGTAAATCCGTTAACTTTAAAGCTAGCCTACTAAACTTGTTAGGAATTCAGCTAAAATAATTTGATTATCGTCGGAACCAATAATTGGTTACGGAGTTTGACATGATAACTTCAGTGGGGATCCTCTGTCCCACTTTTGTGTACCATTGTGTGTGCCACACCACATACATTTCGTCACATCACTTGTGGCAAAATAAAATATTACAATATATATATATATATATATATATATATATATATATATATATATATATATATATATATATATATATATATAGAGTAAGGATCAAGTGAGTCCACCTTAAGTCATTAAGTCCATAAGTCCCATTTAGAGCCCTTAGATTGTGAGGATGAATGGCTAAGATTACACCAAAAAGCAACTTATAACATTATAATAATATGTAGACTAATTACCTCTCTCCTTAGGCTATTAGACTTTTGTTCATTCGCATGTATGTTTCTCATCATCACTTGCACGTTATTCAACTTCCCTTCACTTGATCATACAACCTCCTCATAATTTCAAAAAACCGTCCTTCCTTATTCCTGTCTTTCATCTCACATTTCTTCATTTCTTTTCTATTCCTTCTTTGTTCCATTCTCTTGCTTACCAAATACAACAAATCCATTTCTTTTCTGTATTTTATCGCATTCAAACGCTTGTAGTTCCTATCTTTGTTTCTTTACCTCAGCTTGAAGGTAATTCATTGATCATCCTTTATTCTTTTCTTTGTTTAAATTTTTTAATTTTGCTATTTATGCTTGAGTCGTAATTGTTGTATTGCGTGTTTCAATTTTATTGTGTGTTTCAATTTTCGTGATTTTATTGTGTGTTTGAATATTTAATTAAATTCACAGTGTAAATCTGAATTGATGGGTAGTGTCAATGTATTTGTTAGGGTTTTAATCGAGCCTGTTTTTGGGGATTGTAAATGTGATGTAATTGGGATTGTGAATGTGAGGACAACCCAAGTGTAAATGTGAACCAAAAAAAGTGTAAATGTGAACAATCGAAAGTGTAAATGTGAGGATAGGAGAAGTGTAAATGTTATCAAATAAAGTGTAAATCTGACTCAATTGGAAGTGTAAATGTGAAGATATTCAAAGTGTAAATGTGAGGATAGAGTAAGTGTAAACGTGAACACTAAAAGCGTCAGAATCGACTAAAATGGAGCGTAGATGTGAAGATAATGGAAGTGTAAATGTGAGTTTAGGAGAAGTGTAAATGTGAACAAATAAAGGGTAAATCTGACTAAATTGGAAGTGTAAATGTGAAGATATTGGAAGTGTAAATGTGAGTATAGGAGAAGTGTAAATGTGAACAAATAAAGCGTAAATCTGACTAAAGTGGAATCGTAAATGTGAAGATAATGAAAGTGTAAATGTGAAGATAGACTAAGTGTAAATGTGAACAAATAAAGGGTAAATCTGACTAAATTGGAAGTGTAAATGTGAAGATACTTGAAGTGTAAATGTGAGGATAGAGTAAGTGTAAATGTGAACAAATAAAGGGTAAATCGACTAAATTTGGAAGTGTAAATGTGAGGATAGAGTAAGTGTAAATGTGAATAAATAAAGTGTAAATGTGAACAAATAAAGGGTAAATCTGACTAAATTGGAAGTGTAAATGTGAAGATCTTTGGAAGTGTAAATGTGAGGATAGAGTAAGTGTAAATGTGAACAAATAAAGGGTAAATCTGACTAAAGTGGAAGTGTAAATGTGAAGATAATGAAAGTGTAAATGTGAGTTTAGGAGAAGTGTAAATGTGAACAAATAAAGGGTAAATCTGACTAAATTGGAAGTGTAAATGTGAAGATCTTTGGAAGTGTAAATGTGAGGATAGAGTAAGTGTAAATGTAAATGTGTAGACTGTTATAGGTTGGTCGATATTGTGCATTTCTTATGTACTTTTTGTTCCGATTCGGATGGTATCCGATGGAGAAGTACTGAAGTGAAGAACAACCGAGGAAGTTACCCTCTTGTTTTCGTTAAGTGTCGCCCAACCGGCTTCACAAGCTTATTGGTAAGCTTAACATTGCCCAACGAGTCGTACAGAGGATTGGATTTGGGGGCGCTTCATCTTAAACTCGAAGTTTCCGCTTTCACATGTTCTGAATTTCTTGAGGCTTTCAGCCGATGGTTCTCATGTTTTCGGGCGTCGGAGTTGAAGGAGTTTATGGTTACTAAGTATGATGTCTATGACTGTTTCATGTTACCTGTTGGTGAGAGAGAGATGGAAATAGTACCTCGGACATATGCAGTGCTAAAGATGAAAAATATGCGCATAAAACAAGCGTGGCGCAAAAAGTTCAAAGTGAAATCAAATTCGATTCTATTCCTTTAGGAGACGTCTTCAATTATATTGAGTCAGAGCAATTCAAAGATGGAGGCGATGAATTCGCCGCTTTTGTGCTTCTTAGCATTTCATCATTCCTTGCGCCGACATTGAACAACGACATTGAAATCAAACTTTTGAAAGTGGTTGAAGATGAGTGCCATCCGGAGTATGACTGGTGCTCGTATGTATTGGAATGTCTAGCTAATGTTGCCCGAGGCTCGCAACGTGCGATCACATCGCTTGGTTATATCCCTTTCCTTATGATTACTTATTTTCAGCGGTATGATTACCGTGGCAAGAGTTGCCCAAATGGCCTTCCACTTATTCAAAGATTGGGATCCGAAAACTCTATCGAAGAGGTTAAAGGATGAGCCGGACGTGGGTCCACCGGGTCGACTAACTTTGTCGAAGGTGATGTACCCGCGATGTCAAAACAAGACCCCTGATGAGAAAGACACTGGTAATACGATGTTGGCTATGTTTGCGCGCCAAGGCGCCATTGGCAAGCCCTACGCCTCTTCGATTTCAACGTCGGGTACATCACCCGATAAGAAGTTTATTCAGATTGAATTCCCTCCCGGTGTTGAAGATGACGATGAGTTGAAAGCTAGGGCTGTAGATGTAAGATTTATGTTATGAATGTTTAATTAATCGCATATTTTATTTAATATATATATATATATATATATATATATATATATTGAGCAGGTATATTTTGTGTATCTAGAGTCTTAAATCTTTTTTTGTTACCAACTGTAGGGTGTACACGAGTGTACTTGAAGATTCAAAGGAACGCTCGTGGCCTTCTATTCCTGGTACACGGATGCAATTTGAAATGCTTAAGAATTTAACAACATGTGCTACTTCTTCAACTGATCTTGTTCCGTCACAAGCGACGCAAGCTTTTTTTGAAGGTGCAAAGGTGAAGGAATATGTTGAAGAAGTTGGAAATTTAGCTTCGCAAATGAAAAAGTATAATGATAACGCTCCCTCATTGTCAGATGTTGGGAAGGTGGCCAAGAAAAAACAAAGGCAAGCAAGAAAAAAAAAGACCAAGGTTCCTAAGTTCGAGTTAACGCCATTGTAGAGCCCTGTATCACTCTGCGAAGATTCGATTTGGGTGATAAAGCGGTGATGCGGCGATGTCGAGGTAATGGAGACCGCTAATTTCTACAACACCGCCGAACTTAACGAAGCTTTGTCGACGAGAGGAAGAGGAATGCGGGCTAGATTTAACCGACGACTTGACTCAATACACTGATCGGCATATTCTAGAGAAAATTTATAGCCCGGATGAAGTTGAAGAAGCGTACACAAAGTCCTCATTGAACGAGGAGCGGGGAAAGTTTGGGAGGGGAAGTGCGACACTAGTGGTGCCCCGAGAAAGTCAAGATGTTGTTCGAAGTGTAAGTCGAAGCAACGAATAAGGTTGATGCGGATGTGGTAGGTCATCAATCTGAAGATGGTTCATCTTCAATTCAACTAAAATTTATTTATTCCGGCCGATATTGATAATGCGCGCAAGGTTTGGCGAGATGTTGGGGATGGTGGCGGTGAAGCGGAGAGGGTCGCGTACGATAGGTGAGGATGAGATTGTGCGGGGTATGGATATGGAGTGGCTCAAGAACAGGGCCTGCGTTTTCGGCGAAGGGAGCCGTCTTTTTCAAAAGTAGCAAACAAGGTGGGTGCGGATGTGGTAGTCCCGTCAATTGAAGATGGATCATCTTCATTTGAGTTGAAATTTATAGCGACAGCTGATATCGATAACGCGCTGAAAAAGTTGTCAGACAGCGGTGACATTGAAGTGGCACGGGGGTGGTGCACCGACGACCCGAGGATGAGGTGCGGGGGCATGGACATGGAGCCGTCCCAAGAGCAGGGGTCGCCGCGGGCCCGAACCACTCGTGGTTGGACTAGTGCCTGGTGAGGTTGTGGATGTTAGCGGTGCACCGGAGTGGAATGGCCGTTGACCGACGCCAAGTCGGTGGTACGAAAGCAGGATGGTGAGCCCGGCGTTGTTTCGACCACAGTGCGTGAAGATGCATCGCAAGAAGGTTTAGAGATTGGTAGCGGCATGGTCAACGAGGAAGGTGAGGGCCCTACTGAACAACGTGGTTGCCCTGGTTCATTTCAGAATGATGACAAGCCCATGGATGTTGCAGAGGGAGCAGATAAGGTTATTGTTGAAGCACCCTCCTCCGAGTTTAAGTTGCCGGAATTTGGTGTACGTTTATATCTATCGCAGAGCTAGCCGAGGCGTTTAAGGGGGTTCCGGTGAGGATTTTGGAACGACCGATGTGGCGAGCCCTTCTCAACGGCCGTTCCGCGGATGGTCGGGAAATTTATGTCCCCGGAGTAATATGGATCACCACCCTTTCCTATTTCATTCACCCGAGCCCTTACAGTGCATGGAAGTGGTCCCCGAGAATCGACTTGCACCATGGATTGTGGGGAACCCATACCGAGCGAGGGCTTTATTCTCAGAGACTGCAATTTGAATAAGAAATTATTTAGGGGTGTTTTTAAGGAAAGGAAATACGTCCTGGACTACGTATTTAACAAATCAGAAGCTTGGTTGAAAGGGTGAGTCGATTAATTTCTATGTTAAACATATTAATACTTATATGTTGTCGTAACCATGTTTGCCTTATATAAAACTTTCTTTTTTTGTAGGGAAGAATTGGCGTTTTTTTCGAGACTTTTTCTTCGTGTCACGGAGGAAGACATGTTAAACCTTGAACTCGGACGGGGAAGTTATGAATTCTCATGAATCGATTGTTGGTGCCTACTAATCAATAAGATGATGTATGACCAAAGCGCACAGTTGCATCCTCTCGTTGTTTCTTCGGGCTTAGTCACACTGTACTTGCCCTATCCTCACTCAATGCAATTTTTATAGTTCCAATTTAATTGTAACGTAAGTGTCTAAATTTAATAGCGCTGCCGTTCGTTTGAACAGAGCCCTGCACTGGAAATTTGGAAAGCCAAGAAGAAAGGCATTGTTCTTGACAAAAAGGACGAAATCTGGGCTGGGTGGGATGCTTGGATTCAATCCTGTTTGTCTCCATTTCAACTTGGATCTGATATGGTAAGTGTAAATGTGATCTATTGTGAAGTGTAAATGTCATCACACCGAAAGTGTATATGTGATTTTCACAGAAAGTGTAAATGCCTGGATGTGATTAAGAAGAAAGTGTAAATGTCATGAAATATGAAGTGTAAATGTGATACGTAGTGAAGTGTAAATGTCATGATGTATAGTGTAAATGTGATTATATAGAAAGTGTAAATATGTTGACATAGCGAGTGTAAAGGTGACTAAATAGAAAGTGTAAATGTCAGCACATATAAAGTGTAAATGTGAATATATGTAAAGTGTAAATGTCATGACATATGAAGTGTAAACGTGAGACATAGTGAACTGTAAATGTCGTGAGATATTGTGAATTGTGAATGTAATGAAATATGAAGTGTAAATGTGATACATAGTGAACTGTAAATGCCATGATGTATAGTGGAAATGTGATCATATAGAAAGTGTAAATGTGATGACATAGGGAGTGTAAAGGTGACTAAACAGGAAGTGTAAATGTCATCACATATAAAGTGTAAATGTGAATATATGGAAAGTGTAAATGTCAGCACTTAGGAAGTGTAAATGTGAGATATAGTGAAGTGTAAAAGCTATGACACAGGGAGTGTAAAGGTGACTAAATACGAAGTGTAAATGTCATGACATATATAGTGTAAATGTGAATATATGGAAAGTGTAAATGTCATGACACAGGATTTGTAAATGTGACGAATTATTGAAAGTGTAAATCTGAAATTTTTTTACGAGTGTATCTTTTATGTCTTTGTTGTCACACCCGCTGTGTCTTCATCCCGATCTTATCCGCAATAATGATCATTACAATTTGTGCATGCATAAACTTCGTTTCCGAGCGAGATAGAGTATTTGGACAACCGTCGATACGACGATGATTTTGAGAAGCTTCCATATTTTGGAATTTCCCGTATTGCGGTAATAATTATAAATAGCATACCGTAATTTGTTCTTCAGTGTTGATGTATTCTGGAATTGTAAACACTGTTTTTAAATTGACTTTTTTTTTAATTCCTTTTACAGTGTGATTTAATGGGTGCGTATCTGGAGTCTAAAGGGTTTGTCAGAGGTTCAAAGGTTGCTGGGTTCAAATTTGTGAATGTCGAATTTAAATGGCAAGGCACGGGTTATTCTGCGTTTGATTGCGGGGTGTACATGATGATACACATGCTGCTTTTCAATGGGAAGCTATTTGACTGCGCCTTAGGTGAGAGGGACGTTCTGAACCTCGTCCGGGCTGAAGTGGTGTCGATTCTTATCCTGAGTGACCATAACAAAGTGAGGGAGAGCGTTCGCTCAAGGATAACCCAATTCAGAGAAAAGTATGGTCAAGGTCTGAACCCATTTGGAAAACCTGGTCTCCAATGTTGCACGAGCGGAGTCCGGACGATGAGGAAGAGATTACGACAAGAAACGACCTCGTGTTGCGATCCCACCCCTAAACGCGTAGAAGGAAGCCCCTGTGGTCAATCCCGTAGCCATACAGCGGAAAGCGCCCCATTTGTTGTTCAAGCGTCGCCGATCGTCGGGTAGCCAACCGTTGTCACCGACGGAGCCGTCCCCGGGCGGGGGATGGCTTGGGTTGCTCAATTGACTGTAGGGCTGCTGGTACGCAAACTCTTGTTGTCTCGACCTTCTTACGGAACAATCAAAGTTTGGTCAGGGGTATTCGATCACGTCGAAAGCATGCGGTGGACTATTGCCTGTTAGACGACTACAACTTTGAAAAATCGTTAGTTCCTGCCAGTCTCTTATAACAGAGCCAATTCGTTACAATATTTAATTTGTAACTACTTCTCAATTTCTTACTATTATACGTGTGTTTTATTGCAGTGAATCAATCTCTTGGTACAGTAGGCATGCCACGCTGCGCCGGTCCGACATCATGACCATGCTTCCTGAGGTTGTAATGTCGCCTGTTGTCATTGAGTCGTGGGTCGCTTTTTCTTTGAACCATTTGGAGTCTCTTTGAACACTTACTTCCTAGGATGGCCTTCTTTGGGATACGTCATATGGTACACCCCCTCCCTCCCCCTCCCCAAGACAAAGCCTCAAAGTTATACATTAGTTCTTTCTTTTATTATGAAGTCTCACTCACTCCCATAAACAGGAATGTATCATGCAGCTTATGGATATACGTGAAGCGTGCTCACGGTCT
The DNA here is from genome assembly GCF_048544455.1 of Silene latifolia. Taxonomy (NCBI): domain Eukaryota; kingdom Viridiplantae; phylum Streptophyta; class Magnoliopsida; order Caryophyllales; family Caryophyllaceae; genus Silene; species Silene latifolia. The sequence goes on from NC_133537.1 coordinate 326,906,644, forward strand.
AATGACATCGATCGGTGTATCACATTTGGGATACCTTCATCCAGGATGTGATAAAACTTTCAACCCGAATGCCGAGTTTATCTTCGTACCTGGCAACATTGGTGGTCACTTTGCATGCGTGTGTATAAATTTTGGACAACAAACTGTGGATCTCCTTGACTACCAACATCATGCCAACTGGGATTAGTCTGAAATGTGCAATGTTACTCGCCAAGTGGCATCAGCTGTTAGCGATTATTTGGACGTCAGAACGGACAGGGGATATGAGATTACTAGCTTTGAGCATCGGCAAATCCCGTTCAGGCGCCAAACACCCCTTCCTAACATAACAGAATCAGGGATTTTTCGTATGATGTATATCTTTGATGTACGAGGGTCATCCTTTTGAGCATCCGACTTGGAGAGGAAGAGGAATCGACGGTACTTGGTAGTCGAGTTGGTGGCGACGCTTGTTCTAGCCGACGAAATGTCACATGAGACATTTTGAAGCAAAGTTGAATGGGTTTATCGCTGGAAAAGAAGATTTATGGGCCAAGTTACAAAAGAAGCGCAAAATTAAGGCTGTGTTGTCGAAAAAGTGAACAATTTGTGGACATATTTTTTTTTAAAATGTATTTTATTTGGCAATCTTGAACTTAGTAAATAATGTTTTGATCTGTGGTTGGCAATGTTTGCAAGTGTAAGCTTTACAGTAATAAAGTGTAATTGTAAATTACACTAATGAAGTGTAATGGTTGACTATTTTTTGGCATTTATAATCATAGTTTATTCAAAGTGTAAATGTTAACACACTTAAAGTGTAAATGTTAACACTGTCAGTGTCAACTTTAAACATACTGAAAGTGTGAATATAAACACACTGAAATTAAATTGAATGCAGTGTAAATGTGGTGACATGGGAAGTGTAAATGTGAACAAAAAAAGTGTAAATAAGAACAAATAGGAAGTGTAAATTTGAATATAGGAGAAGTGTAAATGTGAACAAATAAAGTGTAAAACTGACTAAATTGGAAGTGTAAATGTGAAGATATTCAAAGTGTAAATGTGAGGATATAGTATGTGTAAATGTGAAGTTCTTGGAAGTGTAAATGTCTTTGACATGGGAAGTGTAAATGTTAACACCAGTTATTTGAAAATAAGTGTAACTGTTACTTGAAATAACATAAGTAATCCAAAATAAGTTCAAGTAACACAATGTTTGGATATCTAATAAAACAGAGAGATTTTGGTCTTATGCCAGTGTAACTCTAACGTTGGTGTTACTAAAAGTTACACCAACTGCGATTCAAAGTTCTGTTGCCATGAGACCAATTCTTATCGCCCGCTCGTTATAGCACATCAAAGTTTTAAGTTACACACTCAAAATATATAGAGCAACACTTGTCACTGATCTGACGTCTATTCTTCTCCTGACTCCAGCTCTTCCTCGTCCTCTCCTTCATCCTCTTCTGGTTCAGACGACCCTTCGCACAATGGCGTGTGTGCTGAGAAGGGGTTAGGGCAGTTTCTCTTGTCGTGATTTGCCATTCTCTTGCAATTCTTACACTTACGTTTGGGTTTCCTAGCCAACACCATTGCTTTTGTTTTGGCTGACAGCAATCTTTTTCCGGTCCCCTTGTTTTTCGAATTCTTTGGTGGCAATATCGTCACTACCTCACATGCCGTACAATTCAGAAATTTCTCCATTTGTTGATTTTTATTCAACACTTCCCCTAATGGTGACAGGGACTGTCTAAATGATCTAATTACAGCGGAAAAGCTGTCAACATCAGCTATTCCTTTGTCTCGAAGGAGCCCTGACTTCATGAACTTTGACCACATTATTGACATTGCAATTTGTTTTTCATCGATGACTTGCATGTTTTCTGTTCCTTCACCATTAGATTTGAAAATCCTTAATCGGAGATACTCTTTCATCCATCTATTCGTAACATAATCTTTGGTATAGTCTTTATCCCATTCTTTGAAAAAATCCATATTATATGGCGGCATAGGATTCCGGTTCTTTCAAACATCGTACAACTGTAGCTTGCTTTACGTGTACCTGTGTCATCAGATAAAGCTATCATGTAAGTGTGAACTTTAAAAATAGTGTCACTTATGTAAAGTGTAAATGTATTGAATTGTAAAGTGTAAATGTTAAGTCATTAGAAGTGTAAATGTAATGATCTAAAGTGTAAATGTCATGAATTGTAAAGTGTAAATGCTAAGTAATTAGAAGTGTAAATGTAATCTAATAGGAAGTGTAAATGTTAAGGTATTAGAAGTGTAAATGTTAAGTTATAGGGGATTTACATGTGTAAATGTCATATGATGTAAAGTGTAAATGTCATGAATGTAGTGTAAATGTCAATAAGTGGAAAAGTGTAAATGTTAAGGTATAGGAAGTGTAAATGTCATATGATGTAAAGTGTAAATGTCATGAATTGTAAAGTGTAAATGCTAAGTAATTAGAAGTGTAAATGTAATCTAATAGGAAGTGTAAATGTTAAGTCATTAGAAGTGTAAATGTAATGATCTAAAGTGTAAATGTCATGAATTGTAAAGTGTAAATGCTAAGTAATTAGAAGTGTAAATGTAATCTAATAGGAAGTGTAAATGTTAAGGTATTAGAAGTGTAAATGTTAAGTTATAGGGGATTTACATGTGTAAATGTCATATGATGTAAAGTGTAAATGTCATCAATTGTAAAGTGTAAATGTTAAGTTAATAGAAGTGTATATGCAAACTAATAGGAAGTGTAAATGTAAACTAATGGGAAGTGTAAATGTTAAGTTATTAGAAGTGTAAATGTTAAGTTATAGGAATTTAAAAGAGGTAAAAACAGAAAGTGTAAATGTCATAGGAAGTGTAAACTACCTGGACTGTACACAACTTCAAAATTCTTCTTTCTGGTTGAATCTTTGACAATAGTTATCTCTAGCTCGCCTCTCTCAGTGAAACCTCCTGTTCTACATGTATCAATTGAGAAGAAGGCTTCTTGTTTGAATTTGTTGAAAGCTGAATAGGTGTACACCTTTGCAGCATGAATCTCTAATGCCAGATGTGTTGACGCCGTTGCGGACGAGTGCTTATCCATGTTGTCAAGCTGCTTCTGTGTATGTCTTTGTTGGTCCATAGCGCTCTCAAAACGCATCCAAAACTCAACCAATGTTCCTGACTTGTGCTCAAACCTCTTGAAAAAGCTATTTTCGCTCTCTGATCTTTGAGTTGTCCTCATAATCGACGCCATCCTCAAGTCTCTGCAATGCGCCATCACCCACTGTCCCCTTATAGCATATGTATCTGCAAACCAATCATTTACGCCAACACCATGATCTTGAATTATTTGCTCCCAGAGACCATCAAATTCTGCTGCCTCAAGCTCATCGTCCCATATAATGTTATCAATTTTACAGATGAACTCATTATAGTCGCTTCTCGAGACGCCAAACTTATTTGGCATTTTGTTCATTATATGCCACATACAGAACCGATGGCGCGCTGTCTTGAAAACAAGAGGGACAGATTTGATAATACCTGGGTCCTGATCTGTAATAATGTACTCGGGTTCCTTACCCCCCATTGCTTGTAAAAACCGGCTGAAAACCCAATTAAACGACTCATAATCTTCCCTTGCAATTAGAGCCCCACGAACGTCACGGATCGTTTATGGTGGTCAACACCGTGAATGGTGTGAATACCATAGAATACTTATTGGTGGAGTAAGTTGGGTCGAATGACACCGCATCACCAAAAATTTTGTAATTATCTCGGGCGGTACCGTCCGCCCATATGGCCCTACGTAGTCGCCATCATCGTCAAGGTCATAGTCAAAGTAGAAACCTATTCTTGTTTGAGTTATTTCCTTGAAATGGTCAACAAACAACTGACCATCTCGTTCGTGAATGAAACATTTAACATCCCTATGGAAGTTCTTAAAATCATTTAAGCTTGCTCCAATGTTTTCGTATCCATTCACTTGTTCTTTGCAGATTACGTATGTTTTTGTTGCTCCTATCTTGTTTGCCAATCGTCATTAACAGACACGTCATATAAATATAACATGAATGGAATTATTTATTTAGTATAGAGACTGATTATGTATTACAAACCCTTGAGTTTGACACGATTATCATCTTGTGATAATCTGTTATGTTACGCGACAATTTCTGGAACTCTCTGTCCTTAAGTGAGATAAGCTCGTGATTGTGACCCTCGTGGAACCGGTCAATTACTAAAAGACCATTCTTCATATATAGTCGTATCCTCGCTTTACACCCCACTCTAGTGACCCTGAATATCCCTCGTGAATTCTCCCATCCGATCCGCCATCCTTATCTTTTCTGGGCTTCTTGTGAGCGAAACCTTCTCGATTGCAGACGACGAGCTTTGACTTGATCTCACCGCCACGCCATTTTTTTGTTGTGTACCTACGTACATCAAACCCACAAGCAATGGCGTATATCTTATAAAAAGTCACTGCATCCTCAACCCCCCAAACTCCTAGCCGATGTACGGTGTAAACCTCTTCTCCACCTCCTTACACAGCTCTTGCCTGTCAGGTTGAACCCCATTCTGTTTTACCAAGTCTGTAAATGTGCACAGAGTGTAAGTGTAAATGTAAATGTCCTCAGATATGAAGTGTAAATTTTCTGTTCTAAAAGTGTAAATGTCATCAAAAGTGTAAATGTCAGAACTATAGTAAAAATAAACATCCAAAAGTGTAAGTGTAAATGTCAGTAGAAACAAAGTGTAAATGTGCTGTTCCGAAAGTGTAAATGTCATCAAAAGTGTAAATGTCAAAACTATAGTAAAAGTAAACATCCAAAAGTGTAAGTGTAAATGTCAGTAGAAACAAAGTGTAAATGTGTTGTAATGTCATGTGTAAATGTCAGCAAAAGTGTAAATGTCAGCAGAAATGCAGTGTAAATGTGATTCTTTATAAGTGTAAATGTCAACAAAAGTGTAAATTTTTTCAGAATGCTAACACAAATTAAAACTATAATATTAACAGAAAGTGTAAATGTAAAACTATAGCAAAAAGAGTAAACATCCAAATGTGTAGCAGAAACGAAGTATAAATGTGATTGTCTGAAAGTGTAAATGTCAACAAAAGTGTAAAAGTACACCAAAAGTGTAAACGTGAGCAGCAATACAGTGTAAATGTGATGCTTTAAAAGTGTAAATGTCAACAAAAGTGGAAATGTCAACAAAAATATAACAATAAAAATGCAAATGTATTGAATTGTAAAGTGTAAATGTTAAGTCATTAGAAGTGTAAATGTAATGATCGAAAGTGTAAATGTCATGAATTGTAAAGTGTAAATGCTAAGTAATTAGAAGTGTAAATGTTAAGGTATTAGAAGTGTAAATGTTAAGTTATAGGGGATTTACGTGAAAATGTCATATGATGTAAAGTGTACCTGTGTACAGTACAGGAAAAGTGTAAACGTGAGCAGTAATGCAGTGTAAATGTGAGGCTTTAAAAGTGTAAATGTCAATAAAAGTGTAAATGTTGTCAGAATGCTAATTCACATAAAAAATATAACAATAAAAAGTGTAAATGTAAAACTATAGCTAAAATGTTCATGTAAATGTTGTCAGAATGCGTTCATGCTAATTTAAACTCAAATTAATGAAAACCCAGCAGGAAGATTTAATTCTAACAATGTTCATTTCAAACCCAGTAACAAATAATCAAAACAAGAATGAACAAATTCGATGACATGCAAATATGCAAAACTGTAATGTTTACCTTCATCCTTCCTATTCAACTGAAAAATATGAAAATGTGACTGAAAACAATTAATAAAATGAAGAAATACCATTGATGCCATCTATTATTTGCATGTTTACGCTGATTTGGAGGATTTAGAGAGAACTTTAGCTTCGTTTGGAGATGAAAGAACCCAGTTTTAGAGAGAAGAAAGAAAAAAAAAGGTTGGAATTAAGTGTGTGCAGGAAGGAAGAATGTGGGAAGTGGAAACATAGTACAAAGGATATATGGTTTTGTCCGCAGGAAATAATCATTGGTAAGAACAATTCGCATGAATTGTTGTCCTCTCTCATAGCCATGCTTTTCCCTTTTTTTTTTTTTGGCCTACATTTTGTAAAAAATCTCCATCATAGATGTTGTCCATCTAAGGGTCCTTATAAGGACTTAAGGACTCAAATGAGGTAAGGGACTCATTAGATCTTACCTCTATATATATATATATATATATATATATATATATATATATATATATATATATATATATATATATATATATATATATATATATATATATATATATATATATATATATATATATTAATTTGTTGAGGTGTTGGAAGCTAAGTGGTGTGACACACACAATGGGACACCAAATGGGACAGAGGATCTTCACTGTGATAACTTAGGCTCTGTTTGGCAAGACATTTCAGATATCTGATTTGGTCAAAGTAGCTTATTTGACCAAAATTTCAGTTACCTTATTTTTTTTTTGTAAGCGTTTGACAAGTAGCTTATTTAACCAAATAAGCTACCTGAAATGAAATGCTACCTAGAGTAGCATTTGAGATTTCAGGCACCTGATTTGATTTGCTTTTCCGTCTTTACCCCTTAAATTTATACTATTAAATCATTATCATATCCTTTTACGTCATTTCATCAAAATCAGTTACCATTTCAGTTAGTGTGCCAAACACTTTTTTATATAATCAACTACTTTATCAGTTCCTAGTTTTCAGCTACCTCATCAATTACCTTTTCAGGTTTCAGTTAGTTTTTCAGTTTTCAGCTACCTTTTTAGGTTTCAGCTACTTTTTCAGTACTACATTTTCAGTTAGTTTTACCAAACAAAGCCTTAATGACATATTTTCCACTCACAATAAATATGGAAATAACTACATTTTAGATTCATGTAACGAGAATAAAATATCCTCAATACGATGACAAAATTAGATCTTGGGTCCATGGGTTCGTTTAATCTTTTTATAATTCTACATTTAGAATTTTTTTTAATGAGAGTAAAATCTTACCAAGTAAAGTTATTACCTTGTGAGAATAATCTTACCAACTTTTTTTTTGAAAGAAAAGAACAATTCATTAACAGAACGTCATACAACATTTACAAAGGATAAGTATAATCGAAAACAAATCTAATGGAAATGAAAGAAAAATAATTTTCTTATAAACTAGGTATTTCAAAACAACATCTAACAATTCGGCTCGTCCTATTATCGCAATCTTAATGTAGCTTTTGAAGGGATCCTTCATTTGATTTATGAGATAAATTTTAAATCTGGCTGGTTCCAAAGATTATTGAAAAATCACTTGTACCCTTGGAAAGAACACGCTACTAACTACTCTTGACCATATTACTGATGAGACTAAACCCACGAATAAATGAAAAAACCCTAAAATAAGGAACAGAAAAACGATTCTCACCAAAAGGGAGACTTTTATTGAATTGAAAATAGATATGTATACTGTGTTGAACAAACAAAGTCACAACCAACGAGTCCTAGTCTTACTCCTACAATTTAGCTTTTAGTTAATTATAGCACATGCTCATTATCTCTAATTCCTACTATTTAGTCATTAGTTAGACTAGGTTGTTGTTATTTTTTTTGATAAAATGTAAGTATATATATCAAAAAAGAGAGTCACCATACAATGGGATCGGGACATTCATCAAGCAGACGACATGTGCACGGCCCATATTACATCTTTGCCCAAACAGCAGCCCAAAAAACACAACAAAACAAAATTCAATCTAACAAAACCTGATTCACAAAATCAGATTGTGAAGAAGGAACCCTTAAAAAATTCGACATCTTACCAACATCCCCCTTTTTCGTTCATCTGTCAACAACAAATCAATCCCCATTATCCAAAAGCTCCTGAATCCAATTTACCTCTCTTCGAGTCAATCTCCTTCTATCCAGTCCTCTGATTCTCATTTGCAGCTCTTCTTTGATCATTCTCGCAAGCTTGTGTGGTCGGATAAGCAGAAAATCGTATCTGCTTCTATTCCTTTGATGCCAAACAAAATAAATACATGCATTAACAACAGCATCTAGGATCCCCAGTTGAACCTGAGTTCCATTTCTCCCCAGTCGCCAAGAGATCCAATCATTTGCAGGGATGTGGATTCCTAGCCATCCTCCAATTTGAAGGAGCAGTCTCTTGCTATACGGGCAGTAAAAAAAAAGATGCTCCAATGTTTCTTCCAATCTTCCGCATATGCAACAGGTATTATCCTCGCTGATTCCTAACTTGTGTAATTTACTTTTAGTATTCATATTTCCATGATGAAAAATCCATGCTATAAAGCCATGTTTTGGAACAGTCCAAGTATTCCATACCAAGCCCGACCATGGGACATCCAGTGATTTAGCTCGTAGGAATTCATATCCTTTAGAGATCGTATATTTATTACCACTAGGATCCCAGGTTTGTTGCTGATATGCTAGATGTAGATCCCCTTTCACTTGACAAATCTTTCTCCAGTACCATGATGAATTAGTGGTTGGTGAATAATCCTGCCAAACGGATCCCCTTATGTAGATGTTATTAACCCATTTGACCCATAAAAGATCTGGCTTAGTGTAAATCCACCAAACCAGTTTGCCCCTCTGTTTGCTTTGTTCCACATAATGTCCTGCTTAAGGCCAAGACCTCCTTCTTTTTTTGGCCTACACACTTTATCCCAAGCAACCAAGGGTGATCTCAGGTAATCTACTCCTCCATCCCATAGGAAGTTCCTGCAAACTTGTTCAATGCTAGTAATGATACCAGTTGGTAAGATGAACATTTGGCCCCAATAGTTATGCAATGTCTTAAGCACAGCCCTGACCAATACCAACCTTCCTGCATATGATAACTTCCTGGCTCCCAGAGTTCTTATTCTAGCCACAATCTTATCAATGAGAGGCTTGCAATCTTGAGCATTAAGTCTGGTAGTCTTAATAGGCACCCCTAGGTACCTGAATGGAAGTTTACCTTCAATTAGCCCAGAAACTCTTAGGAAGTCAAACTTCAAAGGTTCTTTCACCCCATTAAAATACACATTGGACTTCCCTTTACTCATCTTGAGTCCTGAAGTAGCTGAAAAAGTTGAGAATGTCCTGATAATAGTCATCATTGATGTAGCCTCTCCCTTACTAAAAAGCAATAGATCATCTGCAAACATAAGATGAGAGAGCCTCATAGATGAACATAGGGGATGGAACTTGAATCCCATTGTAGAAGTAGAAATCACCAATAACCTTGATAGATACTCCATACATATGGTAAACAGCAAGGGAGAGAGAGGATCCCCATGTCTCAATCCTCTTTGACCTTTGAAGAAGCCAAACATGTTCCCATTTAAATTAAGAGAATAAGTGGCAGAAGTGAGACACTGCATAATCCACCCTTTGAAAACACCTGGAAATTTAAGAGCCTCCATCATTTGGTCAAGAAATTCCCATTCAATAGTGTCATAGGCTTTTTGGAGATCCATCTTTATCAGGCATCTAGGAGCCACTGCCTTCTTCTCATACATTCTAATAAGATCCTGACAAATTAAAATATTTTCCATAATGCTTCTCCCCTGAATAAAGCCTCCTTGATTTTGTGAGATGATGTCAGGTAAAACAAGGGCTAGCTTATTACAAATCAATTTAGAAATGCATTTGTATAGCACATTGCAACAGGCAATAGGTCTGTACTCAAGAACAGAAGAGGGGTTTGTCACTTTAGGAATGAGAGTGAGAAGTGTTGTGTTCAGTTGTTTGAGGAGCATACCTGATTGGAAAAAATCAGAAATAGCATTACAGATCCCAACTCCCACAATTTCCCAGGAGTCTTTAAAAAATTGACTAGAGTACCCATCAGGTCCTGGTGCCTTATCATTAGGTATACTGAACATAACCTCTTTTATCTCCTGATGCGTAATAGGACTTAAGAGCTTCTGACAATGGGCTTCAGTACACATCTTGCCTTTTTGAACCACTGATTTTTTAACTTGGAGAGTCTGGTTTTTAGATTCTAAAAGCATGTTATAGTATTCCAGAAAAGCCATCTGTATACCATCTTTAGTAGTATGCATCCTACCATTGTGATCTTTAATCTGATAGATAGAATTTTTATTTCTTCTAGCCTTGAGGAGTCCATGAAAATAGGAAGAATTAGTGTCACCCTCAGTCAGCCAATGAGCTTTTGCTTTTTGCCTTAAGAATTTCAGTTTAGCTTCATGTAAGAAAAAGAATTGTTTATGAGCTCCATATTCCTTCTTAATTAGATCAGCATCCCCTGGGGCTTGAGTCAGCAACTGTTGTATGTGAGTCAAACTAACCTGAGCTAAGTCAGATTGAGTCTCCACATCACTAAAATGAGTTCTATTGAGCTGCTTTAGCTTAGGCTTCAACAACTTAAGTTTCCTAACCACCCCATACATGTGTGTCCCTCTGATAGTTTGATTCCAACAAGTTGTGACACACTCTTTAAAATCAGACGCCTTGCTCCACATATTAAAATATTTGAAAGCTCTTTTGTGAGACTGGGTATTAGCAGCAGTGACTAGGCAAGGAGTGTGATAAAAAAGACCTTCAGGTAGAAAGTTTGCAAAATACTCAGGTAACTGGACTGACCATTCATGATTCTGAAATATTCTATCCAGTCTACTATAAACCTTTGTTTCAGGGGCCTGTTTGTTATTCCAAGTATAGAAGGCTCCAGTAGAAGGCATATCACACAAGTTACAGTCCTCAATGCACTGTTGGAAAGGCTCTGCTTCAGAGTGAGAAACATGTCCTCCCAACCTCTCATGTGTCTGGGACACACAATTAAAATCTCCCCTAGTTGACCAGGGACCACTGACTTGTACAACTATCCTTCTAAGACTGTTCCAAAGTTCCTCTCTCTCTTTATCTCCATTGAAAGCATAAACTAGGGAATGATGGAATTGCTATTGTGTGGACTTATCTGTGACCAAGAAGTGCATAAACTGGGCATTGTATTCTAAAACCAAGATATCCACCATTGTGGGATTCCACAATAGCCAGATTCTCCCTCTCTTATGGTAGGCTGAATTGGTGGTCACACACCAATCCTTAAAAACATTATTAACAGTTTTATTAAGATTTTGTGGTTTTATTTTTGTTTCAAGAAGACCAAAAAAACCAACATTATTTGAATGAAGAAATCTATTAACAAACTTCTGTTTCCCCTCCCTATTCATCCCCCTCACATTCCAAAATCCAAAATTAATCATGGGGTAAGATGGATAGGGTCAATACCATTAGTACCAACTCCTGCTCTAGGAGAACTTGTACCACCTCCTGCTCTAGGAGAACTTGTACCACTTAATACCTCCTTGTAGGTAGGAGATACCTGATGATCCGAGTTGTCTACAGCTTGTCTTGTTACTCTCAATGGCCTGCCTGGAGACCTTGAGCCCCCTTCCAGATTTTGTATCATTATAGCAGGGGTTTGATTATTATTTTGTTGAATATGCAGGTCTGATCCTTGCTCTTGTACCCGTACAGTAGCTTGAACAGATAAAGTAGCATTACTGGCTGCATGACTTGTATCTTTTTGCTTTTGGACTGGTCTCCACACTTTCCGAGGAACCTGCCTTGATTGCACAGGTTTGCCCTTTCTGCAACTCTCTTTCTCATGTCCAAGAAGTTTACATTTAGTACACTGATATATGATTTATTTACACCTTATTTCCCTCTTTCTTTTATGCATTCCGACTCATATCAAGTCGGTTTCGTGTGCCTTTCCTTGCATTTTGTGCCCAATCCCCGTACTTGTTATTTTGTGTATCCTTTTGCAGGAACCGAGTCGAGTATAGAGGAATTGGGGCAAGAAAGGGCATTCCAATGCCTTTACATGAAGAAGAGGTGAAAATGCTGTATGTTGTGTTTTGCCGGAACACGTCCCAAGCCTTGCCAAGGAAAATGAAGAAATGATCCGAGGGTAGTGTTCTACCGGCAGGCCGGCAACCGGCCCACCGGTAGAACACAACATCCTGAATTAAAATTGAATTGGAAGAGGAAGAGAAGCTTGACCTCGCTACCGGTTGGAGCACCGGTAGCCGGTCCACCGGCAAGACGCAACATCAGAGGAATTTGAAGACTCTGAAGGTAGTGTTCTGTCGGCAGGCCGGCAGCCGGTCCACCGACAGAACACACTTGCCAGCTAAATTTCCAAAGTTGGAGTTATTCTGACCGCCCCCCGGTAGGAGCGCCAGCGACTGTCCCGGTCCACCGTAACGCAGCGCAGCACAGGAATTGGGCTTTTCTCTTCCTTTCTTCTTAATCTTGGGCAAGCCTTTAAATACCCCCTCCTTAAACCCTTTGTACACACAACCCTAGATCTGAGAATTTTCCATAAATATTTGTAATCTTTCCTTAATCAAGCTTTAACCTTTCCTTAATAATTAGTAATTACTTAGTGAAATTAGTTAGTATTAGTAAGAATCAATTGTTTACACTTGGTTTTTGAAGATTGTATTGGGAGATTTTGGAGGTTTTCCTTCTTATTATTCAATCAAGCAATCACCTTTACTTGTGTTGGTATATCTCCTCTCTTATTTACTTGTCAATCATTTGTTTACATTTTGTTTTTGTCTCTTATAATTGCTATAATCATCTCCATGTTTTCTCTCTATGTTGTTTGTTCTTCTCCTCTTATTAGCATGATTAATTCCAACATGAGTGAGTAGTTACCCTTCTAAGGTTTAGGGGGAGCCTAAATAGGATTAGTGGGCATGATTAGTTGATAAGTTTTGAGTCTTTGGTGTAGGAATTTGTTTTTCTTAGCATTGCATACAAGGTGTTTGACGAATTGTGTGAGTGAAAGCTTGTGTCTTTTTGTCTTACTAACTTAATTCCTCCTTTGAATGAAAATTTGTTGGTGGTCTTGTTGCATGTTTTGAATTAGTTGTTGCTCAACGAAAGTTGGTAACCGCCCCTAGGACGAACCCTCACCTTAGACTATTTTATCGACTTGTCGCCCCTAGTTCATTTAGGTGACCCCGAAGACCCTAGTCTTTTAATCAATCGTAGCCATCTTCATTCAATCGTTTATTTAGTTGCTCTAGTAGTTAAAATCAAAACCCTTTTCCTTCATTTTTGACTACACTTGACTCTTAGTTAGGCTAAGTGGAAACCCCCGCCGTCTTCGTGTTCGACCCCGATTTACAACTAAATTGGGTTATTATTGTTGGTGGTAAGTGTGTTGACCCCACCGTTGAAAACTTACCCATCAAATGGCGCCGTTGCCGGGGATGGCGTTAGATTATGCTTAGTTTTTGCTTAGAGTCTTTGCTTTAGTCTTATCTCAATTGTTAGTTTGTTTTAGTAGTTGTGTGTTCTTTGTAGAGTGTGTGATTTCTTTCCTTCCCCTAGTGTGTAAAAACACTAGGAGACTAACGATTTGTCAAGTGCATGCCTAGAAGGAACCACCAAGCTCTTCTCTTCAACTCCGACTCCGAAAGGCTTTTTAGGACCTTGAGGACAAGGACCCTTGAGAGAGTTAGGAATAGTTCCCCTCAAGCAAACTTGGACCAACCAAATTCACACATCCCACAAAATATTGATACCACAACCACACTTCAACCAAACCTCACAATTGAGACTCTACTAGAAAACCCTTTTCATAACTTCCCTAATTATAATAGCCCACCTCAAACACCACCACATCAAATACCAAATCCACCACCACAAATGGCTTTTAGAGATCATAACCGGCCTAACCATAATGATTCGTGTAACCCTATCAATTTTGGCACCTTGGCCCCAAACAACTTTGAAATGCATCCCGCCCAAGTCGGGTTAATTGAGAAGGACTTGTTCGGGGGGCATATTGAAGAGGATGCCCATGCTCATCTCCGGAAGTTTAAGAGGAAAGTTTCAATGATGAAAAAGAATGGGGTGTCCGAAGACACCTTGAGAATGATGTTGTTTCCGTTTTCATTGACGGGCAAAGCGGACCGATGGTTGAACATTCACCCACCGGATACTTTAACTACTTGGGATGCTTTGGCTAAAGCATTCATGGCCAAATATTACCCTTCCTCAAAGACCGCGATGCTCCGTAATGAGATTCATACGTTTCAACAAGAGGATGGGGAGTCTTTGGGTGAAGCTTGGGACAGTTATCAAGGCTTGATAGCAAGTTGCCCCCACCATGGAATACCGGAATGGTACATCACTCAAAAATTCTTCCAAACTTTGCTACCAAGGACTAAGGAGATGGTAAATGCCTCCGCAGGGGGAGGATTTGATCACTTGAGTGATGAAGATGGCACGACATTGATCAAGAAAATGGTAGATTCGGAGGCAAACTATGGTTCTAGAGGAAACATGCTAAGAAGGAATGGGAAGTTTCCTAAGGAAAACGCCTCCAACTCCGAGGCAAATGCCAAGCTCGACTTACTCACAAAACAATTTGAGAAGTTTTCAAGAAATCAAGTGAACCAAGCCGCAACCTCATATGGGGCACCTATGGAAGAAGTGGCTCAAGTCGCAAGTTGTGAACTTTGTGGAGGAAGTGGTCATACTTATAACTTGTGTGGCAACAATTACAATGGGGTCTATGAAGAGAATGTTCAAGAGGTTAACACTTTTCAAGGCTTTAACAACAATTCAAGACCCACAAGACCACCTTTCAACAACCCAAACGTCTACAATCCAAATACCAATTTCTACCACCCCGGTTTGAGGAACCACCCCAACTTTAGTTACAAAAGCACCAATGTTCAAAACCCACAACACCTTTAACCACAAGCCCCAACCAACCCACCCGGTTTTGCTCAACAAAGGGGAATATTCCCCAACCCAAGACCTAATCCCGGGAATCAAAACCAATGGCCAAACAACAATCAAAACCAAAATTATGGGAACCAAGCACAAGGATACCAAGATTTTGGTGGAAATCAAGGCAACCAAGGGTTTTACCAAGAGAATCAAGTGAATCAAGCAAACCAAGGATTTGGGCAAGGGTATGTTCAAGGGTTTCAAGAACAAGGTCAAGGATCAAACTTCAACAACAATGGTCCTAGAGCTAACTTCCAAGGGGGGCAAAACAACAACCAAGGTCCCAATGCTCGGTATGACTATGGGTTCCCTTTACCCATAGCCAACCAACCTTATCAAGAACCCCAAGGTGAGCTCTCTCAAGTTGAGCTTTTGAAGATGATAAAGAACATGCAACTTCAACATAGCCAAGAGATAGCTAATTTTGCTAAAGCTACTCAACAAGAACAAGCAAACTTGAGGACTACCTTCCTTAAGGACATGAGGGAAATGGAATCTAGGATGGCTTCTCGTGCTATGGCTAACCCTCAACGGCCGCCCGGTGGTTTGTTGGCCCAAGGACAAAGCTCCAAGGATGCCTCAAATAGCCACCATGCTCATGCGGTAGTGCTAAGGAGTGGTGTAGAGCTTGAGGACCCCTACAAGGACCTTGTGGTAGAAATTGATGAAGATCCCGAGGAGAATGAATTGGAAGTGAATGGTGAAGAGGAAAGCTCACCCATTGAACCATTGGGAATAGCTAGTGAAGTCAAGAAAGGAAAGAAGGCTTGTGAAGATTTGTCTAGAAGGGTAATTCAAGAGGACAAGGATGTTGATGGGTATGTTGAAGACCTCCCTTATGAGGAGGAAGTTATTGAAGAAGTACCTTTGCAACAACCTAAAAAGGTAACAAGGAATTCGACTCCTCCAAGGGTATCTTCAAATTCCCAACTTGTTCCTAAAATTCCTTACCCTTCAAGAGCCATAAAGAGTAGGGAAAACCTTAAGTATGCCAAGTTTTGTGACATGCTTGAGAAACTTGAGGTTACCCTACCCTTTATGGAGGTGATAATGAAAATGCAAACCTACTCAAAATTTTTAAAAGATATTTTGGTGGCTATGGAAGAGGCATGTAGTGCTCATATCCTTAATAAAATGCCCACTAAGCTTGGTGACCCGGGGAGCTTTTCAATCCCATGTGTAGTAGGTGGTGTGCCCATATCTAGAGCTCTTTGTGATTTGGGAGCAAGTGTAAGTGTTATTCCTTTGAAGGTTGCCAAGAAAATCGGAATTCAAAACCTTGCTCCCACTTCAATGACTCTCCAATTGGCGGATAGGTCCGTCAAGCACCCTATGGGGGTGCTTGGGGACGTACCCGTCAAATTTGGAAATCTTTTAATTCCCGCCGACTTTGTTGTCCTCGATATTCCGGAGGATAGCCACACTCCCATCATCCTTGGTAGGCCATTCTTGGCTATCGGAGGAGTTCTCATTGATGTGAAGAATGGGCGGCTAACCTTCTAAATCGAGGGCAACAATGTCGAATTTAACCTACCTAATTTGATGAAAGGACCAAAGATGGAAAGGTTGAGCACTATTGAGTTGATAGATGAGGTGGTACATGAAGTAGCCCGTGAAGAAGCGGAGATGGAAGAGGTTTTTCAAATCTCCTTGCATGACGAGGCAATGAAGGAGGACCATGAAGTTGATGAGGAACTATTGAAGAAAGTGGAGGGATTTCTCCCTCCAAAGGTACAACTCAAACCCTTGCCTCCCTCACTCAAGTATGCTTTCCTTGATGAGGGGGAGGTCTACCCGGTGATCGTTAATGCTAACCTAAGCGAGTCCCAAGAAAAGAAGCTTTTGGAAATCTTGAAAACTCATAGAGGGGCACTTGGGTATAGCATTGACGACATCAAGGGCCTAAGTCCGAGTTTGTGCATGCATAGAATAGTTTTGGAAGAGGGGAGTCAACCCAAGGTTGACGGTCTTAGGTGGATTAACCCAAAGATGGCCGAGGTGGTGAAAAATGAAGTGTTGAAACTTCTAGAGGCCGGTATTATATACCAAATTACCGATAGCAAATGGGTTAGTCCGGTCCACGTGGTACCAAAGAAGGGGGGGGGGGGGGGGTACAAATGGTTGAACAAGAGGATGGCACCACCCTACCTACTAGGCCCGTGACCGGGTGACGCATGTGTATTGACTACCGCAAGCTCAATGCCGCCACCCTAAAAGACCACTTCCCGATTCCCTTCATTGACCAAATGCTAGAAAGGCTCGCGGGCCATGCATACTATTGCTTCTTAGACGGTTATTCCGGGTTCTTCCAAATTCCCATCCACCCGGATGACCAAGAGAAGACGACCTTCACTTGTCCAATAGGAGTCTATGCCTACCGTAGGATGCCATTCAGGCTTTGCAATGCGCCCGACACCTTTCAAAGGTGCATGATGGCAATATTTTCTGATTTCCTAGAAAAAAGCATGGAAGTTTTCATGGACGACTTTAGTGTCCATGGAGACTCGTTTGAACATGGTCTTGAGAACTTAACTAGTGTGTTGAAGCGGTGTGAGGAGCACAACCTCGTCCTTAATTGAGAAAAGTGCCATTTCATGGTAGAGGAAGGGGTTGTACTCGGTCACATCATTTCAAGTAGGGGTATTGAGGTCGATGGGGCTAAAGTTGCGGTCATAGAGAACTTGTCACCCCCTTCCAATGTTAAGGGAGTGAGAAATTTTCTAGGCCACGCCGGGTTTTATCAAGGATTTTTCAAAAATAGCAAAGCCCTTAACCTCATTACTCCTTAAAGATGCCCCATTTGTGTTTGATGAATCTTGTCTTGAGGCTTTTCATAGGTTGAAGAACGCATTGGTGACGGCTCCAATAATCCGGGCCCCGGATTGGAGCCTTCCTTTTGAGATAATGTGTGATGCTTCGGACTTCGCGGTTGGTGCGGTACTTGGGCAAGTTGTGGATAAGAAGCATCATGTGATTTATTACACAAGCAAGACTCTTGACCAAACACAATGTGGGTATGCTACAACCGAAAAGGAGATGTTGGCAATTGTTCATGCCGTGGAGAAATTTCGACAATACCTTGTTGGGTCTAAGGTGGTGGTTTACTCCGATCACACCACCTTGAGACAATTTATGGTGAAGAAAGATGCAAAGCCCTGACTCTTGAGATGGGTCCTACTTCTCCAAGAATTTGATTTAGAGATTAAGGATAAGTCCGGGTCGGAAAATGTTGTAGCCGACCACCTATCAAGATTGACCGTTGAAGATCATGGGATACAAGACAAGAGTGGACCCATCAATGAGTGGTTACGGGATGATGGACTCATGGAAGTTACCGTCAAAACCCCTTGGTTTGCGGATCTTGCAAACTACATTGTAAGTGGTTTCTTGCCGGATGAAATGGAACAAAGAGAAAGGCGGAAGTTGAGAAATGATGCTAGGAGATACTTTTGGAATGACCCACATTTGTTCCGCAAGTGTGGGGATGGAATGTTCCGGAGATGTGTTTCAAGAGAGGAGGGCTTGGAGATTGTCGACCGGGTTCACAATTCCGCCTATGGGGGACACTTGGACACCTCTAGAACGATTGCCAAGATCCTCCAAGGTGGATTCTATCGGCCCTCCATGTTTAAGGACATCCACTACTTTGTTAAATCTTGTGATGCTTGCCAAAGGGTTGGGAACATTGGAAAGAGGAGTGAAATGCCCTTGACTAATATATTGGAAATTGAGCTTTTTGATTGTTGGGGAATAGACTTCATGGGACCCTTTCCCAACTCTCGTGGAAACGAATACATCTTGGTCGCGGTGGACTACGTGTCCAAATGGATTAAAGCGGTAGCCGCCCCCACCAATGATAGCAAAGTAGTGATGAAGCTTTTCAAAGGCACGATTTTCCCAAGGTTCGGAACACCAAGAGTAGTCATAAGTGATGGCGGATCTCATTTTCGCAAAAGTACTTTCAAAGCTCTACTTGAGTCACATGGAGTGCGGCATAAAACCGCCCTTTCCTACCACCCTCAAACTAGTGGGCAAGTAGAGGTTTCTAACCGCCAAATAAAGCCATTTTGGAGAAAGTCACAAACAAGAGCCGGAAGGATTGGTCACAAAAGCTCCCGGATGTCTTATGGGCATTGAGAACCGCCTACAAGACACCCCTTGGCACCACCCCCTATAAGCTTGTGTAAGGGAAAGCTTGTCATTTGCCGGTTGAGCTAGAACACAAGGCTTGGTGGGCTCTTAAGGAGATGAACTTTGACTTTGATGCCGCCGGAGAAGTGCGCTTTCTCCAAATGAATGAGCTTGAGGAATTGAGATTGGAGGCTTATGAGAGCTCTAAAATCTATAAGGACCAAACGAAGAAATGGCATGATGGGAAAATCATGAAGAAAGAGATAAGTGTTGGAGACCTTGTTCTCCTTTTTAACTCCAAGATCAAGGTGTTTCCGGGCAAACTCAAATCAAGATGGTCGGGACCCTTTAAAGTGATGAAAATATTTCCTTATGGTGCTTTCGAGCTTTGGAGTGAATAAGGAGGAACTTTTAGGGTCAATGGTCAAAGAATCAAGTGCTACTATGACGGTGATAACAAAGGTCCGATTGAAGTGCTCTATCTTGGGGAACCCCTCCCCGAGGAGAGGGCAAATTGAAACTCTTGAAAGTGATTTGGTTTGGTGGAGTTCCACAAGAACCACCATTTGTATATAGCATGCATATTAGGTAGATAATGAGAGATTTGGAACCATACTTTGTCAAACTTTGGACTGGTGACGGAGGTCACATTTGAAGAAAACATGCATTATTTTCGTTGAACCGAAATCCCGACATGATGCGTCGGAGTAGATGTGGAAAACACGAATCCCGAGGTCAACGAAAAATCTCGAATTTCGAGTTAAAGAAAATTGAGCAAGTTGAAGGAAAACAAGTGAAAAAGAGATGAGTGTAGTGCCCTGCCGGTAGGCCGGAAGCCGGTGCCCTTACCGGCAGCGAGGGCAAATTATTTTGTTGAAAATTGAAGGAGTGTTGTGTTCTGCCGGTAGGCCGGCAGCCGACTCACCGGCAGGACACACTTGAGTTAGCTGAAAACTTGAAGAATTGAAGACTGGGTCTGTGTTCTGCCGGCAGGCCGGCAGCCGGCCCATCGGCTGGACACACGTGAAGACTTGGAGAAAATTGTGAAAACTGGTGAAGAGGAGTACTCTGCCGGTAGGCCGGCAGCCGGCTAACCGGCAGAGCACTCATGCCTTTGTTATTGAGGAGTTGATTTTATGAGTGGAGTAGTGTTCTGTCAGTAGGCCGGCAGTCGGCTCACCGGCAGGACACGCCTGGTATATGGGAATTTCAAGTGAGGGGAGTGTTCTACCGGTGGACCGGCAGCCGGTCCGTCCACCGGCAGCGAGGTCAAATTTCTTGGAAGAAAAATTGAAAAATTAGAAAAAGGGGGGGTGTGCTCAGCCGGCAGACCGGCTGCCGGTTCACACACCGGCAGAACGCTACAATCAGACCAAATTAAAATCCCGTGAAACCCCTATTCCTCATTCATTTCCACAACTCTTCCTCCTTCATTCCTCAATCATTTTTCCCTCTTTCTAACCCTAACTCCCTCTAATCTCCACCAAACTTCAATCAACCTTCACCAAACCTTTTCTAATCATCAAAATGTCGGGAAGAAGGACAAGAGCGGACGTAGCAAGAGATCAAGCTGAGTTGATTGCTCGAGCCGCAAGTGATACTAATCCCGATCCGGACTTTCCTACGGTTGAGTTCACCACCCAAACTCAAAAGGGTAAGTTTATTCTATTCAAAAATCGTCCCCTCACCCCCACTAAGTTTTTGCATCATCCGTCCTTGTCGACCCTTGGGATAGCTAGGGAAACGGAGGCTCTTTTTGCCGGGGTAGGAATGCGAGGGATGTACTCAATGCATGAATATACTTACCCCCGTATCACTTGGGAATTTTTGAGTAGTTTGCGGATTACAAAACACCGATAAACAAATTTAGTGGCCACCCTTAGTTTCCGCCTTATGAACCGGGAGCACAATATTGCTTTGGGTCGGTTGGCTAACATGTTTGGGTTGGAAAATGCCCCTTCACATAACCCACCTACTGATTTTCATTATTCCCGAGTATGGAAAGCGATCTCCGGCCTAGAATAAGGTTGGCGTGAAAAGGCCCGCAATAAGTTGCCACAACCCCGTCATTCGGGTGTGGCACCGATTTATGGGATGCACTGTCCTAGCGGTGGATGAGCCGTGGGTTTTCCAGACCAATGAGAATTAATGTGGCTCACCACCTTGCCATTCATTTGTCTAAGATTGCTAGTTCCCCGGGGCAAAAAGTCCCGGTACATGTGGGTGGCATCATCACCCGTATTGCCCGTAATTTAGACCGTCCGGTAGACCTTTCTATCATGAATTGGATACCCGGGGACACTTATTTGACTAAGCATTACTTGGGGACCAAGCTTGGTTTGCTTAAGGTCAACCCCATTGACGACAAGGAATATTGGCAAATCAATTACAAGAACTCAATCCGGCTTCCCAATGTCACCGCCATCAAAATTGAAAAGGACAAGGATTACTACCTCCTTGACATTGAAGAAGATCCGCCCACCGACCAACCTCCTCCTAATATTCCACGTGTATATACAAGAGACCGTAGAATGGACACTCCTTCCTCCCTACAATACACCGCGCCTCAAACCCACCAACCCCCACCTTGGCAATTCCAACAAGGCGAGGCGTCCTCCTCGAGCCAACCTTCCTATCCTCCCTTACCACCTTCTCTCACCGAGTGGATGGAGAGGATGGATATTGCCACGGCCAAGGCCGCTAGCGAGAGGGATATTTTGGGGCGGAAATTGGACCGTATTTACTATGATCAAGCCACCGGTACGTACCCGATCTACGACGACTTTTGTAGACGGGATTACGTGCCCTTTGATGCCCCTCACCCGTCCTACTTTGCTTGGCCCGATGGGAACTACCCGAGAGCGGATGGGTCGATGGTCCACAGAGGTCTTAACCTCCAACCGGACTACTTTTCCGCCCCTATATTTCCACCGGAGGGGCATAACGCCCATTGGGTAGGGGGCATTCGGCCCTACTTTGCTAGTGATGCGGGTGCTTCGGGGTCCGGTGGGGCCTTTATGGGTGATGCTTCTACGGGAGGTGATGGCGGTGTGATGAACATGAGTGGAGACTTCACGGGAGGTCTCATGAGCGGCGGTAGTGGAGGTGATTTCACCTTCAACCCCGAGGACTTGATTCATGGCTTCGAGTTTACTACCGGAGATAATGATGATGATGATGATGATGAGATGGACTCCTAAGTCCCGAGGGCCAAGTCGGTGGCCCAATTTCCTCCCTTTTCAATCCAAAATGACAAGTATGACCTCTCCCTTAATCCAAATTCTCTCATTCATGTTTAATTTTTCGCATGCATTTAGTTAGAAATTCACTTAGTTGCATTCATATAGAATTGCATTAGATTTCAAATTTGTAATATATTGTCACATTTAGTTATTGCATTCATATAGTATAGCTTGCGTTGTATTTCAATATTGCATATAGGTTAGATCATGCATTGCATGCGTATTTGAAAAAACAACTAAAAATTTAAAAAATCTAAAATCACCAAAAACATGTTATTTCTTTTCAAATATTTAAAAATCCAAAAACAAGTTCTTTTATTTCTCCAACTTGCCCTCCCATGTAAATGAATAAGTGTGGGGAGGGCCTAAAAAAAACCAAAAACATGCATTTTAATTTCCAAAAACAAAAACACCAAAAATATGTTATTTTTATTTTCTTAAATTTCAAAAATACAAAAATATGTTCCTTTCTTTTACCTATTCTCTCCCTAGACTTGTTCCCTTGGAGACTTACTCGGGGACGAGCAATGTTTAAGTGTGGGGAGGGAAATATCCACTTTGTGAGTATTTGTTTATATTTGTATATACCTTTAAATTTGATAAAAATTCAAAAAATGCCTAAAAATTGAAAAATTTCAAAAATTACAAAAACATTGCATTGTATATATATATGTTGTTTGTTGGCTAACCTTTGGCATAGACATCGACCATTCAAGGCAAAAAGGATCTAGAAGACGCTTGGTAAACTCGTTCTAATCTCTTACTCCTTTACCGTTCTTTCTTTTTATCTCTCTCGAGTATATGAAGGAGAATGAGATTTTGTGCCTTGGATGTTCCCTTGGGGAACTTGTGGATTGTTGGTGTTGATGTGTTGCTAGGATTAATCAAAATTGTTGCATGTTTACCTTATGTTCATTTCCATTTCTCGCATGCATTTGTTTCACATGTAATATGTGTTGTGTTCACTACTACAGATACAGGCTATAACAACGGGTAAAAACCGTTGTAAAAACAAAAAGCGGACGTTGTTAAAGCGGCCGTTGTAGAAGGTATTTACAACGGTTTGGTTATTTAATGAAACCGTTGTCTAAAGTATTCACCACGGTTAAAAGCCGTTGTTGTTGGGTGTTCTCCGTTGTGGAAAGTGTTTCAAAAATTTGGTGGGAATAATATAACAACGGTTGTCATATGTATAATCGTTGTTGTAACTTTCCCTCCAAAATTGTGAAGTCTTTTGACAACGGGTTTATGCTACATACCCGTTGTTGAAATTGTTAGTAACAACGGTTCTTAGTTTAAAACCCGTTGTTGTAACTTTACCTCCAAAATTGTGAAGACTTTTAACAACGGTTTTTCGTTTAAAACCTGTTGTTGAATATTATGCGCGGTATTTGTGAAAGTCATTCACAACGGTGTTTTTTTATTAACCGTTGTGAAAGGTCTTCACAACGGTTTTTTTTAGTAACCGTTTTTATTACGAACTCCTAATGTTTTGAAAAATTAAATTTGTTTCATGCCATTCAAAAACCTGCATATATCAGCAGCACCATATATCAGCACCAGCATAAATCACAGCTGGGTTCATCAGAACTCAATAGATTCAATTCAACCACAACAGCAGCATCATATATATATATACTTACAAGGAGTTGAATTTACATGAACTAATCATTCCCTAACTTCAACAAAAAATTTACTAATAAGTTGATCAAAACTCTGAGTATCATGCATTTCTATTTTCTAAGACGTATTTGCCCAACATGTCCCTTACCTCGTCTATATCTATACTTGAGTACTGCTCAATCTGTTGTGACGGGTTGATTACATACTGCGGAAAAAACAAAGAGAAGACATTATTTTTTTGAGGGGAAAACCCGAAGGTTTACTGCATTAAAGATAAATCAAAAGCAACAGCATTGTTCGCGATCGGTGGCAGAGCCTCAGACCACTCGACTCTACCTATCACCCTAGGAAAAACATGAGCTAAAGCGTGAGCTACAGAATTGTTCAAACGACTAGTGTATGACCAAACAACTGAAGAAAAAGAAGTACTAAAATTTAAAATATCCGCAATGACTAGAGATAGAATGCTTCGTTCTTTGGCTTTCTTCTTGAGTGCCTCGATAACTTCCAAGCAATCGCTCTCCAAGATAACCTGCGAATGTCCTCTTGCCAACGCTTCCCGCACCCCTTCCAGGATAGCAACGGCTTCGGCCATCTGTGGTTCCCAACAAAGCTCCTGCGCATACGACACACCCCAAAGGGCTCGCCCCCTCGCATCCCGACAGACTAAACCAAGACTGACACCTTCACCCTCTTTAACCCCCGCATCCACATTTACTTTCACGAACTCGTCCGTAGGAGCCACCCAACCCTCCGCTCTCTCCCTCGCTACTCTGCTCCCTCTTGTGCTTCTCTGAACCTGCTGCCCAAAACCCCCTCCATCAATCTCCTCCATGACGTCCATCACTCTTCTCACTATCATCTCCGGGTTCACCGTAATATTATCAAAGACCACCCTATTCCGATGCTCCCAAATAGCCCAACATCCTACCATTAATAACGCTTGTTCCCTCCCCCCGCACACCCTCCATTGAGACTCAACCCAGTCCCGAATCCCCCCTGAATTGCCCTCCTCCTCTTCGCCTATTCCAAGCCCCTCCCAGACCCGTTTAGCAACCGTACAATCTGTAAACAAATGACTACTAGTTTCACAGAAAAAATTACAGAAAGAACAAGGAGAAATGTCACCTCGGACTCGAGACGCAATGTTCGCTCTTGTTGCCAAGGCTTCGCTGCACAGCTGCCAAAAGAAAAGCTTCACACGAGGCCACACCGGGACTTTTCAGAGCCTATTCCACAACCACTTTTCCCGCTCCCAATTCGATGCTCCTCCCAGTTCCAAGTCATCCTTATCTCCCGCCAAGCGCCTATACGCAGACCTCACCGAATACACACCATCCTTCTCATTCCCCCAGTACCATTCATCTCGCGGCCTTTGTACCCCCACGCGAATTTGCCTTATCCTATCCCTCTCGAAAGGAAGAAAAAGCTCATCCACAAGATCATCCTTCCAGCCATTCTCGTCTATCAAATCTCCCACCAACATATTCTCGTAACCAGGCACACACGGGGAAAGAACACGGCCTGACTGCGTGTTTGGTATCCATGCCTCAGACCAAACCCGTGTAGATTGCCCATCACCAATTCTCCTTCTTAGCCCGCTCCAAATCTCCTTCTTCGCTTCAAGGATGCCTCGCCAAGTATAACTTGGGTTATACCCCAGATCAGCCGTCGCAAATTCTCCATTCGGGTAATATCGAGCTCGCATCAATCTTGCCCATAAGTTATCCGGTTCAGTCATAAGCCTCCAGACTTGTTTCCCAATCAACGCAATATTAAACATGTGAAAATCCCGGAAACCCATACCCCCTAAGCCCTTTGGTCGGCATAATCGCTTCCACGCCACCCAATTAATGCCCCTCTTACCTTCCTCATGGCCCCACCAGAAACGAGAAATCAACGATCTAAGCTCATCACAGAAGTTGACAGGAATTTTGAAAATGCTCATCACATAGGTAGGAAGCGAATTGGCCACTGCCTTTATAAGAACTTCCTTACCAGCCCTCGACAACGTTTTCCCACGCCAACAATTCAGTCTTTTACTGAGCTTATCACGAAGAATATCCGTCAAAACCTTTTTGGATCGCCCCACCACCGTGGGTAAACCCAAGTACCGCGAGTGCTCGTCCACTTCAGTGATGCACAGCCGAGTAGCTAGGTTACTTCGACGTTGTATCGGTACACCTTTGCTAAAGGAAACGGTAGTCTTATCCAAGTTTACAAGCTGCCCCGACGCTTCTTCATATCGCCTTAATATATTATTAATAACATCAGCTTCCTCCACCTTAGCTTTTGCAAAGAAAAGACTATCGTCTGCAAATAACAAATGAGAGATATGTGGTGCACTGTTCGAAATACGGATTCCATGGAGTGAATTTGTCTCGACGGCTCTCCTCATCAGGCTAGACAGAACCTCCGCACATAGGATAAATAAATAAGGTGAGAGAGGGTCGCCTTGACGCAAACCTCTAGACGGCCTGAAGCTGCGAGATGGTGTCCCATTTATAAGCACAGCGAATGACACCGAAGTCACGCATTCCATAACCCGGCTCACCCATTGTCGATCAAACCCCATGACACAAAGGACCCGCTCCAAAAACGCCCATTCCACCCTGTCATATGCTTTCGCCATGTCTAGCTTAATAGCCATGAAGCCGTCACCATGTCTATTATTCTTCATAAAGTGGAAGAGTTCGAACGCGATAAGCCCATTGTCCGTAATAGCTCTCCCCGGAGTAAAAGCGCTCTGATTCTCGGAAACAATATCCCCCAAAAAAACCTTCAAACGATTCGCCAGGACCTTCGAAACCAATTTATAAACCACATTGCAGAGACTAATTGGTCGAAAATCACTAACCTTGTCCGGGGCTTTTTTCTTGGGAATCAAAACAATATGGGTCATATTGACGGATCTCGGTGAAGCTTCGCCCCTCAAGATGGCAAGAACCGTATCCACCACTAGTGGACCTACCGAGTCCCAGTAGGTTTGGTAAAATAAACCGTTCATTCCATCCGGTCCTGGAGCCTTCAAAGGGTGCATTTGGTTGAGGGCCGTCACGACTTCTTCTTCATTATAGTCCAATGTCAGTAGCCTATTCATATCATTGGTAACTCGCCTGCCCACAGAATCAATAACATCGAAATTTGATGGGTTTGACGACGTGAAGAGATTTTCGAAGTAATTGACAGCTATTCTTTCGACATTGTCCGCCCCTGTATGTTCAGTTCCATCATCATCAACAAGCCTCCCAATGAAATTCTTCCTTTTTCGCTCCCCAGCTCTGTTGTGGAAAAAAGCCGTGTTACGATCTCCATCTTTTAACCACAGAGCCCGCGAGCGTTGGCGCCAATATTGCTCTTCCTTCCTTCTTAAATCAGCTATTTCCGCCACAAGAACCCGCCGTCTCTTAACATTATCCTCTGTCCGCTCTCCCTCATTTAAGCGAGCTAGCAACTTCGTCTTCCTCCCTATATCCCTGCCCACTCCCGAAATACTGAAGCTTTTCCAAGCTCTCAACTCTTTGCTGCATTCGTCCAGAGCTCGCACCAAGTTGCCATTCCCTTTTTCTACCCCTCTCTCAATGGCTTCCCTACATCCCTCAACCCCTACCCAAACTTGTTCGAATTTGAAACTCCGATTTCTTGTTGGCTCTTCGTTTCTCCTATTGAAGCAAAGCTTGATGGGCGCATGATCTGTAATACCCGGTATTTTAATATGATATTATATTAGGCCGAGTTACCAGCTGGGTCGTGTAGTGTATTTGTGACTCGGGTAATTATGTGACTCGGGTTTTAATTAATCTAACTAGGCTAGGCCCGTATCGTCTTAATAGCACCTATCCTATATGTATAACCCATCTAACCAAACCCTAATCTCCCTATCACCATATTCATTTTAACCATGAGAAAAGAGAGAAAAGTGAGAAGAGGGAGCCGTGTGTGAAGGAAGCCGCGTGAGGAATTGTGAGGCGATTTCTCAACCTATTCTCATCCTATTTCGTAAGTAGACTATCCTATTACCTCTTTATTCAATTATTAGCATAATTATAGTAGTATTGGGATAATTTTCGTAACCCTAGAATTGGTTTGGGGGTTTTTGATTATAAATTGTATGAGATAAATGAATGGAATAGTTACAGCAATTTACAGATTCGTTGGTCTGTGTTATTTGAGTGTTTTACCTGTCTTAAAGCCGTGGGATGCAAAAAGTTAAAGAAGAGACTCATGTTTATTCCAAGCCTAGTTTATGTCTGTGAAAATAGGTAGCATTTCACCGTGTAGTTTTTCCTGAAGAAATTATTTGTGAACGTCTATCTAAAAAGTCCGCAAATCAGTAGAGGCTGAAAGATTACTTCTAAACCATAATTTAGATATTGAATTGGTGCTGGGTCTTTTTCATATATTTAATTTAAAGAGTTTAGATGAGTTAGGCGTTGGTTTTACTTAAGAATCATTTGTCAAACTCGTTTTATGAATCAATACTTTTTATGCGACGGTTTCTGTCAGTTTTTGGAAATCAGTCTGAAAACCCTTGATAAGTTTGGAATTTGAGAAAAACACGTTAGATATAAATTGTAGCTAAGACTCATGGGGTTCCAATTCAATTGGCCTTGCATCAATTCGAATTTTCTGGAATTAGTTATTCATTTTATACCGAGTCTGCCATGAGCAAGAAAATCAGGAAAAGTCGTGTTTGTTCTTTAAATTGATATTCCTATTAAGTTATGATGAGTCTAGGTTATGTGCATGATTAATTGACTGAGTAGATGGTAATTATACATAATTATGTTATGTAGGTGATGGATAAGTGAAGGATCATAAGTGATTGCTTGTGTGTGCTTGGATTGCGAAAAGGTAGGGAAATACACTTGACTTATTATCGTTGATGTTAAATTGTGTTGACTTGTTTGTGTTTCGTATGACCAAATTGTGAAAGTTGACTTGCTTCGTGGCTGTTGATTTACGTTATGATTCATATACTGGAAGGTGATTGACTGAATTGATCGTATTGAGTATGTTATCACAACATTTGGTAACCGGCATGATTTTATGATTGATCAGTTCAAAGATATATATATTGTGTTGCATTAATTTCTTTTGAGCATTCATATGCATTGGAGATGGAGGATGTTGTGGTGATGTGGTGTGGTGAAGATGATGTTGTGATAAGGCCCAGGCGGGTTCTGCAGGACTTGCCCTGGTGTCCTCATTGCGGTGGCAGATCGGCTACGGTCGATATATAGTCTACCGGGGAGCGGTATGGCTGGGTGTTCCGGGTTATGAGATATGAGTTGAGATGGAGATGGAGGTGACGGAGGAGCATGCATATCATATTTTGTTGTTTCATTGTATTCCCTACTCGACCTCGTGGTTGACCCTGTGTATTCGTGAACACCTGTGACGATCCAAATATTGGGGAGCAGGCTTGACAGGTTTATGAGATAGGTTGGGAGCTTGATGGGCGTGAGACACTGGATCAGAAGACTTAGTAGCTAGATCATCATTTAGAAGACTTTCACTTTCATTTATGTTAGTTCCTTGTAATTTGATGTAAAAGAGGTTTTGTAATAATTAAGTTAAAGTAATTATATATTTTGCCTTGGAGTTTAATTTGTTATTCACTACCTCGGGAAACCGAGATGGTAACAGTCCGGTTTATTAGGGAATGTCTTGCTAAAGGCTCCTTCATAAATCGGGGTGTTACATGATCAGACCACTCTCTGTCAAGATAAAACAATCTCGCATAAGGGAATTTCTCTATCCAAGGAGCCGTGCAAAGCGCCCTGTCTAGCATACATTGTCTATTTGCCTCTCCCACTTGCCCATTATCCCAAGAAAAATTATACCCTTCCCATGGCACGTCACGTAACCCACACTCTTCAACCGCTTCGCGAAAATTATTCATCTGTCTCTGCGGCCTACTACCCCCTTTCATCTCCGTCGAATAAAGCACCTCATTAAAATCTCCTATACAAACCCATGGAATTTGCGACTGTCTCCCTAAGAGCCTAAGCAGCTCCCACGAAAGATGTCTATCAGACACCGAAGGCCACCCATAGAACCCCGTAACTCGCCACTCACCATCCTCTCCTCTAACAGTGAAGTCCATATGATGCAACGATGCAGACATAAAAGTACAATCGATCTCCTTCCTCCACAGAAAAGCAAGCCCTCCCGATCTCCCTGCACTATCTACTTCCATACCATAATACCCCTCCAATTTCTCCCTCACCCTCCGCATTTCACGACCACATAGTTTCGTTTCACAGAGAAACAACATGGCCGGGGCCTCCCTCCGTACCAAAGCACGGAGCGCTGTCACCGTGTCGGGGTTGCCCAGGCCCCGACAGTTGATGCTTAAGAGATTCATTGGGCCTGGCGGGGTTGCTCTAAGACAACCTCCGCCTCAGGTATCAAGACGCCCCCGTCTGTATTTAGTTTCGATTTTTTTTGAGCCATCTTCAACGGTATCTCCTCCCTTCCCCTTTTTCCCCCTTGATCAGACCCCTCCTCCCTCCTTTCCCCTGAAATAGTTCCCATCTCCGCCCTCTTAATTCTTGTCCAACTCCTACAGCTTTCCTTCACCCCTGCCCCTCCTTTCTTTCCTCCAAGAGAAGACATTATTGTAACAACATCAATTACTGCATAGCAACATCATGGTATATATAGCAGCAAGCAAGACAACATTAGCTCTAATTTAAAAAAAGTAATAAACACATTATTAAATTACTAACCTTTTCTGGAATAATGATATATCTTCGCCTAATAATCTCCAACATGAACCGACAAACGTAGTATCCACATTGTATGCTATCTGGCTGGCGAGGGGCCTATTATTACATAAAAACAAACAGACGAGAGAAGGCTCACATCAGAATCTTGAACTTTAGGTATTGTATTAGTATTAAACACAGATTTTTGCACTTAATGGATTGTATTTGAGCACGTACCCTTGTTATCGTAATAAAATTAGGGCCATCATCAGAATCTTTCGTGGGTTGACTTTGCTCGTTAGCTCTTCTCTTCTCAAAGGCCCTTATTTTAAAAAAAAAAAAAAAAAAACAAAAGGCGGACACTCATTTTTTTAGGGGCAAAATGAGCTTTTTGCTATAAATAAAAATTGAAACTTAATGTTATTATAAATAATCAGTATTATAAACTTACTTATTAATCAAGTGCTTAAAAGTCTCGCTTGGTTGATTATGTAAAGAGTCCAACCAAAAAACTTTATTCCTTGTCGGCATGATAGCTGCTAGCACCCAATGAGTCCTACATCAAGAGACATCATCATTATTAACAAGTACATATATATATTAGTTATGAAAATGCAATTGTAGGGGGAAACGTAATATTAATTTGTTTATTACCCTTTTTCATTATAAGCGGCAAAAACCAGCTTCTTGGTTGTCGCCAATTGCTGAGCAATATAATCAACCCGATCTTCGAACGAGAATTCCGTAATAAATAAAGATAAAACAAAGGGGCACAGGAATCCGTATTGATCAACTGGAATCCTATTCTCGGGGATCACTCTCAATTTCAATATCCTACATTATTACGGTATTAATTCCGGTATTTAAAACACTATCTAGTAGTCAGAATATTAGAATATGAAATTATTTATTAAGAAACTTACTTCATCCAAACAAATAGGTGTTGGACATCAATCTGGTCTAGG
This sequence comes from Silene latifolia, assembly GCF_048544455.1. Lineage (NCBI taxonomy): Eukaryota > Viridiplantae > Streptophyta > Magnoliopsida > Caryophyllales > Caryophyllaceae > Silene > Silene latifolia. Next base: position 326,938,096 of record NC_133537.1, read on the forward strand.
CCAGCCCAAATGGCTAGCATATCCCATGATAGAAGTGCTTGGCGCTCAACCCCTAGAATATCCTCCTCGAGCGGAATAACTATCAATTGCTCGGTGGCTATGCGATGGCCAGCCTCCTCATGCAGTTTCCTCATCGTCACCGTTCTTACTTTTTGCATGTAATCCTTCCCAGTATATTATGTGGAGTTTAAACTCCTAACTTCTTTCAGGTCCTGGAAAGAATGAGTCTTTGATTTTGTGCTACTACCACCAGCCTACACATGTAGTAGATAATTAAAATAATAAAAAAATCCAAAGGTAACATATCCTAGTTGGAGTAATAAAAATAAAAGCGTACTTAATTAAATACCTCGTCAACCTGCTCTTTCAATGATGAGGTAGTAGTAGCAGGTAAGACTGGGGACTTAGGCTTATCAGTCTTTTTTGTCCCCTACACAAAATTACCATGCTTTTTATAAATACAGACAAAATATAAATAAAGGGAGCGAGGTTTTTAAAAAAATGGAGAAGTTAATTAAATACCTCATCAAGTTGTTGTCTTGACGAGGTCGTTGGCATGTCTGTGGATTTAGGCTTATCCGCCAAAGCCGGCTTTTTTGTTCCCTACAAAAAAAATAACATATAAATTTAACATATAAAAACATTCAACAATTAAAAATTTAACATATATATAAAGGTATTTCTTCTAACCCCAATCGCTTTCCGGCATTTGAGGCGGAGACGGCCTAGCCAAGTAGATGTGAGTTTCAGGCCATTGGATGAAACTTCCAACCGCATCTCCCAGAATGGTAATGTCGTCACGAACTGGGACAGGCAGTTGAAAGTTTTCATGGCCTGGAAAGACTGTAGTTATCTCTACTTTGGTATGATTCGGCAAAAGTTTTTCGCCATGAACTACAGTTTCCGCTGCTGCAGATTTGGTGTGCATTTCTACGAGACCCCGGCCAACACGCACATGTGGCTTTTCGGTTTTAGGGTCGCAAGAATAATCGGCCTCTTGTTTACGGCTTTGAAGAATATACACATACATTATTATATCCCAAAATTTAATAGAATTCATATAAATTTAACTAATTAAACACTTCATGCATACCTTCTGAAAACAGGGGAACCGACTTGAAGGGGATGTATCTTTGTTTTCCATCAGCCGTCTTCTCAAGTTGCATCTCCTTTTCGGACCCATTATTTACCTAATAAAATTAACCAATGGCACCATGTCAGAAGTTATAGCATTAGAGCGGGCGGGGAACACACCCCCGATCTTACCCAAAAAAAAAAAAAAATAAGGAAGTATTAGGTACCTGATCGGCTTTAGTTGTTACAACTTCCGAAGCATTATTAGGTACCGATCTTTCGAATCTCGTTGACCGATACTTCCTTCTCATGTATTGCCAAGTTAAGTGCCTCTTGACCAATCTGTTGTACCTTATTATTACCCCCTTTATAAATGACATCCTCCATCATCTTCACTTCTTCTTCGGAAAGCTTGCCTCCAGCATTCAGCTTTAGTAGTACGGATGCCATTAATCAAGGCTGCGTGCCAAGAATGTAATGTGTCGCAATTTTTATCCCAACAATAACATGTGAATTGAACTTAAATGAAAATAATAGAATAAATGTTACCATGTCGGCCTTCTCAGACTTAGTCTTCCTTTTCTTCTTTATCTGGGCAGTTTTCCCATAATATTTCGTTACTCAACTGTAACGGACGCCCCTCAAACGACTGGATGTTCGGGTCGGCCTATCGCTCTAGCAAGAACGTCATTACGACCACTGGGAGTGAATTTCCCTTCTTCTACCTCTTTCAATACGTTGTCCTATAATATATTAAATAAACTTCAAATTATATTTGTGACTAAAATAATAAAGTTAGTAATGAACTCGTCTTAATAAAATAATGCTTACTATGTTGGCCAACACTTCCTCATCATATTTGTCACGCGACCGGGATCCTTTAGGCGTGTGCCCTTCTTTATAAGTTACATGCCGATCCACCTCTTTCACTCCCTTTGCCACCTACACATTAACATGGTAACATTTATACCCATAAATGTGTATCAATGCAAGTCCAAGTGTGATTAAAAAAGTAAAGTCTCACAGGGGAATAATGCATGCTACTTACGAGGTTCTCTTCTATCTTTCAGAATCGCCTCGAGAACCATACCATTTCCCTTCTTGCATGAAATGTTAGCACGATTTCTTCTGCTAACGGCCTTCAAATAATTATCTAAAAGCGCAAGTAGATGAGATAATAAAAAGATTATATAAAGGACTCATTAATTAAAAAATGATAGGTAAATCGTTAAAAGGCGAGGATATTTAACCGATACTTCTCGTAGTTCTCATCTTTTGAAAAGATCCCATTGTTCTTGACTGATGGTGGGACACTTGTTTTCCGGTGGGCTCTTACGCATCTCCCCCGTTGCCTTGTCCACATACAACCAATCCCTAGGAACGTCACACCTCCCGCTCTGTGGACATCCGCCTTATGCATTAAATACTTATCATGGCTTTCATCGGGTATAATAAAGTCTTCCTTTACACGAGCCAAGTATAACTCCGCCAATTTTGGATTCAAAGTTCTAACATCATCTAAATGGATAGGCACAAACTGTCTTGTGCAAGTACCAATCAACCGGAGAAATAACCCGCATTTGGACCAAGAGGGAAACCCATCTCACTCCATGTTATTTCCAACTAGTGTTTAGCGGCTATAGCTGCAAGGACTTTCGGCACTTCGTAGCACCCTCTCACCAGGCTTATTATCCTCAGGCTTATTAGTCTTTTGACTTCTTTTACGTTTTTCACCCATGATAATCCTAAAACCCAAATATGAATGATATAGGAAATGAACAACTTAACAACGTACATGCGTAGTATTATCTAAAACCCTAAACCCTAATAGGAATGAAAATTTAAAACAACAGATTGAGCTTCTAAAATCCTAAACCCTAATAAGAGGAGTGAAGTAGATGATGAGGGATGATAAAGATAACAAAGAAGACGAAAAACAAACAGATGCATGAAAAAGAAAAAAGATGATCGTCTTAAAACCCTAATGACGAAACACAAAATTAAAGTGAACATACCTGATGATGATGATGATAAAGAGAACGAGCAGGATGATAAGGGAAGGCAACGGAATCTGGGCGTCGGAAATTGGGCGACGGCCGACAACGAGAATGTAGAAAGCGAGGAAGAGAGAAGAATTAACTCAGGATACCAACGGTTGAACTAATGTTGTGTGTGTTTGTGTATGGTATGTTGTATGGGTTTGTAAATTAGTTTTTTATTAAGACAAACTATTGACAACGGGTGCTCAAAGAAAAACCGTTGTTATATGTTAATAACAACGGGTCAATAAACGTCAACCGTTGTCAAAACTTTATTACAACGGTTAAAATATACCCGTTGTAATATATTTTCACCAAATTTGCGCCAAAATGAAATATGTCAAAAAAATCATTGACAACGGGTAGAGGTACTACACCCGTTGTTGAAAGTATTAACAACGGGTAATTTAAATATAACCGTTGTTATTGTTGAACCTTTTTTTTTTTTTTTTAAATTACTGTAATTCCATTACAGTCCAAACCTGTAACAATACATACTGTAACAGCAGAAGCACCATATACTGCAACATTATTCAGCAATTTCAACACCAGCATCCACATCTAATAATAAGATCAAGAAAATAAGACAACACCAGCATGCATACATACTGCATATCTAAGCTACAGGATTTACCATGCCATGCAAATTTGAGAATTTTTATTTAACAATGACCATTATTGATTTACCAATAAATTAAACCATCAAATTATTGGTCTGAAAATGACTCAAAATGTTGGTCGTCCATATCACTGTGTCCTGATGAACTATCTCAGGATCGGGGACGTTTCTTGGATGTCATAGTTTCTTCGTTAACCCAAATACCTTCACCATGGTCATCACGCATATAGATGCTTTCAGTGTCCTCATGATCAGTGTCAACATCGTCGAAATAAGATACAGTGGTAGACTGATCCATTCCCTCAAAAACGACATCTTGATCATCATCACCATTATCGGATGGACTACTCCTTCTACTCCTTATAGACAGTACAACAGACCACTTCTTATCCATAGGATCGGTGACATAGAACACTTGTTTAGCTTGGGATGCCATTATGAAAGGATCATCCTTATTATTGCCGCCAACCTTACCCAGATTGACCAACGTAAATCCCATCTTATCCTTTCGGACACAATGGATGTTGTTATCAACCCAGTTACATCGAAACAAAGGCATTGTGAAATCAATGTAATCTAGTACCAATATTTCTTGAATAACACCATAATAAAGGCATTTTCCCCAAATAGGCTTTTTATCTTTTGAAGTAGCAAAGTGCATTGCCTCAAATTCAGAACTCACACCACTATTTTGCATTGTGCTCAACTCATCTTGCTCGCGGGTGTAAAAAGTATATCCATTAATGGCAAAACTGTTGTAAAAGGTGACCCTGGCATTTGGACCTAAACCAAGACGTAGTAACCTAGGAGAGATGTCATCACCAGTTTGATCAGTACACTCTAAGACAATATTCCTAAACCACTCTGCAAACGTCTTCGTATGCTCGTTCGCAATCCACTTCTCGGTCTTGTTTGGGTGATCGTATTTGAGCTCATCTTTGTGTTGTTGAATATAAGGTTGCACCTCATCTTCGTTGTTTAGCACATACGTGTGTGCTAAATGCAACATTTCACGTGTCACAATTTTTTCAACCCGGCCCCTAATACCTTTTCCGGTCATCCAGTCACTATGACGATTCTTAGGAACGTCAATCAACTCCTCAGGGGAGAGATGAGCGTAACAATATGAAAGAGCTTCGTCTAAAATAGCGCGTTCAGCAATACAACCTTCCGGATGATACCGATTAGATGTATTGTCCTTGTAGACTTTCATCAATCTTTCGAAAGGATACTGGTATCTCAAGTACACGGGCCCAAGGTACAAAATCTCCCTAACCAAGTGAATGGTCAGATGAATCATGATAGTGAAGAAAGAGGGTGGAAAATACATTTCCAACCGACAAAGAGAGGTTACAACGAGGTCCTGCAATGAATCCGCGTCATCGGGATCGATGACTTTCGCATATGGTGGAAGAAGAGACGAGAATCTAGTTATAGCATATCTTACCTTTTCGGGTAAAATGGAACGAATAGCCACAGGTAGTAATTGTTGCATCAAAGTGTGACAATCATGTGACTTTAACCCGGTGAGTTTTAGGTCTTGCATCGACACTAGGCTTTTGATGTTCGACGAATAACCATGTGGCACTTTAATTCCATTCAAGCATGCACTGAGAACTCTTTTTCTCATTTCGTGAAAGGGTATAAGTCATTGGCGGTAAAAATGTACGATTACCTCTCTTCGTGATGCCAACTCTAGCCTAATACCCATCATTTTCATATCTTCCCTAGCTGCGGCGTTATCCTTTGTTTTACCAGGAACATTCAGAAGGGTATTGATAATATTATCACAGACATTTTTCTCAATGTGCATGAAATCGAGGCAATGCCTGACCTCCAGGTCAGGCCAATATGGAAGTTTATCCAAAAATATGGATCTTTTTTTATACCCACGAGTAGACAATTTAGAGCCGCTCTTCTTCCCATAATCTATCTCAATATGCTTTACTTTCTGATAAACTTCATGCCCACTCAAAATTCTAGGAGGTTGACGAAGTTCTTGTCTTCCATTGAATGCTTTCTGCATCTTACGATAACAATGGTTATGATACAAGAACCTCCTATTTCCCATATACACATACTTACGAGAAGACTTCAAGTATTCAGACTCGATATCCTCCCCACACAATGGACAAGCCTCTTTCCCATGAACTGTGTGCCCAGAAAGGTCGCCATAAGCCGGATAGTCAGATATTGTACACAATAACATCGCTCTCAAATTGAAAGTTTCGTTCTTATATGCATCAAATACCTCTATCCCACTATCCCACAACAATTTCAAATCATCTAGAAGAGGTTCCAAATATACATTTATATCATTTCCAGGTTGTTTAGGGCCGGAAATTAACAACGACAACATCAAATACTTTCTTTTCATGCACACATATGGAGGTAAGTTATAAATAGCCAACACTACTGGCCAAGTACTATGTTGCCTACTCATGTTTCCGTGTGGGTTCATTCCATCAGTGGACATCGCTAGACGTAAGTTTCTAGGTTCATTGCCGAACTCGGGATACTTAGCGTCGAACGATTTCCATTGCTTACCATTTGCCGGGTGTCTTAGCTTTCCATCATTTATTCTTCCTGTTTCATGCCAAGTTAACATTTTTGCATCATCGGGATTCGCATAAATCCTTATGACTCTTGGTATCAATGGAAAATACCACAACACCTTAGTCGGGATCCCTTCCTTATCTTTATAACGCCACTCCAAACATTTAGGGAAATTGGTTAAGTTTTGATATAATTTCCGATACAATATGCAATCATTTGGACATGCATGTATTTTCTCATATTTCATACCCACTCCTCTTATTAGTTTTTTCGCCTCATATGTCTTAACAGGTAGAACATTACCATCAGGAAGCAACTCCTTTATCAAGGCTAAAAAACTAGTGAAACACGTGTCACTCACCCCATTTGCCCCCTTGATATTATACAACTTCACCACAGCCGACATTTTTGTGAAGTTACAACCAGGATCTGAGAGGTGCTTCGGACTCACACAACTTCTCATACATGTTGTTAAGGTCATCCCAATTACTAGTGTCATCACCTACATCTTCAAAAGCAATGGACTCATCATCATTCTCTTCATTATCTATAGACCCAACATTCAACTTCTCTACTTCCAACTCTTCCAACTCAAAAAACTCGGCAAACTCAGGATCATCAGTTAGCCTTTCGTGTACCTCAACATCATCTTCTTCAGAGTTATTCTCTTCCTCTAATGATTCCCCATGAAAAATCCAACGTGTATAGGATCGACTAAATCTCCACTTTTATAGGTGTATTTTAACGTCCGGAAAAGCCATATAGCTAATATTACCACATCTTTCACAAGGACATGCAATACTAGAAGAACCTTTCAAATTGTTCGAAACGAATTCATAAAATTCAGCTAAACCATCCTTGTAGGTGCGGTCACTCATATTTGCATCAATCATCCAAGTTCGAGTCATTATTCTACATTCGTAATAATAGGCAACTAATTCAGAAAATACAATAATAGGCAAACAAATAAACGAAATTCAGGAAAGCAATTAAGCTAAATTATCAACAAATTAGATAATAACCCAAAAAATCCTATATCTATAAGCGTTGCTAAGAAACATATATATACCTGATTGATAAACACGATGAGGGAGAGAAGACGGTGACAAAAGTTACGGAGATGAAGACAGAGAGACGATCAGGGAGGAATGGAGGATGATATAGTAGCAGTATTAGCTTATGTTTGTGTTTTGTAGCGTATAGCAGAATAAAGCAATCTGTTGTTCTTAAGATTTTCATAACATTAATAACAACGGTTATTGAGTCTACAACCGTTGTTAAAAAGTATTAAAAACGGGTTCTAATATAACCGTTGTGATTACTTTTCACTAATTTGGCGCCAAACCATTAACAACGGTTAAAATTTAACCGTTGTTATTAGTTTTTTCATTAACAATGGTTTTTCAAGTATGACCCGTTGTTAAAACCAATAACAACGGTTAACAATACAGAACCGTTGTAATTAAGTTTGGTAAAATTCGCGGAATCAATTCTACAACGTGTTTTGATGATTTTCGTGAATAAGCGTTGTTAAAGGGCCGTTGTGGTTGCATGTATTTGTAGTAGTGGTTCCCTTCTTGTTGCATGGAGTTTGTATATAAAGTTTTGAAAAAAATTGGTCTAGGAAGGGAGTATGATGCCCTCTATGATGATATTGTCTAGGTCGTGTCTTTCCCCTCTTAGTGGCTTGCACCTTCTGACCTCCTTGTTAGGGTGTTTGCTTGCAGATACCCGGGAAATAAGGCTAGACCGGAGAGTTTTGACCACCATATGAGACCAAGACCGTAGACTAGGCCTAGATTTCGACATAGCTACTCAAATGTGAGGATAGAGCCTCCTTGGGATCGGTACATCCATACCCGGTCTCCCATAGGTGTGAGTAGGCCCCTTGCGTGGCATGTCACATCACGATGCACAAGCATGGCGTCCTTTCTTTTTAGACCATGAGATGTTCATTTATATGCATATTTTGAAACAACAAGTTGCATTTCATTTTTTGAGCCTCACATTGCCAAATAAGCCTAATCTTTCAACCCTTTAGACTAGGACCGATTTTGTTCACCCCTTTTGAGCCTTGACCTTTCATTTGATACCTACGATACTAACTACAACCCAAAAACAACCGACCCTGATCAAGAAAGTTGTCTATGAGTTTTGGTAGTACGAAGCAAGGGGATTTGAATCTTGGTTTAGTGGATGTGCACAATCCACTTGAGTCGGAATGATGGTTTAGTTTGGTTTGCTTTGAATAAAGAGGTTTTGAAAAGGAAAAGAAAAAGAAATAGAAAAGGAAAAAAAAATGTAATGAAAAAGAAAAAAAAAATGTTACACTTATACTTTGTTTGTTGAGAAAAAGCCAAGCAACACTCCTTCATCAATGGAGTAGAAAAAGGCGTTGCAAAATAAAGGGCATATGATGTTTTTCCAAGTGAGTCGGATTTTGAAAGTTGGTTTGATTTTGGGCGACTAATTTCAAGAATTTATGTTTACTCATTTGTTGTAATAAGGAAGGGTTAAGCGGAATTTTGACAACTACTTGATTTTAAACTCCAAATGATCCATAACGGTGCTTGCACCAATCCCGTTTCGACCCATCACCTAGCCCCGTTACAACCCTTGTTTCTTTTATGCATATTTTCCTTTTTTTGCATCTCATTAATGGTCTTGTAGGAGAGGATTCCATGTTAGATTGCGGGCATGTCTCACGAGTCGAGTAGTTGAGTGATTTTGGTTACTTTTTGCACAAAAATCACCCGTCCGAAAAAGAAAATGAGAGACTAGTGAAAACCGTGAGGAAGTCGGTAGTCTTGGTCCCCTTAGTCATGGGTCAATTTGGTCGAATCTTGAGTGTGTCTTGTGATTCTCGAAGGTTAGGCTTTGCTTCCCCCTTTCCCTCCTTTGAATTTGTTTCTTAGGCATTTGGTTGTCGCGTTGTGGTTGCTTGAGCCACCACTAGGGCATTGACACCCGCCAAGACTTTGAGACGGTATCTCCCGACCAAGACCTTTAAATGTTTAAAGTGAAACGGCCGCTTAGATGAGGAAAGCGGTTTGATACTTTTTTTTGTGATGCATTTTATATGTTGATTCGTGCTTAATTGTTGATTGCATCAAAAATTTTGTAGCAAGACCCAACTTGCCTTGCAATAGGGCACTTTTCCCTCATGAATGTCAAATTGTGAGTTGAAGGGGCGTTGAGTGCGCTAATACTCGATCGGCTTAGGTAGTAACTTAGTTGAGTGATGCTTATATTGTGCACCCACTCTCCATATCTATTATAGTAGGGACTTGTACATTGATTTTGGACTTACTCGAGGACGAGTAAGGTTTAAGTGTGGGGAGGTTTGATATATGATTTATTTACACCTTATTTCCCTCTTTCTTTTATGCATTCCGACTCATATCAAGTCGGTTTCGTGTGCCTTTCCTTGCATTTTGTGCCCAATCCCCGTACTTGTTATTTTGTGTATCCTTTTGTAGGAACCGAGTCGAGTATAAAGGAATTGGGGCAAGAAAGGGCATTCCAATGCCTTTACATGAAGAAGAGGTGAAAAATGTTGTATGTTGTGTTCTGCCGGCAGCCGGTCTGGCCACCAGCAGAACACGTCCCAAGCCTTGCCAAGGAAAATGAAGAAATGATCTGAAGGTAGTGTTCTACCGGCAGGCCGGCAGCCGGCCCACCGGTAGAACACAACATCCTGAATTAAAATTGAATTGGAAGAGGAAGAGAAGCTTGACCTCGCTACCGGTTGGAGCACCGGTAGCCGGTCCACCGGCAAGACGCAACATCAAAGGAATTTGAAGACTCTGAAGGTAGTGTTTCTGCGGCAGGCGGCATTAATCGGTCCACCGGCGAGAACACACTTGCCAGCTAAATTTCCAAAGTTGGAGTTATTCTGACCGCCCTGCCGGTAGGAGCGCCGGCAGCCGGTCCACCGGCAGAACGCAGCAGCAGGCGAATTGGGCTTTTCTCTTCCTTTCTTCTTAATCTTGGGCAAGCCTATAAATACCCCCTCCTTAAACCCTTTGTACACACAACCCTAGATCTGAGAATTTTCCATAAATATTTGTAATCTTTCCTTAATCAAGCTTTAATCTTTCCTTAATAATTAGTAATTACTTAGTGAAATTAGTTAGTATTAGTAAGAATCAATTGTTTACACTTGGTTTTTGAAGATTGTATTGGGAGATTTTGGAGGTTTTCCTTCTTATTATTCAATCAAGCAATCACCTTTACTTGTGTTGGTATATCTCCTCTCTTATTTACTTGTTAATCATTTGTTTACATTTTGTTTTTGTCTCTTATAATTGCTATAATCATCTCCATGTTTTCTCTCTATGTTGTTTGTTCTTCTCCTCTTATTAGCATGATTAATTCCAACATGAGTGAGTAGTTACCCTTCTAGGGTTTAGGGGAGCCTAAATAGGATTAGTGGGCATGATTAGTTGATAAGTTTTGAGTCTTTGGTGTAGGAATTTGTCTTTCTTAGCATTGCATACAAGGTGTTTGACGAATTGTGTGAGTGAAAGCTTGTGTCTTTTTGTCTTACTAACTTAATTCCTCCTTTGAATGAAAATTTGTTGGTGGTCTTGTTGCATGTTTTGAATTAGTTGTTGCTCAACGAAAGTTGGTAACCGCCCCTAGGACGAACCCTCACCTTAGACTATTTTATCGACTTGTCGCCCCTATTTCATTTAGGTGACCCCGAAGACCCTAGTCTTTTAATCAATCGTAGCCATCTTCATTCAATCGTTTATTTAATTGCTCTAGTAGTTAAAATCAAAATCCTTTTCCTTCATTTTTGACTAGACTTGACTCTTAGTTAGGCTAAGTAGAAACCCCCGCCGTCTTCGTGTTCGACCCCGATTTACAACTAAATTGGGTTATTATTGTTGGTGGTAAGTGTGTTGACCCCACCGTTGAAAACTTACCCATTATACACACACTTGGCTTCCATTCATATTCAATGTCCAAACTCAGGAGATTTTGTTTCTCATCCAAGAATTGAATATTTTTTGGAAACTTCTGCCCTAATTTCAACTCAACCATAACCCTTGCAAATCCTAACTTAGTTTTTTGCTCTGTGGCCTCATCACTTTTCACATACTGACCCACTAGATTTGCAATTTTACTTAAACTTTTACCCCAAAATTTCAAAGGTAACTTGTGAATTCTGACCCAGGAAGGAACACTCTTAACTTCTCCTTTGTTAATTCAACCTCTAGTGTCCATGGTCGAAGTATCATAGGTTTATTATGAAATAAGAAGTGCCCACTAGTTAGAACTGCTTGTTTCATTTCCTCAGTTTGAAACCTAACTAAGAAAACTCCATTTGGCATAAAAGATATTTTAGTAATTGTGTGCTTACTCCATAATTTTTTCAGGAATCCTTCCAAGGCTTGCCAAGGAGGATTGGCCCCCAAGATGAAACCATAAATTGCATTTTGCCAGTAGACCAATTCATCTTGTACATCCTCATCGGTCAGTTGAAGTAACTCAGACGGCTCATCATCAACCAGCTGCAAGATTTTTTTCCCATGTCTCTGGAACCATTCTCCATCATCCTGGCCTTCTTCCTCCTCTTCCTCATCCGTCTCCACCACTGCCTCCACAGCATTCTCAATTTGTAATTCACAGTCCTGTATTATAGGGACCCCTGTAATCTCATTAATACTTTTTGTTTTCTGTCCCTTGTCTACATCAGGCCCCTGCAATTTTTTAGCTTTTTCAGATCTTAAAGCTCTGGACGTAGTAGTTTGTGATGGATTCTTTTGTATAGACGATTTCTTAGATGATTCAATAGCCATATTAGATAGATCAGATCAAGGAAGAAATCCTAATCAGAAGACATTCCTTTCTCTACTGTAAACTATACTTATCAATCAATATACATAAAACATTCTTATATCTTATATGGTATCAAGACCTCTATCGATCCTACCAACCATCCTTGTTGTTCATTACGCGATCACCATGTCGACCCAACTCAACTCCATCATCCCCAACGTTGATGAACCAAACAAACCTCTTATTTCCATTTCCTTTCCCAATTGTATCAAACTCACCTCGTCCACATATCGTGCTTGGCAATATCAAATCACTCGGCTCCTTCGAGGATATGGCCTATTATCCTACCTCGACGGAACCAACCCACCACCACCAACCACTGTCACGCCACCTGCCACCGAAACAAAGCCCAACCCGACCCCGTTCTCAACCCCGCTTACACTACGTGGTTCAAACAAGACAACCTAATCCTAGGTGCCCTAGCCGGAACCCTCCATGACTCCGTCTCACCCATAATTCTTGATGCTAATACCTCTCACGAGGCATGGCAAACCCTTGCCTTAACCTACGCTAATCCATCCCGAGGACACATCCTGCAAATCAAGGATCGTCTTCGTCACATCACACTCGGTGATGTCACCATCTCCGAGTACATGCTTGCGATCAAATCGTGCACAAACCAACTTGCTCATCTTGGCAAACCCATGGATGCCGAGGACATAATTGCCCAAATTATTCACGACCTTCCTCAAGAACAATACAAAACTGTCATCGACGCGGTTCGTGCTCGAGACACCCCAATTTCATTTAAAGCGTTTCACGAACGCCTCATTCAACACGAACTCGTTGTCAAACGAGAACCCACCAACACTACCTTCTCGCCCACTGCCAATGCCGCCACTCGTACCTACACCAACACCCCTCGCTAAAACAACTACTCCACCTCGAACAACAACCGCAACTACCACCCACACACAAACAACAATCGAACCCAATCCACCAACCAACCCGCTGCCACCACCAACCCGAGACCCTTTAAGGGCCGTTGCCAATATTGTCGCGAAACTGGCCATGTTATTAGTGACTGCCCAAAGTTTAAACGCGAATATCCCATGGTCTCCTTCCCACCACCGAACCAAACCCGACCCCAAGCACGCACTGCCACGGCTTCGACACCCTCTACCTCTGCCTATATCGTTGATAGCGGTGCCTCGCATCATATTACCAACAACCTCGAAAACCTTGCCCTTCACAACCCCTATGATGGTCCGGATGATCTCGTCATAGGAGATGGGTTGGCCCTACCAATCACGCACCATGGTTCATTCACTACTCCTTCTTCCTCTCGTTCCCTTTTCCTTAATAATGTTCTTGTCGTACCTACAATTGCTAAAACCTTTTATCTATTTCTCAGTTTTGTGTTGATAATAATGACATCGCCTATTTCTCACCTCTTTCCTTTTGTTTTAAGGATCGCTCGACGGGTGAAATTCTCATCCAAGGACCGTTTCAAGATGGCGTCTACCAATGGCAACCACCAACTCCCAAACCGTCTGCCTTCACCAGCATTAGCTCGTCTCCCAGCAGCTTGTGGCATGCTCGACTGGGACACCCTTCAAATGCTACCCTTAGGTTTTTAAATTCAATTTATAATTTCCGCATTTCCAATTATTTGCACTGTAATTCTTGTCTCGTTAATAAAAGCCACAAATTACCATTCACAAAATCTACTTTACATTCCGCTGCTCCACTCGACCTCGTCTTTTCTGACGTTTGGACTTCACCCGTTCTCTCGACTGACTCATATAAATACTACATCATTTTTGTTGATCACTATACCCATTAATTTTGGTTGTATCCAATAAAACAAAAATCCGATACAATGACTACATTTAATCGTTTCAAATCCATTATTGAAAATTAATTTCAAAAACCCATTAAACAATTTTATTCTGACAATGGAGGGGAATATAAAAAGCTCAACCCGACCCTCCTCGGTGCCGGAACAAACCACCTCACCTGACCACCACAGACACCCGAACATAATGGTTTTGCCGAACGACGCCATCGCCACATCGTTGAAACAGGTCTCGTGCTCCTTACACATGCTAAAATGCCGAATAAATTTTGGTCCTATGCCTTCTTGACTGCCGCATACCTCATTAATCGGCTTCCCAGCCCCACAATACAAAACAAAACACCCTACCAATTATTATTTGGTCAAGACCCGAATTACAAAAAGCTCCGGCCGTTTGGATGCCTTTGTTACCCTTGGCTTAAACCATACACTAGCCATAAACTCGACCCAAAGTCCACACCATGTATCTTTGTCGGTTATTCGAACACCCAAAGTGCTTATTTATGTTATGATCCTACCACAACCAAACTATACACCTCTCGCCATGTTCGATTCGTCGAACACGTTTTCCCATACACTCAACTTGCTCACACAAGCCCATCAACAATTCCCTCTACTGACCGGTGGTGTGAGCTCACAATCCCGCTCCTAGACCCGACCCTACCTATTCCTCGCACTCCCCACAATGAACCCATCCCTGCCTCTCCACAATCTCCCTCGCCAGCACCCTCTCATGAACCCACTCCCAGCTCACCGTCCACCCCAGCCACCCCCTCTACCTCCACGACATCACCCACTACCACCAGTCCTTCCCCACCCCCTCCTCCACCCCCTCCTTCACCCCCACCCCGTGTTACCACCCGTCTATCGAACAATATCGTGAAACCTAACCCAAAATACGCCAAAGCCGTGACGGCTCTACCCTCTCACACTACTCCCACCACCACAAAACAAGCCGTAGTCGATCTAAGGTGGCGCACCGCCATGATTGCTGAACACCAAGCTCTAGTCCGTAACCAAACATGGACCCTTGTCCCTCGTTCTCAAGCCCAGAATGTAGTTGGTTGCAAATAGGTATATCGCGTAAAGTACAACCCGGATGGTACCCTTAAACAACACAAAGCGAGACTCATCGCCAAGGGCTTTCATCAATGCCCTGGTGTCGATTACTCGTAAACCTTCAGTCCCGTAATTAAACCGGCAACAATTCGTCTTATCTTGTCTCTTGCTGTCGCACATCGATGGTCTCTCCACCAAATTGATGTGAATAACGCTTTCCTTCATGGAAAGCTCACGGATTCTGTCTTCATGGACCAACCGCCTGGGTTCATTGATACGGATAAACCCGACCATGTTTGTCACCTCCACAAAGAGATTTACGGTTTAAAACAAGCCCCACGGGCTTGGTATACCGAGCTTAAAAACTACCTGTTAACACTCTCCTTTAAAACCTCTATCTCAGACCCCTCTCTCTTTATTTTAAATACCACCACCACCAAATTATTTGTCCTAGTCTATGTTGACGACGTTGTCGTCACCGGACCTAACCAAACCCACATTCGAGCCTTCCTCGATGATATCTCCCTCAAATTTTCCCTAAAGGACCTCGGCCCCCTATCCTTTTTCCTCGGTGTCGAGGTAACCCCGACCACCACTGGCCTTCACCTCAACCAAACTAAATACATTTCCGACTTACTACACAAATTTAATATGCAAGAGTGTAAACCCGCAACCACACCGATGCTAGCTCACCCACCCCTCGTCAAAGAGCCAAACGAACCCATTGAAAATATAGCTGATTATAGAGCCATCGTTGGTAGTCTCCAGTATTTATCACTCACCCGACCTGACATCGCCTTCCCCGTCAACAAGCTCGCACAATTTCTTACCCACCCTACGTCCACTCATTGGCTCGCCCTAAAACGAGTCCTTCGTTATCTCCATGGTACACTACACCTCGGAATTCATCTCCATCACCACACTCCACTTCACCTCCATGTCTATTGCGATGCGGACCATGCCGACGACTCCACTGATTATATTTCTACAACTGGCTACATTGTTTACTTAGAACGAAACCCCATCTCGTGGTCTTCAAAGAAGCAACGGGCTTTATCCCGTTCCACCACTGAAGCCGAATTTCGAGCCGTCGCCGACACTTTATCAGAACTTCTATGGCTCGTTTCTCTACATCAAGAACTCGGTGTGTCTCATCCCTCATCCCCGGCCATCTATTGTGATAATCTCTCCGCAACTCACTACTCTGCTAATCCCGTGTTCCACTCGAGAATGAAGCACCTTGCATTATCGTTTCATTTTGTTAAGGAGCAAGTTCGAAAAGGCTTAATACGTGTCCAACATATTCATGGTACTGATCAGCTGGCTGATACGTTGACGAAACCGCTCCACAAATCACGGTTCCTTACTCTTTCTTCCAAGACTGGTCTCCGTCTTCGACCGTCCATCTTGCGTGGGAGTGTTGAACAAACAAAGTCACAACCAACGAGTCCTAGTCTTACTCCTACAATTTAGCTTTTAGTTAATTATAGCACATGCTCATTATCTCTAATTCCTACTATTTAGTCATTAGTTAGACTAGGTTGTTGTTATTAGTTTAACCTAATTGTATGTATAAATACATCTACTGTAAATTATACTTATCAATCAATATACATAAAACATTCTTATATCTTATATACTGTTGATTGAAATCTGAAATAATTTTGGGGCTTACCATCAATTGATAATCAATGGAAGCCTCGCGTAACTCATGGAAGTTAGGATTTTTAGAGAATTTTTTTTAGAGAGAGGGGATGGTATATTACCAACTTTGGTCATAATGTTCTATGACCCGAATCAAGATTCTCACAATCGTAACTCTATTACTCTGTATATTACATAAGTTGACTCCTAAATTTTTACCACATATAAATTTTGCCTATGATTTAATCTTACACGTGCTTTTTAATTATTTGTTTTTAATATTTATCAAAAAAGGTATATTAATTAAAAGTAAACAAATAACTGAAATGAGAAAATATATTTTTGAAGTCAGGACTACCCTTATTTTCCAGTTTCTACCCTTAAATTAAAGAAAGAAATAACCATTTGATTTCCTATCATTAAGATGCATTGTGTGATTTTGTGACCTATAAAACGTGAGATGAGATTAGGTTTGTAACCGAGCCGAGCCGAGCTCGAGCTTACCTATGATCGAGTTCGACTCATATTGTAAAAATCAAGTTCGAGTTCGAACTCGAGCTCTTGAAATCAAGGCTCGGGATCGGCTCATATAATATTTTACGAGCCCGAACCCGAGCTTTGTTTGCGTACCAGTTTTTCGAGCATTATTTTAATTATAACGGAATTTCTGATTTAAAAATTCAAATTCAAACGAGAATATTATCTTTTTGTTAGCTTATAATAACAATTATTATGTAATTATATCTTATAAATTAATATTTTAATTTATTTATTTTAAAATTGATACAATTTAAGTAAATATATTGAAAAACATTAAGTAATTTTAAAAATAACGAGCTCAAACGAGCTCCCGAGCCGAGCCTTAGTGTGCTCGAGCTCGGCTCAGTTTGAGTTCAGCTTAGTTCGAGCCCGGGCTCGAGCTCAGTTTGATCGATCTCGAGCCGAGCTTTGACCGAGCCGATCTCGAAAACTTGTTGAGCAGGCTCAGTTTATTTACAACCCTAAATAAAATCACTTGTCCTACTTTTATATTCCATCTTATGTCCACAAAACGAGAAAGCAAATCCGCTTTCATAGAACGAACTCCGTAAATGAGAAGCACGTTGATGACAATCCTCATAAGTCATGTAACCTACGATTGCGGCGTATGCTTAATTGCTTGTGTATACACACAAATCATAAAGTATGCATTAGTATGTATAGTGCTGTATAGGTTCTATAGATTTGATGCATGTGGAATGTGGATGGCGTTTCTGATGTTTGACTACTTATTATTGTTGTCTCATGGATTATGTGGCTAAATCTATATCATGGATCTTAAGTTTAAGCTTATTTGCAAGCGATTAGATTAATCAATAATTGATTATTAGTATGTGAAAGGAGAAGGTAGAAAAGAAAAAAGTCAGGTTGCAATTCTCGAGCTAGACCGTTTTGCTTGTAACTGTCACAAGTTTGTGATCTCTCACAAATTCCCTCCCACTTGCTCTTTGTGAAAGGTTAAAAACTTGCGACGGAATAGTACCGTCACAAATGAGAATTTTTGTTCTCGATAAAATATGATTGAGAGCAATGATGAATTAAGAGGAGACTAGTAGAGGCGACGGTCCCGCTGAACAATGAAAAATTTAAAGTAAAAATATCCGATTATTTTTCTATTAAACTTATATAACTACTTTGCCCTCCCAAAAAGCCAGCAGCTGCGGGTTCCCTCGTCACAAAAAAAAAAAAAAAAAAAAAAAAAAAATCACACCTAATGTGAGATCGCAAATGGGCTTGGGTTGCACCCGTCGAGGAGGGGAGATTGTCCTCCTTACAAGTCTAAGCAGGTCCATTCTAAAACCAATTGACAATGGGTGGAGAAGACTTTTGGGTAATAAGCTAGATCACCCTACTCTATTTTTCTCTGATGTGAAAGACCTATACATGTGATTCTTCACACGGTCCCTCACATATAAGGTCTCCTTTTCGATCAATCGACAGGAACGCCATTCGTTTTTTTGAACCTGTTTCGTCGGGCGGGAACATTGTCGCTTTTCGCACCCGCTAAACAGTGGCCCCGTTTTTCGTCGGATGGGAACGTCGTCGCTTTTCGGACCTGTCTCCGCCTCACAACTCAGGACTAAACCTTGTGCTCTGATACCATGTTGGATCGCAAATGGGTCTGGGCCGCGCCCGTCGAGAAGGAGAGATTGTTTACTTTACAAGTCCAAAGAGGTCCCATTCCCAAACCGATTGGCAATGAGTGGAGTAACTCTTTGGGTTATAAGCTAGAACACTCTTCTCTATTTCTCCTATTTCTTCAATGTAAAAGGCCTACATATAATTCTTCACACCTAACTTTAAATCTTGATTTAATACGGCACGACATCACAACTTCACAATAACTCAATTATTTATCAAACACTTAACTATGTAAAATGATTGTGATTTTACAGTCTTCATAAAAAATAGTTGATCTTCCTTAAGTTATAAAACAGGTCAAATACTATAATTTATATTGATAAATAAAACAAAAGCTTGTTATTCACTTATTCCTAAATATTTCGTTTTTTCATCTCATCTACCTATTTTATCTGTTTTATTATTTAATACTCCCTCCATTCAACTCCACTTTGCATGTTTCTCTTTTGCACACCATTCACAAGCGGACATTCAACTTCAATTTTCTCTTGATACATAAGTTAAAATATATTCATGTGGGATCTTATTTGATTCGTCTTTAAAAGTATATTAAAAATATCTAATTTTTATGATGTTTGCAAATACGTAGCTAAAGATATTTACCACGTAAAAGTGGCGTTGACAAATATAATAAATCAAACATGTAAAATGGAGTTGAATGGAGGGAGCACATACCTCCGTGATTTTTCGTGATAATGTGTCAAATACAGTAGTCTGGAAGAGACATTAACCTGACTAATCCTAGTGTCATACCCCTGGCATCCCTAACTCCATATTATATTTATATTTATATATCATTTGTCACAAATTCTTTATTTCAGTAGTTTATTTCTTCTCTCTTCCATTTTACATAAGAAATAAAGAATTGATTTTGGATCAGATAAAATATTTTACGTCATATATAATTAAATTTGAAACACATAAATATTGCGAAAAAAAGGAAGAAAATTCGACTATCATGAATAAGAAAAGGGAGTGAATAACACTTGTTTATGTGGAACATTTACTAAAGTGCAGTGGATGAGTGGACCAATAAGTAACGCAGCACTAGTCTATACCTTTAAACACAAATTATTATTATAGCACTAGTCTATAAGTAACAATTGACCTTTAAAATACAAGGCAGAAGTATCTCGTCACAAATACAAACTCGATTATTTTAGCAATTAAATGGCATCAATAATGCACAATTTTTAAGCTTAGTTTTAATATTCATGAATTTTCATTGTTACGGAGTATAATATTGATTGATAATAATTTTTCATAATAAGACAATCAAAGCATCAATACATCCAATAGTGTCTTCCTCATGTTCTTACAAATCATCTGTTTTCATGCAAATGTCAGTTAGCTTGACTAATCCCGTCAGTCATCCTTACGACTCTATTTAACCTAGCTTGTAAACCATCATTATATATATATTTCACTTAAATTCAGTGTCTAATTTGTGTAGTCTCTTAAATGTTTGTGCTAAAGGTAAATAGGCAATATTAATAGTTAATAGATCCTACAACCAGTTGTACCCACTTGTATGCTCTAGAACCCGAGCTATATAATAAAGTTTTTGAATTTTGTTTTAAAGAAGTCGAGCTATACCATAAAATTTCTGAACTCACTCACTTAAACATAAAAAAAATTAATTTTAAGAAAGCTCACAAAAATTACAAATAAGCTCGATAAGATATAACTTGATTGTATGATGTTATTGTATCACTGGAGGTATAATGTTATTTGTGCAATATTAATATGAGGTGTTATCTTATATTACTCATTTAATTAATATCTGGTTAGTTTTCCTTAAGACGTTAATATTCGTCTTAACAATAAAACGAGTTAAATATTATTGCACTTGAGTATATAAGACTTTACTTTTCCTTAATCCTTCATAAACTTAAGACTAATACCTCATCTTAAATAAATATCCATGATTAAGTATTAGTTTGATCACAAAATAAGCAATTAATATCCTCTCCATTTCTCTCTCCATTTCCTCTCACAAACCATTTAATAATATTTTTCCCTCTACACCCTATTAAACCTTTATTTTCTTGCATAAATCGTGAACCGTTTGATATTAACAAGATGCAATCCGGTCCGTTGATAGAAAATAACCTCTCCATTTCTTTTTAGGAAATGGGGAGGATCTTGGCTCCAAAATAAGATCAAGTTACAGCAATGTAACAAAACGTGGAGTACAAATCAACAAATGGTGGCTGGGCCCAATTAATATTAATAATCCTCTAAATATAAAATACGTAGTAAAATTTAACAGCTAATCTTACTTATGACGGGCTAATCTCGTCACAAGCTTGTGACCTCCCACAAAAAGGGAGAGGAAATAAGGTAGGGCATCCCCATGTGCTTCCCACTCACCTTTTAATGGGTCATTTATAAGAGAAAACAGTACCCGTCATAAGTTTGTGACGGATACCTCCGTCAGTCCGTCACAGATGAAAATTTGTGAGAGTTTAATTAAGAGTGGCCCACAACTCCACAAGTCTAACCCAAGTACGGTCCGGATTGTGAAGGTCGTTCGATTTGTGACGTTTAAGCCGTGGATATGATGAGAATAGCCTCAGAAAAAGTACTTGTACTTAGGGATGACCGTCCCACCCTTATCATGTGGATATTCATCCATCCGAAATTAAATGGGTGGGATATGGGTGATGAATTTTTTCGAATTTAGGGTAAGATATGGATGTGGGTGAATTTAGGGTGGGATATGGATTATTGTCTCTCACCCGCTTAATCACCCTGTGGATATCCGAAATTAATATTTATTACTAAGTTAATAATTATTTAGGTCATTAATGATTTCTCTTCAAAAGTATATTTTTTTTATCAGAAATTTTACTTAATTTTAATATCATACTGTTATTTAGGAAGAGTAAAACTTGTGTTTATGTGGATATTGTTATTTTCACTAATCAAAGTAACTTACTGTTGTTAGTTTAATCAATAATATAATGCGTTGGTGGTTTCTTTGTAGTTGGCATGACGTATTTGTATGACCACTTGCTTTATAAAGACACTTTGTTGTTGGATATATACCGGGTTGCTATTTGCTAAGACATAATGTTACTTGATTTATGTATGCCTTTTAATTTTATCGCCACAATTTTTTTACGATATATTATCTTTAAATTTTATAAGCTGTGAAAATATCCAACGGGTACCCGCTCCACCCGCTTCACCCGGTGGATATGGATATGGATGGATGGAAAAATATTAAATGGATGAGGGTGGGATATGGATGACCATAAATTAAATGGATATGGCTCCACCCCATCCATATCCCACCCATTGCCATCCCTACTTGTACTCATTTATTATCTAACTTCGTCATGCTTCAGATGAGCAATTTTGATCTGAAGTAATAAAATAGAATTTTGTAATTATTTTATAGTTAAATATAATCAATATTAAAAAGTAAGTTACCGTTAATTATAACATTGACCGTACCATTGTGGTTACAATTTAACCATAAAATGGTGACATATGGCCGTTTGAAACTTCAGATAAAAAGTGGCCATCTAAAACAAAAAATTGTGATTATTTATTGTTCAATTTCACATTTGAATTTAAATATATCCATATTATTAATATAATACATTAAATATAAAATGTTGCGGAAGAGTATTTAAAACAATCTCATACGATCATACATAAGACTAACCAAATAACAAGAAATTCGACCTAATAAACCTGGAAAATAATACGAGTATTTTGTTTACTTAGTATATTAAATTGATAACTTCTATATTTAAATCTGCTAGTATTTATTATGATATAAGTATCAAAATAAAAATTAGAGCTAAATTTATTTAAGCGTTAAAGTTAAACTATTTTCTTATTGAGTTGCCTACTTGCCTGTTGTTATAAGACGGTTTTGTAAAAAGGTTTATCATATCTACTATAGCCAATCACTTTTTTTTTTTCTTTTTTTTTTTGAACCTACTAATCTACTATCGGTTGCCAATATGACTATAGCCAATCGCATCAATCCGTCATATACAACAATTTGTCAATATGTTGTCATCGAGTTCTCGCCATATATCGATTGGGCCTATTGGTAAACTTATGCATGCAAGTGACTGGGCTTTTCTACAACTTGTGGGCTCTTGAACTGGACCTAAATCAAAGACCAAATTCTGTGCAAAACTCACGTTTTTTGTGGAGGAGGAACCAGTGGCGGAGCTGGGGGCTAGCGGGGTACTCGCCCCCATTAACGGTCGGAAATTTTAAAGTGTTTAGTTAAAATTTTCCAAGTTATTTTAAGTTTCCCTTTCACTATTACCCATTCACCCCCGCTAAGAATTTTCGCTCCCGCTGGGGTCAATTCCTGGCTTCACCACTAGTAGAAACTTGTTAAAGTGAAGAACAGGAAGAATTGTGAGGAACGTTTTCTTGTTATTCCATGAAGCAAACTCTACAACCATATATACATCTCATAAGGATATGCATATCCTTGTTAATAGGAAACCAAATAACTTATCTAAGGCAAATACAACTAATCTTCCTATATTACAATATTTACTACATCAAGAAAACTATATTCTACATATCAAATAATATCTTCGATATTATTCATATCGAATAATATCTTCGATATCATTCTTTCACTCCCCCTCAAGTTGGAGCACTTGGTAGACCAAGTCCCAACTTGCACTGTAGATGATCAAACGCGTCTCCTCCTAGTGCCTTCGTGAATAAATCCGCTATTTGATCTTTGCTTGAAACATGACACGGTTTGATGTTGCCATTCACGATATGTTGCCGAATAAAGTGACAATCTATTTCTATGTGCTTCGTGCGATCGTGAAACACCGGATTTTTAGCTATGTGAATCGCCGCTTGGTTGTCACAATATAAATTCATTGATTTGGAATGAAAGACTCCCAAAGAAGCAAGGAAAGCTTTCAACCAAATAAGTTCACTAGCTGCTCCACGCATAGCTCGATATTCGGCCTCCGCCGTCGACATTGCGACGGTCACCTGTTTCTTGGCTCGCCATGATATAGGCGACTTTCCTAGTGACACAAAATAACCACTCAAGGATCGTCTTGTCACTGCACATCTTCCCCAATCCGAATCACAATATCCATTCAATTGTAAATCCGAGTCTTTATGTAGTATGATACCTTTACTTGGATTCAACTTAATGTAACGAACAACCCTCAATGCCGCGTCCCAATGTTCCTTACGAGGCTCATGCATAAATTGGGACAAAATATGGACTGCATAGACTAAGTCCGGTCTCGTTATAGTGAGGTAAACAAGTCTTCCAACTAGCCTTCGATATTTCATCGCATCTTTCAAAACATAACCTCTCGCCATTTCCAAATGGTGATGTTGCTGCATCGGCACATGTACGGGTTTGGCTCCCATCATACCCGATTCCTCTACAATACCCAAGGCATACTTCCGTTGGTTGAGAAACAACCCCTTCGATCCATGAGCGACCTCAATTCCCAAAAAATATTTAAGACGGCCAAGGTCTTTGATTCCAAAGCTCTTGTCGAGAAAAGCTTTGAATGCTCCACAAATTGTACTATCGTTGCTTACAACGATCATGTAAATCCACATATACTAATACTCCAATAAATGAACCATTTTTGTTATATGTGAATAACGAGTAATCCGCTAGAGATTGAACAAATCCATACCTTTGCAACGAGAGTGTCAATTTCGCAAACCAATTCCGTGAAGCTTGCTTTAGACCATAAATCGACTTTAACAATTTGCATACTTTGTTGTCTCCTTTCCCTTCAAATCCTTGTGGAATTTTCATGTAGACTTCTTCATCAAGATCGCCATGTAGAAAAGCATTGTTAACGTCTAATTGTTCAATATTCCATCCTTTAACAACGGCTATGGCTAGCATGCATCTCACACTTGTCATCTTCGCTACGGGTGCATACGTCTCATGATAGTCTACCCCTTCTACTTGTGTGAATCCTTGAGCTACTAGCCTCGCTTTATACCGTTCAATCGATCCGTCAGCTTTGTATTTCACCTTATACACCCACTTGCACCCAATGGGTTTCTTCCCACTCGGTAATGACACAATTTTCCATGTCCCATTTTTTTCCAAGGCTTCGACCTCCTTACGCATGGCCTCCCTCCAGTTCGGATTTCGAGATGCCTCATGATAATGGCGCGGCTCTCGAATATTATCAATTGCAGCGAGGAATGCCCTGTGAGACAACGTTTTCTTGTTATTCCATGAAGCAAACTCTACAACCATATATACATCTCATAAGGATATGCATATCCTTGTTAATAGGAAACCAAATAACTTATCTAAGGCAAATACAACTAATCTTCCTATATTACAATATTTACTACATCAAGAAAACTATATTCTACATATCAAATAATATCTTCGATATTATTCATATCGAATAATATCTTCGATATCATTCTTTCAAAACTTCAGTTTCTCCAGGCCAAACAAGAAAAATGTGTACAAACAATACTCCTTCCGTCCTAATCATTTGTTTACCTTTTTTATTCTTAGTGAGAAGTATTTTAATCAAAGTGTAATGACTAAGACAGAGGGACTACATTGTAATAATAGACTACTAGATGGTACCACCACCTTCAATTTCGCCTTGCTAAACAGTCGGTCACATTTTCAAACATTACAAATTTACAAACATGATAATCAACACCAAGAAACAATAACAATTTTAACAACGTAAGTACATGGAGTAACTTTAAAAGATTACATACATACAGAAATCTCAAATCTTCTGTACATGACAATCTTTGATACTCGTATTAGACTCTTCAATGCATTGAAGTCGAATCATGAGTAGTTAGTTGATCACCAGGTAAAGTCGAGGTATTCATAATGCAGGTTCTTTGAACCAAAATATGAACAAATTCTTGCAACATCTCATTCCCCTTGGTCCCGAAGCCATCACTCCTACATCGCCTCCTTTGCATCCTGATAATATTTCTGCATAAACACGAAACAATTATAATACCTGAAACTGTTAAACTACAATCATATGTCCCAAATGACGACTTTTCTCCCGTTCGACCTCTTTAATTTGCTACAGGTCTACAGGATCACCATTGAATTCATTACGGCCATATTTAGCTGGTGAAGTGGCTGAACTAGGAGCGAGCCACGAGATGAAAAACTAAGACCTGACTTGAAAGTTGAAACAAACATTATGAAACAAAAACCTTAATAATCTTGATCGCAGATAACCTGGACTAACCCGTATATGAGATAACCTTATAATCCGACTCAAACAATCTACTCCCTCCGTCCCGGTCAATTGTTGTCCTTTCGTTTTGGCACAAAGACCAATGAATGAAGAAAAGACCAATAACTAAATGACAAGTGGAACAAATTGAATGAGAATGATCAAATTACTCATCAAATTCATTCTTAAAATAGAAAGGACAACAAATGAATGAGACACCCCAAAATGGAAAAGGACAACAAATGACCGGGACAGAGGGAGTATTAGAGAATACTCCGTGTATTAAAACCTTATTGGCAGGTCGACATATGAGTTGAGTAGACTTACTTTGGAGATTAGGTCTGCCTTCATAATGCACTTGTGTTGCTTGGACAAGAGACTGATACGGAAGACTTTCGAGCTCACTACTCCCACCACCAAACCAAGACCCTAGCAAATTCATAGGTGATCGCACTTTCACATTCTTAATCTGTTTCTTTTCATCTGCCAGTTTGCTCTTTTGCCAAAGAAAAACAATGCTATTGACGAAGATTATACTGACACACATTATAAAGATGTCCCAAAGAACCCAAATGGTGAAATTGTATATCTCATTCGTGTTGTGATCGATACGGTATATATGGTACTGAGTAAAACCGAGGTGATCTGAGTTAATCTCAGGTACCGATCAAGGATGAAGATAAATATTCCCGGAAGGACCCGATATGTCCAGGAAACCCAAACACGTACAAGATAAAAGAAGGTTGCCAGAGCATAACGCTGGTGAGTGTATAAGAAGACTTCAAATGACTTTCTCCTGGTGTATGCGAAGCTTGTTACCCACATAACTAGCAGGAAAACCCATGATATCTCTCCCGCTAAATGTGATACCCAGACTGATGACCATTCCAGCGTCTGTATGACCGAATAATATTACTATCGACTAGGTGTTTATATTTTTGTTATTCATAAAATAATTACAGAGGGTACGGTATATAAACGATGTTGCTCATTTCAATGATTTATGAGATTATGAAGAAAGAAACCATGTGTTGACTCCTAAATTACACGGAATTCTGACGGATCCGCTACGGCTATTCCGTCACATTTTTCTTTACTATGAAAACAGAAATAGCAACCAGACTCTTCAGTCTTCACTCCAAATTCCCAAATCGATTTCCTCAAACCCTAACCCCCAAAACCCTAACAATACCAACCGCCGCCGGCCATCCACCGCTGCCACCCGCCACCCGCCACCCTCACTCCTCCCTCCTCTTATTCTTTTATTAATTAGGTAATTCATCTCCCTTCTTTTATTCGTCTTTTTTAATTTGGTAATTTGTTTTAATAAATTAGGAATAGGAATTTAGGATTATGATAATGACCCTAGCCATGTTTGTTGTTGTCGTAATTGACGTTGTAAACTTGGAATTGTTGATGTTTGTGTTTTAATGGTTATGGTGTTATAAATATAACTAGTTTTAAACCCGTGCAAAATTGCACGGGTATGTATTTGGGCCGGTATTAATGTTTTTGGATTTTTTTTTTTTTTTTTTTTTTTTTTTTTTTTTTTTGTATTGTACTTATCTAGTTGGTCTAAATCAGCAATCTACATAGTTAATTTTTAAACTTGTTACAAATACGTGTTCACATGCAATGGTTTAAGAGGAAATAACAAAGGATATTTTTTTTAAAAAAAATATATCGTACTATCTAGTTTTTAAAAATTATGCATGTAATTTATTCGCATTATATGTAATTCAATCCCGTAATTAAATGTAATTCCTTCTCGTAATTATGTAATTTTATTATTTTTATTTTTATTTTTTAAAAATTATGTAATTCATTTATTTGTAATTAGTTTCATTTATTCCGATTTGTAATTCATTCCGCTTATATGCCATTAATTTCATTTATTCGGAATGTATAAAATTATTTCATAGTATTATTTCATAGTATTTGTTCTAAGACGGAATTTGTCGCATGTTTGTATAGCCGGAATTCTGAAGAAATAAATACATTGCACACTAACGGGTCCCACCATAACATGTATTTCCAAAAAAAAAAGGTTGAATTAATGACGTGGCACGCCCTGGATTGAGTATTGTCTTCTGAATTAATAAAGATAAGATTGTTGGTCAATTAGTCTCATTATAGACGGATATATCCGTCTAAAATGAAAGACGGTCAAATATGCTTAAGGTGGTGACTTTTTGGGCCTCACCATGCAACTTGTTGTTTGTCTTATGTTAAAGTGAGTGGATATTTGACCGGTCTATAGCTATAGACGAATATCTCCCGTCTATAGTGAGAATTTGTGATTGTTGGTGCTGTAATTTTTATTAGGTATTGTTTAAAAATAAAATAAAATAGAATATAGAGTAACTTTTTATTTGGGGTGCAAATGAGGAGCAAGCCCGAAGAATTAATTAGTTATTACACGGGAAATAGTTACCCCTAAAATGTCTTCACGCAAAATATTACGCAACTCGGCTGATGGATAATCAACAAAGGTCTTCGCAATGTTTGCCTCCACCCCTTGATTAGCTAGCCAATCCGCCATTCTGTTAGCTTCCCTATAACAATGTTCGAGCTTCAACGTCTTCACTATTGTCGAAAATAAGATCATTGCATTTCTTAACCACCGCTCGCAGATTATTACTTAATGGATAAAATAGAATATACTCCTGTTTAATGTTGTTGATAATTGTAATTAGTTAGGAATAATGATTGTTGACTTGTAAAATGTTAAATCTGTTAGTCTAATTCATTTGTTTACATTGCCGCACAGGCTTTCAGTAATTGGTAAACATTGTATTAATAATTTTCACAATTTGTTTGGAATAATATAGAGAATATGTTTTTGATGTACTTATGCAGTTATGCTATTTTAAGGGTTTAAAGGCCACGCCTCATAAGCTGATGAAGATGTCGAAGAAAGATAAAAAGGCCAACTGGATTAGTTCTCGAGCTTCACAAGTCCATGTGAGATTTTTATTGAATTTAAGTCTTATTTTGGTAAGAAGTTAAAATAATTGAGTGCTTAATTAACCACGAATAATCATTTTTTTTTTTTTGCTATTTTCAGGTTGAGTACCTAAGTCTGAAGAGTCAGGCATCGTCCGCCGGAGAGAAGACAGCTGACGAGTTCCAGTTAGACATTCAAGCGGTTGGCGGCTTCTATCCAAAGATGCGAGAGCAAAAGACTGGAAGTGCAACGCGAGAGTTGTTTACACCTCCTTCAAACAGAAGTCAGCCGAGTGTTCCTTCTTGCTCGCCACGTTTAGCTGCTCAGTACGCATTGGAGAATGCGTGGTTGAAAGAGCAATTAAGCAATCTTATGATGGATCGAGAAGCTATTAGGCTACACCTAGAAGCTAATTGTCTAGAACTTAAACGCCAAAGCGAGGTCATGAATAGTATGATGGCGTTCATGGCTGAGAAGCTTGGGCTGCCGTTGAATCCTACATGCTCTTCTGGCCGTCGTCCAAGTCCTAATTAAAGATGACTTCACAGAAGACGGTCATGGCTTTGGTAGCCAACATGTCGAGCCTTTAGGTTAGTTTGAGTTGTAATTTGCTTGAAACATTTGGAACTTGGTTATATATTGGACTAACTTTAGAACTTTGGTATGTTTTAAAACTTTGTATGGCTTTGAATTGGTTATGTATGATTGGTATCCGCTTTGCGTTGTTGATCTTTGTTGGTCCTCACTTTTGCGGTCGACATTGAAGAAGTTTCCCGCTTTATGGTCGACAATTAAGTTTGATACTTGATTGCAGTTTTGTTGGATTTTAGCATACGATGCCAACTTTCAGCAATGCATTTAGCATTGGGCAGAAAGCAAAAACTGTCTGCGGTTGTTTCTGGTCTGATGAGGTACGACAGGGTAGCCGTTGCACCTGTCGCACTTATAGTTGACATATGTAACGGCATAGCCGTTGCATAAATAGAACATCATCAGTTAACCCATTACATAGTCAGTCAAGGTTTGACTTCCTTGACTTGACCAGGCCTAAAGGTGCGACAATCTAGCCGTTACACGGTGTCGCATTTTTGAAATTTGCGACGAATTTGGTAAAGTTGAGACATAATCAACCGTCGCAATTCCCCTGCATCTTAGTACTGTCTGTTTCATTCGTAAACATAACAAGTCGAGAGAAAACAGAGGAAAATTGAATTGATTAGAAACGAAAAAAAGGACCGTACGTTATCTTTGATAACTCCTCTTTGTTCTTTATTAGACATATCGTCTTATGTTAGTTAAAAGGGCAATCTTATAATATTCGCACTATTGTCTATTCAGAACCACCAAAACTCTTGTCTGTGACGAGGTAAGGGATGCTAAGTGTGACGATCCGCACATTTCGAACCCTTAGATTTATTTATGCTATGTAGTTTCATTTCCTCTTTTATATTTTTAGTAAATGCTTTTTATTTTAGGATAGTCTTAGTTAAACTTTTCTTTCCATAAATAGGTATATCGTTATTCTACACTAAAACTTGTAATTTCAATATCTCCTGCTACCAGGATGTAAATATCAAATTCCCTCTTTGGGAAGTACTAGTCAATCAAAAATCTACTTCCCACCAAGTTGCCTTCTTATTGCTTGTTGTTGCTTTCTTGTGAACGACTCTTGCCTTCACTTCACTAACAAGCCCGTGTGTGTCGATCGAGACTAGGATTCAGACACCTACAACCCGAGACCGATTACGAATGCACTAGTGCTTGACACTAGTGCTTGACGCTCTCGCTTGCATTCTTGTCGAGTGTTTAGACAAAGGTGCGCGTCACGCCCCGACTCAAAGTTTTGGACCGTGACATTTGGTATCAGAGCCCGGTCTTCTTAACGGGCTGCTGTATACGATGGCATCAAAAGCGGTAGATCTGAGTGGGAACAAAAGTGACACTAAGGCTAGAGTGGCGGCTTTAGAGAGATTGATGGACGAGAAAATTCCATCCTTGGAGGCTCTCATTGTGAGTTTGGAGAGTACTCACCAAGTAGTTGAGGAGACGGTAAAGGGGCATGATGCCCGCTTCGAGGCCGTAGATGAGTCCATAAAGGGGCACGAGAGCCGCCTTGTGGCCGTCGAAGAGGCGATTCCGAAAGAGTATAACTTGGATATGGCATATCTCTATGAAAAAGTCGAGCAACTCGAGAACATGTGCTACCTTGATGAAAATGGCCGCGGACGGGAGTTTTGGTGGAGCTCCTAAGGTGAAGCCGCCTACACCCCTCAAGTATAGTGGGGCGAGAGATTCAAAAGAAGTCGATAACTTCATCTTCGACATGGAACAATACTTCCGAGTGAGCGCGCTCAACGAAGGTCTAAAGGTCAGCACCGCGAGTATGTACCTAACAGATGACGCTAAACAATGGTGGCGCTCCAAACATGCCGAGATCGAGGCAGGGACCATTAGGCTAGAGTCATGGGACGATTTCAAGCGACTCTTCAAGGAGCAATTCTACCCGGAGAACACCGATTTTCTAGCTCGAAGGAAATTAAAGAACTTGAAACATACAGGCTCGATTCCTGACTATGTGAAAGCGTATTATGCTTGTATGTTGGAGATAGCGGACATGACCGAGAAGGATCGGGTGTTTCAGTTTATTGATGGCTTGAAGGAGTGGGCGCAGCGAGAAATCATGCGACAGCGACCAGAGTCCCTCTCGGCTGCGATGACAGCGGCTGAAAGGCTAGTTGAATATTACACGGAGCGCGAAACCTCCCAGAAGAAGGGATTCGCTGCAATGGGCGGAAGCAACCAAAGGTTTGAAGGGACGACTTCACAAGCAAGACCTCCCTCTACGGGTAATAGTCGGTTCCGTCTCGGAGGTGATAATAGGAGATGGGGTCCGGCGAATTCTACTCCAACCTCTTCTAAGGGTAGTAATTCTGAAGCGTCGACTGCTAGGAAGCCGTTCGCGTGCTTTCTTTGTAAAGGACCGCACCGTATGTCCGACTGCCCTCATCAGGGGGAGTTCAACACCCTCAAGAAGAATTTGTCCAAGATTTCGGTAGAATAGAATCCCGAGGGGACAGACCAGGATGCAGAGGGGTGCGATGATGATAAGGTCAGTGAGCAAGGATAAATGGCTCGAATGGGAGCAGTCCACATGATGTGCTCAATGGGCAAGGGCGCTGAGCGCTCCGAGACCAAGTCCACATAACTGATATACGTGGAGATAAGCATCAATGGGAAGGCTACTCGAGCTAAGATAGATACAGGGGCCTCCCATAATTTCGTCACGCCCGACGAAGCGAAGAGACTCGGAATGAAGTTGAACCGGGGAGGAGGAAGCATGAAAGCTGTCAATTCCAAGGCCTTGCCGATTCAGGGTGTGGCTAGAGAAGTGGTGATCAAGATGGGCGAATGGACGGGGAAGCTCGACTTCACCAGCGTCCCGATGGATGACTTCAAGATCGTCCTCGGCATGGATTTTCTGAAGTGAACCCCGACCTTTCTGGCGCCCCACAATGGGTCTTTAATAATGGTGGGATCAAAACCATGTCTTGTGAAAGCTGTTGAAGCTGACCGAAAGCAAAAGGGGCCACTCCTCTCGGCAATGCAGTTGAAGAGGGGACTTCAAAAGGGAGAGCCTACATACTTGTGTACCGTGTCCATGAAAGAAAACACCCTTGCTGAATGCGTGGAACCACAAGTAGAGAAGGTGCTAGAAGACAATAGGGACTTGATGCCTGATCTGTTACCTATGAGTCTGCCACCCCGACGTTCGGTAGACCATCAAATTGAATTACTCCCGAGCACAAGACCTCCTGCTCGAGGGCCATATCGGATGGCGCCTCCCGAACTAGCGGAACTACGAAGACAATTAGACGATCTGATTCGCTCGGGGTTGATACGACCTTCCAAAGCTCCCTATGGAGCCCCTGTGCTCTTCCAAAAGAAACAAGACGGTAGTCCGAGATTGTGTATCGACTACCGGGCTCTGAACAAGCTGACGGCAAGAAACCGCTACCCCATCCCATTGGTAGCGTATTTGTTCGATCAATTACAAGGCGCTGTATACTTCACCAAGCTCGACCTGAGATCTGGCTATCATCAAGTTCGAATTGCCGAAGGAGATGAGCTGAAGACTGCTTGTGTGACGAGGTATGGGTCTTTCGAATGGTTGGTCATGCCCTTTGGCTTGACGAACGCACCTGCAACGTTTTGTACGTTGATGAACCATGTTTTCCACGAGTACCTGGACAAATTCGTGGTGGTATATCTGGACGATATTGTAACACCCCCATACACCAGGATGCCTTACCAAGGACCGTCCCAGTATATGAAGGTGTTACCATCTCGGTTACCCGAGGTAGTAGATCAAATAGATAATGAAAGAACATTTATAATACATTACCATACCCTTTATAACTCGGTACAAATCTAATTACATATGATGATAGAGACTACTATATCTCGTGATTCTGCACTTCTAAACCGGTAGCGTGATGACTCGATCCCTCCAAGCCCAGCAGCCACAAACCAACAGTACCTGCTAAGCCAACTGCTCACCATCCCCGAATGGATCACAGCAGATATCACAAAACAATAACCACGGGTCAGAACTGTCTGATCAAGATAAGACAAACAAACAATGTAATCGTCTGATCATCCTCCATAGTAACTGACTACACACTGAAGTGTGCAGCCCTGTCGGATTACCCATCACAACAGGTAATCCACTCCGTCGGTGGGGGACCGCAGCCCATCCCCACCTAAATCCCGCTCATCAACGAGCGTCTACCCTGTCCCTTAATGTGCACATCCCCTCCCGTGACAGGTTCCACGGAGGGAGAACTAGGGTGTGAAGCCACTCCCGCAAGTGACTCCACCACAAACAACACACACATCAGAGTACCACAACATCACAACTGTCAACACACCACCACCGTCACAACACAACCCCATCACCACCGATGATCAGCAGATGACAACAATTACAATACAAACACAATCTTAAATCAATTAACAGTAACTGAGTAGGGAAACCCTTCCTCATTGCCAATCATGAAAAGCATCCACATATAGCCAAGCAAGACTCCGACATGCATCCTACAAGGATAACCATCCCCTATTATACAACCATCCTCAATAACCTACTAAAAGAGTGTAATACTACGGTTTATGAGTCTCTGGGTACTCTATCGAGTGGGTCTTACTCTGTCGAGTAAGGGTGTTTTACGATTTAAAACAGTTTCTGACCTGTTGGGTACTCGATCGAGTAACCTCGATACTCGATCGAGTAGGCGGCACTCGATCGAGTATGTCAGCTACTCGATCGAGTAGCCGGTTTACGGGGGGATGATTTGTCGGGTTTTGTTAATAATGCGATTTAATATATAAACAATTCCGTCACTTTCTTAATACACTTTTACAAACCTAATTACTTTCAAAAGAGAAAACAATCTACGTTCTTCGCATCAATCGTATTGTTGGCAAATCCCGGAGCTTGGAAGGTCGGAATTCATCTTTCTTTATACCTTTGTGATCCTTGCGTCGAGGGTAAGATCTACGTACTATTTTTATGGTATTTCGTTAAAGTTAGTTAAACCCTAATTTGGGGATTCGGGGGTTTTGTTGTGTTTCTTGATTGGTAGTAATCGTATGATTGTATGTTAGGAGGAGGATTCGTAGAAGAGGCCTTTTGATAACACTTGTTGAGATCGTCTAACTGTGTTGCTTTCCAGGTAGGGTTTCCCTACTCAGTATTAGTCCCATAATGTGTTGGTGGTGATTTGTGATTGTTGATTGTTATCATACGAGTATTGTGACGGTTGTTGGTGTTGATTGCTGTTTAGTAGTTGTGATTATTTGTATTTGTCTGTGTTCTTCGGGGCGCGTCCCTGGCTGAGTGGAGTCACTTGCGGGAGTGGCTTCACGCCCCATTATTCGCCTTCTGTGGAACCCGCCACAGAAGGGATGTGCACATTAAGGAATTTGGGTTTATCGCTCAACGGAGATGAGCGGGGATTAGGTGGAAACGGCTGCGATCCCCCACTGGCGGCGTGGAGTGACCTGTTGCGATGGGCACTCTGGCAGGGCTACACACTTTAGTGTGTAGTTAGTATTGTGGAGTTGGGAATGGAGTTCGGAGCATATCTGTGATGATTGAGCTGTGTTGTTTGTTGTGTTGTTAGATTATATAAATTGTGTGATTAGTACTGACCCCGTTTATTGTTTTAAAAACTGTGGTGATCCATTCGGGGATGGTGAGCAGTTTTTGAGCAGGTATGAGTCGAGTTACATGGGATAGCTGGGATGTGCCACTTTCAG
This sequence comes from Silene latifolia, assembly GCF_048544455.1. NCBI lineage: Eukaryota > Viridiplantae > Streptophyta > Magnoliopsida > Caryophyllales > Caryophyllaceae > Silene > Silene latifolia. Next base: position 326,973,398 of record NC_133537.1, read on the forward strand.
ATGATAGAGTCTTCCGCTGTAGCCTGAGTAGTTTTTTAAACATTTCGTTTAGTTGAGTAGACAGTTGATTTTGAGAACATGTAACCGTATTTTGGTATTTGGTTTTGGATTGTATCTTATTCACTAAACTTATACTATTTAAATGTTGTTTCGTTATTGTCTTATGATTATCATTGCCTCGGGGAACCGAGATGGTAACATCTTTATACCTGGATGGTCCTGGTAAGGCACTTGGAGTATGGGGGTGTTACAAAATGGTATCAGAGCGACGATCCTGAAACCTGTAACCAATGAATCTAATGAATATAGGGAGTCAATTAAAATGAACCCGGGGTAAAGGTTGTAGGAGCTAATGTAAAGGCTTGGGAGACGTCCTAAAGTCGCGAATTCGCCCTACAATTTTGAACCGGTCACATGGGGGGTATATGTCAAGGTCATATGTGGTGTTTGTTAGCTCGTATGTGAATGTGACGATATATGTTGTGGATTAATGGATGTTGGGAGTAGAAGATTGATATGGTGATTGAAAAGTTAGTGAGGTATATATATATATATATATATATATATATATATATATATATATATATATATATATATATATATATATATATATATATATATATATATATATATATATATATATATATATATATATATATATATATATATATATATATATATATATATATATATATATATATATATATGTTGTTTGTATAAGAAGCGGGATGGTTGTTTATTATGTGGCATTTGATAACATGAAATAGTTGTTTTGTTGATTGAATGAAGAGTTGTGTAGAATCGCGTGCGTAGTTAGATTATAATGTTGAGTTTATAAAGTTGTATAATATGTTGGGATATGAGAGAGAACATGCGGGTAGTATATACGAGTCAGCATGACTCGATCGAGTAGGGGGTACTCGATCGAGTAGGTGAGGTACTCGGTCGAGTGGGTCTGCCTCGATTAAGTGGGTATTTGACGTTTTTATAACCAGAATCGTGTTTTTGGGTACTCGATCGAGTACATAGGGTACTCGATCGAGTAGGGCGTCACTCGATCGAGTGGCTGTTCTACTCGGTCGAGTATGTTAGAGATCAAAAGGTCTGTTTTGGGGCTGAGGTCGGGGCACTCGATCGAGTATGGTGGGCACTAGATCGAGTAGCCTCTACTCGATCGAGTAGGTTTAGGCACTCGATCGAGTGTGTTCTGGGCAGTCTGCTTTCGTGTTTTGGGGTTATAGTGCGTATGTTTATATCTACCCTTTCTTATATAGTTTCAAGATGCCGCCCAAGAAAAACGCTTTGTATGCGAGAGCTGAGAACATGAACATCAATGATATCGTTAAGATGTTGGAGCATCAGGATGCTCTTACCGAGGCCCTAAAGAGAGTGGGAAAGGATAAGGATGTTGATCACTCTAAGATCAGTCTTTATATAGCGAGGTTTAACCCTAAAGAGTACAAGGGGACAGGGGAGCCAAATCTTCTTGACAATTGGCATCGTGAGATGGAGAACATACTGGACCTGGTACACTGTCCTGATGAGATGAGAGTAGAACAAGCTGCGTTCTACCTGAGGGAAGCGGCTGGTGAGTGGTGGGACAAGGTGAAAGTGAGTGCTAGAGAGATGTATACGAAGCAGGGCTTACGTGCTATACCTTGGGAAGAGATTCAGAGGGCTATGAGGAAAGAGTTTGTACCTGAGCATGTGAGGAGTAAGCTGAGGGAGGAGTTTGATGGGTTTAGGATGACATCCGATATGTCAATGGTTGGGTACTACAAACAGTTTAATGAGAAGTCTAGGTATACTGAGGACATGGGTTTGAGTGAGGAGAACCTAGCGCTGAGATTTGAGAGGGGGTTGACCCCCAAGATCATGGACAAGTTACCCGTGGGAGTCCTTACTGATGTTAAGAAAGCTTATGAGAGGGCTGGGAGAGCTGAGAGGTTGGTGGAGATGGCTCAGGAGAGAGTAGTTGAGAAAAGAAAGGCTGAGAGTGAAGGTGGTGTCCAATCTAGCCACAAGAAAGGCAACCACAATCAGGCTAGAGCATTTTCTTCTGGGTCAGGGTTCAGTGCTGGGGCTTCCTTTGGGCGTGGCCGTATGAGTGGTAGTGGTAGTTGGGGGATGACCTGCTATGGCTGTGGCGGTGTAGGACACAAGAGACATGAGTGCACGAGTGTACCTGGAGCTTTTCAGAGATCAGCTCAGGGGAGCTATTCTCAAGGGCCGGCACAGAGTTATGCGAGCAATAGACCGATTGGGTCATGGTCTAACCAGGGAGGTCAGAGCTACCAGGGTGGAGGTAACCGCAATGGCGGTAATTCCTATCAGAAACCAGCTACGAACAACAACAACAATCAGGGGTCGGGTGCTAAGCCGACCACATCAGCCAGTACTGTCCAGGGAGGTGGACAGAATACCAGTGGAAAGCTATTCATGATGGACAAGAAAGCAGCTGAGGACGATACACATGTTATCACTGGTACTTTTCTTGTTAACGGTATTCATAACTTTATTTTGTTTGATTCGGGGGTATCTCAGTCGTTTGTATCTTCGAGTCATGTTAAACGGTTGGGTTTGAGGGTATATGAGTCTGTAAGTGAGAAAGTTTTTATACTTTCGGGTGAGTCTGTATCATGTGGGAGGTTGTATAGGGATGTATCTATGATAGTTGGGCAAGTTGATCTACCTGTAGACTTGCTAGAGTTTCCTTTTGATGGTTTTGAGATGATAGTCGGGATGGATTGGTTGGGAAGGTATAAAGCTAAGATAGACTGTCATCAAAAGAAAGTGTCTTTGAGAGCTCCTAAAGGCGTTAGTGTGTCTTATCATGGGTTTGTGGTCAACCCCAAAGTTAAGTTGATTGCAGTTGTGACCTTGAAGTCCTATCTGAGGAAGGGATGCCCTTTGATCTTGTGCCATGTGAGAGATGACCGGATAGAGAGTCCAACGGTTGATCAGATACCAGTGGTGGGAGAGTTTGCAGATGTCTTTCCAGAAGAGATTCTGGGGTTTCCACCGAAGAGGGAGATAGATTTCACGGTTGAGTTGAAACCGGGGACGGGGCCAATCTCTAAGGCACTGTACCAGATGGGTCCTAAAGAGATGGAGGAGCTCAGGAAGCAGTTAGATGATCTGATAGAGAATGGATACATTAGACCTAGTGTATCACCGTGGGGAGCACCGGTTCTTTTTGTGAAGAAGAAATATGGGAGCTTGAGGTTGTGCATAGACTATAGGGAGCTGAACCGAGTGACGGTGAAGAACAAGTATCCTTTGCCAAGGATAGATGACCTGTTTGATCATTTGAGTGGTGCATCAGTCTTTTCCAAGATTTATTTGAGATCGGGGTACCATCAGGTGAAGATTAGAGAGGTGGACATACCAAAGACAACTTTCACGTCGAGGTATGGCCACTATGAGTATGTGGTGATGTCGTTTGGGTTATCTAATGCACCGACTGTGTTTATGGATTTGATGAACAAGATCTTCAGACAGTTTTTGGACAAGTTCGTGGTGGTGTTTATCGATGACATCTTAGTCTACTCCAAGACTAAGGAGGAGCATGAGGAGCATCTGAGGATTGTGTTGCAGACCTTGAGGGAGCATGAGTTATATGCTAAGCTGTCCAAGTGTGAGTTCTGGTTAGAGAAAGTTGCTTTTATGGGGCATGTGATCTCTAAGGATGGAGTAGCTGTGGATCCGGCAAAGATTGAGGTAGTGACAAAGTGGGAAGCACCAAAGAATGTTGCTGAGATCAGGAGTTTCTTGGGTTTAGCTGGATACTACAGACGGTTCGTGAAAGATTTTTCCAAGATTGCTAGACCTATGACAGCTTTGATGAGAAAAGAGAACAGGTTCCGTTGGGATGAGAGTTGTGAGACGGCGTTCCAAACATTAAAGGAGCGTTTGACCACAGCTCCTATCTTAGCATTGCCTGAAGGGATCGAGAACTTTGAGGTTTATACAGATGCCTCAAAGAATGGGTTAGGATGTGTGTTGATGCAGACCGGTATGGTGATTGCCCATGCTTCTAGGCAATTGAAGCCTTATGAGAAGAACTATCCTACACATGATCTAGAGTTGGGTGCAGTGGTGTTTGCTTTTAAGATTTGGAGACATTACCTTTATGGGGCGACTTTTAAGGTATTTTCTGATCACAAGAGTCTCAAGTACATCTTCACTCAAAAGGAGTTGAACATGAGACAGAGGAGGTGGATGGAGCTGATTGGCGATTATGATATGGATATTATCTACCATGAAGGGAAAGCCAATGTTGTTGCAGATGCTTTGAGTAGGAAGAGTGTACATTCTTTGTGTACAACTTTATCTTTGATGAGGTTGAGAGATGAGGTAGGGAGATTTGGGATACATATGATGCAGAGAAGGGATGCCATGGGATATTTGACAGTGCAGCCTGATCTTTATGACGATATTCGAGGTAAACAGGCGTTGGATCCTAAGATAGTTGAGTGGAGAGCTGGAGCAGAGAAAGGGACTGTGTCTCGATTCTCTATTCATATAGATGGTAGTTTGAGGTTTGATGGTAGGTGGTGTGTCCCTAATGATGATGAGCTGAAAAAGACAATCATGACAAAGGCACATTGTACACCATATTCAGTACATCCAGGTGGTGACAAGCTGTACAAGGATTTAAAGAACACGTTCTGGTGGCCTGGGATGAAGAAAGAAAAAGCTGAGTTTGTGGCCCGTTGTTTGACATGCCAAAGAGTTAAAGGGGAACAACGACGACCACAAGGTAAGATTCAGTCGTTAGAGGTACCTGAGTGGAAGTGGGAATCCATTTCTATGGATTTTATCGTGGGTTTGCCAAAGAGTCAACAGGGTAACAATATGATATGGGTAATAATGGATCGACTGACCAAGTCAGCTCACTTTGTGCCAATGAAAGATACATGGACTAAGGCACAATTAGCTATGGCTTATCGGAAGAATGTGCTTAAGTTACATGGAGTCCCTAAGGACATAGTATCTGACAGAGATGCGAGATTTATGTCAAGGTTTTGGAAAGAGTTGCAGGAATCTTTGGGAACAACTTTGAAGATGAGTACGACATTTCATCCTGCGACAGACGGTCAGACTGAGAGAACGATCAAGACTCTTGAGGATATGTTGTGAGCTTGCGTGATGGACTTTGGTGGTAGCTGGGAACAGAGGTTGGATTTGATAGAGTTTTCTTACAACAACAACTATCACACTAGTATTGGTATGGCACCGTTCGAGGCCTTATATGGGAGGAGATGTAGGAGTCCGATTTGTTGGGACGACAGTGCTGAGGCAGTGGTTCTAGGACCAGAGATGGTTGAGCAGATTAAGATGATCAGGGAAAGGATGGGAGCGGCTCAGGATAGGCAAAAGAGTTATGCAGATCTACATCGCCGGGATATAGAGTTTCAGGTTGGGGATAAGGTTCTTCTGAAAGTGTCTCCTATGCGTGGGGTTATGAGATTTGGGAAGAAAGGTAAGCTGAGTCAGAAGTTCATAGGGCCTTATGAGATCTTAGAGCGGGTTGGAGAGGTTGCATATCGTTTGGCTTTGCCAGATGCGTTAAAGAGGGTGCATAAGGTGTTTCATGTATCTCAGCTGCGGAAGTATGTGAGTGATCCGTCACATGTGTTAGAGGCAGAGAGCTTAGAGCTAGATGAGTCTTTGTCATACCTTGAGGCGCCTAAGCAGATTCTTGACCGAAAGGTTAGGAAGACTAGGAGTGGTGAGACGGTTTTGCTTAAAATCCTTTGGTCAAACCACGAGTCTGAGGAAGCTACATGGGAGGCAGAGGAGGCCATGAGAGAGCGTTACCCTTTCCTTTTTGATCAAGTATGTATAGTTACGGGGACGTAACCTTGTTTCTTTTAGAGGGGTAGGAGATGATCGCGAAGAGTTTTTAAGAGCTTTTTATACCTTTTTATGTCGTGTCGGTATGTTAGTTGTGGTTGAGTCGGGTTGAGTTTGGGTTAGTAACATGTTTTATGTTGGGTTTTGTTTTGGTTGTTGAGTCGGGAGTGTAGCAGTGTGTGTCTTTGTTTTGTTGTGGTTTGAACTTCGGGGACGAAGTTCTTTTTAAGGAGGGAAGACTGTAATACTACAGTTTTATGAGTCTCTGGGTACTCTGTCGAGTAAGGGTGTTTTACGATTTAAAACAGTTTCTGACATGTTGGGTACTCGATCGAGTAACCTCGATACTCGATATCGAGTAGGCGGCACTCGATCGAGTATGTCATCTACTCGATCGAGTAGCCGGTTTACGGGGGGATGATTTGTCGGGTTTTGTTAATAATGCGATTTAATATATAAACACTTCCGTCACTTTCTTAATACACTTTTACAAACCTAATTACTTTCAAAAGAGAAAACAATCTACGTTCTTTGCATCAATCACATTGTTGGCAAATCCCGGAGCTTGGAAGGTCGGAATTCACCTTTCTTTATACCTTTGTGATCCTTGCGTCGAAGGTAAGATCTACGTACTGTTTTTATGGTATTTCGTTAAAGTTAGTTAAACCCTAATTTGGGGATTTGGGGTTTTGTTGTGTTTCTTGATTGGTAGTAATCGTATGATTGTATGTTAGGAGGAGGATTCATAGAAGAGGCCTTTTGATAACAAAATTGTTGAGATCGTCGATCGTGTTGCTTTCCGGTAGGGTTTCCTACTCGCAATTATTAGTCCCATAATGTGTTGGTGGTGATTTGTGATTGTTGATTGTTATCATACGAGTATTTTGATGGTTGTTGGTGTTGATTGCTGTTTAGTAGTTGTGATTGTTTGTATCTGTCTGTGTTCTTCGGGGCGCGTCCATGGCTGAGTGGAGTCACTTGCGGGAGTGGCTTCACGCCCATTATTCGCCTTCTGTGGAACCCGCCACAGAAGGGATGTGCACATTAAGGAATTTGGGTTTATCGTTCAACGGAGATGAGCGGGGATTAGGTGGGAACGGCCGCGGTCCCCACTTTCGGCGCGTGAAGTGACTGTTGCGATGGGCACTACGCGGTGGCTACACAATTTAGTGTGTAGTCAGTATTGTGGAGTTGGGAATGGAGTTCGGAGCATATCTGTGATGATTGAGCTGTGTTGTTTGTTGTGTTGTTAGATTATATAAATTGTGTGATTAGTACTGATCCCGTTTATTGTTTTAAAAACTGTGTTGATCCATTCGGGGATAGTGAGCAGTTGTTGAGCAGGTATGAGTCGAGTTACATGGGATAGCTGGGATGTGCCACTTTTAGATGATAGAGTCTTCCGCTGTAGCCTGAGTAGTTTTTTAAACATTTCGTTTAGTTGAGTAGACAGTTGATTTTGAGAACATGTAACCGTATTTTGGTATTTGGTTTTGGATTGTATCTTATTCACTAAACTTATACTATCTAAATGTTGTTTCGTTATTGTCTTATGATTATCATTGCCTCGGGGAACCAAGATGGTAACAACTTTATATCTGGGTGGTCCTGGTAAGGCACTTGGAGTATGGGGGTGTTACAAAAAGACACAAGGCAGAGACATACCTAATAACGCGAATCGACGGTGATACGGACGATGACCACACACGCATCCTTCCTAAGCAAAACCCGACCTTCTCATGGTTGAGGTGTAGGCTATAAACATGAGAGTGTATGGAGGTAGAGGTGATAAGAGAGAGTGGTAGGTTAGGGTTTGAGAAAGAGGAACTGTCGAGAAAATGAAATGAGTCTCGCGAACTTGCATTTTATATTAACGCGTCAACAGCAGCCATACTCGGTCGAGTACTGGCATACTCGGCCGAGTAGGCTCTACTCGGTCGAGTATAGGTAATACTCGGCCGAGTAGCCTCTGCTGGATCGAGTACCCACTCCTATATGGTATCTATTCCAATCGTAGCCTCTCACCTATTCCTCCCTAAGGTCCTCCTTGGTCAACCGGGTCGGTCAACAGAGTCCTTAAATATCTAGGGTATTACAGTCTTCCCCCCTTAAAAAGAACTTCGTCCCCGAAGTTCAGCCCACACGACTCCCACAGGGAGGTCACGAATTATGATCACGATCCACATACATGAAGACATATGAACTTTGGCCACCACCTATACTACCACCACATCACATTATTCAGACAAATGTCCATACGACCACAAAACTAGGCTTCCATGTATTACCGGCCAACAACTATCACCTACAAAACATCCAGCAAATTAATTTCCTATCATAGATTCACAGCAAAATGCGTTCCTATCCCATTGCCCGTATCACGCCATCTCGTTAAAGCAACTCAAACAACCGGCAAAATACGCACTCGCAAAAGTACACATCCCGCCGTCTTACGAAACAACACTATAACCACTAACGATCATACAAAGTTCTTTAAATGCTCGTTCATATAACTGTGGACATGGGCCCACGGGGGCGCTTGGGAAACAAGCGTTTGCATTTTTGTTGGAGTCGCCACCAATGTTTATGGGAAATTGGAACCGTTCGAATACCTCGTGCCATGTCAAGACACAAAGTGAAGACATGAACACTAAGCAATCGTTACCCTTAGCATTCTATGTCTAGAATGACTCTCGTGGATGCCAATGAACACGGGTGTTCACGGAGATCTGGAGTAAGGGGTGAGGGTACATATTAGGAAGCTCTTTTGATCGAACACCTAATCCCGCCCGCCTCGATAGCGGCCTATACTAATGATTAGGGAAGTTATTCATACTTGATATATCGTCGATTATATGCATGCAATGCAACATCCAAGTTTTAATCCTAACATGTGAAAATTAGGCTAAGTCGGTGAACACGCAATTTAACATACAATTATTGTCAAAGTAGGGATTTAATGCTCAATTACATGTGAAGACATACAAATGATACAAAATACAGCGATAAATGCAATAAAAGAAAATTACAATAATTACATTGGATTAGGCGATTTATGTAGAAAATACCTTTAAAACGGATGATTTGAGAAAAGAATAAAAGAAAGAATTAACGAACAGATTAAAAGGCAATAATACGATTAATAGTTAATTATACGTAAGCTAATTAAACTAAGTCAAGGCAGAAAAGGAGTTCAGAGACGAGCTCAACTGGAACATGCAAAGAGATCGCGCCCTTTGGGAAGAGGCAACGATTCTTTGCGTCTGTTCCAAGGGTGAGTTCTGGCTGTGAAGCCGGAAATGCAAATCGTTAATATCAATTGTTAATTTAAGGATTGATTACGATATTTACTCGGATGAAAGTGATTAACATGTTATTTACATATGAATGAGGTCATGAAAGCAATAAAACATGGATGAGACGGAATATTACTAATTATTTACATGAATGAACGATTAATTAATAATTAACAAACTAACTAAATTAGGTTAAACATGATGGATTAATGATAAACATGCGATGAACATGACAATAAACAGATGAAGATATATCAAAGGTCGAATTCCAGAAACTCATCATGAACGAATCGAATTTCTACAACCCGGATTTGACTTTAATGACGAAAATCCGCAAATATGAGATTATTTGGTATTTAAGTCGGAATTAATGACGAATAAAACGTGTTAGTGAATGACAAATAATATACATGTGAATTGTTATGATATTGTACCAAAGAATTAAAGAACAAACGAAAACAAAGAAAAGTGACGAATTACAGAGGACGAAGGAAGAAGAAAGGAAGCAGGAACTGCGGTAGCCTCACGAAGAGGCACAGCAGGAACTGCGCTCCTTCGAAGAGGCGCAGCAGTTGCTGCGTCCTTTCTCGACGGTTTGTCTTCTGAAAATCCGTAAAAAGGGATTTTAAAGCACGGTTTTAGAAATCGGTTTTAATGATATTTTCGACATAAACCTTACATTAATGATACAAAAAGTAAATAACAAAAATAGAAGAGAGATTTACACCCTCAGACTTACATGTTTGACGAAACGAGAAGGACTAAGATATCGATTAGTGATGCTCGACGCGAATGTAACGAAAGTGCCCTCGTAAGAGGAAAACGATTAGATTAATTAAGTTGATTGATGTGGAGTTGGTCAAATTGGTCGGTCATGCAAACGAGGCTGGTACTCAGAAGGATCCGAGCTTACGTGGTCGAATGTTCAAGCACGTAGACGCCAAAAAGTAAGAACAAAGGTCTAGAATGCAAAGGGAGAAGAGAAGGGCGGACACTCGCGTGAGAAATATGAGGAGCGAAGGCTCCTATTTATACCAATCACGGAAGGAATTAGGAAAGGAGAGAAAGATCCGGAAATAACCGACTTAGGTTAAACGCGGAAACTTGGACAAAAAGAAAACCTTGAGGAAAAGGAGCAGCAGAGCTGCGTCCCTTGGAAGAGGCGCAGCACCTGCTGCGTCCTTTCCCCAGCGGGTTCTTCCTGCGCAAGAAAGCGCGTTTGACAGCCTGTCGTATTTTAGGCAAAACTTTCTCTACAAGACTCGGATTAAGGTGATTTCGGTGGGGTTGGAAAGCTAAGAAAGAGATCTAGAACTTTCTGTGAAATAGGCCTAACCCAAAAAAGTCGTTATCACCTCATAAAACGGGCCTAAAGTTTGGGTTGTCATTTTAGCTAAATGAAATTCACATTTTGTAATGTAAACTTTTAGTTTTGCCTAATGAAGTGACATGGGACTCAAAATGAGATATAACCACAACATTTTTTGATATCCTAACCTTAGGTAGACAACCACATTGCTTTTGACTCGGGATCTGACGGTTTTAGGAAATGAAGACGGTTTTTGACCCGGACTCCAAATGAACTCTAATTACTGCCAAAACGACCGTAATGACACCTAGATGACAACCATGAGGTAGACATAAATGTTTGAGCGATCACTTGACGATAAACTTACGAACTGTCACAAATCGTTCCGCGTACCAAACATGCGGCCCAATCATCACTGGGTGTTTGGCGGGAGGTGCAAAAACGAGGTATCTACAGAGCCCCCACTTTGACCGAGGCTTGGACAAGGCGAAAGTCAAAGTATAGCCATCAGGTCAATCGAAGATTACAACCTGACGACTATTGCGACGCGAGGCGGTTCAAGGGGTCTGAACCAAGGACCTATCGTCGGGAACATTTTAGAGTCTGTCGACTACCGGGGAGGGTCGTTTAAAGTCCATTAGACTACGTAAGGAAGATCGCCAGCCATAAGAAGAGACCATACCTGAGACTTGTTTCTCGATATGTTTCCGGAGTTGCGTAGGAGCTAAGGGTAAGCATAGGAGCTAAGGGTAAGCATAGGAGCTAAGGGTAAGACCTAAAAGATATGTAAGGATTTGTGCTAGGGTGTGGGACCCTAAAGGAAAGCATCGTCGGGAAGGAGGTCAAATATAAGTTCAACTTAAGGGGTAACCAAGGTTTGAGTGTAGGAACTCTAAGGAAGTGATGATCCTAAAGGAATATGATCCTAAAAGGAAAAGGTGATCCTAAAGGAATATGATCCTAAAAGGTATAAGGTGATCCTAAGGAATATGATCCTAAGGGTAGAAGTGTATGAACTCTAGGGAGTTTGGGAACTTAAAAGAAGCTAGGTGTGCGAACCTGGGTATATGAACCTAAAAGGGCGGCTGGTATGAGAACTTAAAGGCTTGTGAACCTAAAGAAATTGGGATTCTAGGGTTAAGTTTAGGAACTGCTGGGTTACTAATTCTTGTTTTAAACTTGTGCGCTTAAGCTTTCTGAGGTATGAGAACTCCAAAAGGATTTATGGGTTTATGAACCTAAAGATGTTGGTGTGGGAGCTTAAAGGTTTATGAACCTATGGGAAGCCATTTTGGGATCTAGGAATCTAGGGGTCACAGGGATTATGAAGAAACTTCTTAACACTTCCGAAGGCTAACTCTGAAGGCTATCTCTCACTAAAGGAAAGGCTAAAGGACAACTCTCTCTAAAGGACTGAAAGGGGACTTAACTGAAAAGGAGTTATCTGAAGGTTACTGAAAGGATTATCCTGAAGTGTTTGAAGAAATAAAGGATTATCTGAAGGGAGGAAGGCTCAAGGAAGGATTATCCCAAAGGTTATCTAAAGGGTTGTCTGAAGGATATGAAGGTAAGTTTCTGAAAGATCTGAAGGGTTTATCCTGAAAAAGGGTTACCTGAAAGATATGAGGGTTAATCCTGATAAGGGTTACCTAAAGATATGAAGGATCACCTGGGGGTATCTGCCTCTCTATATCCTCAAGCAAACTCTCACTGGGGAATAAAACGATGATTTTGGGGAATCTGCATGTTTCTGTCCTCAAGCAAACTCTCGTTGGGTGATTACTCTAGGGAATCTGCATGTTTCTGTCCTCAAGTAAACTCTCATTGGGTGATTACTTTAGGGAATCTGCATGTTTTTGTCCTCAAGCAAACTCTCACTGGGGAATAAAACGATGATTTTGGGGAATCTGCATGTTTCTGTCCTCAAGCAAACTCTCGTTGAGTGATTACTCTAGGGAATCTGCATGTTTCTGTCCTCAAGCAAACTCTCGTTGGGTGAACAGAATAGAGGTGTGTCGAAACACATGTCAAAGAGTATTCGCTCGTTGTGGCAAGCGAGGTCTTGATAAAGTACTGCTTCTGATACTTACCTGCATGGTTAGTAGCCACACAAGAATGCAATTTAATATATGCACGTAAGCAATTATCACATGGACCTCGAATAAGGAAACACATAGGTTTTCAAAAGTTGTTTCTTTTTAAAAGTCGTTTAAAACTTGTTCAAAGAAGTTTGTCGTTTGTAATGCGTTATGCATATCAATGGGCTTTAGACACGTGACTGACGTGGCGTAGGCCTTATACGGACGCGAAATGAAACACTGACTTAGGGATGAATCTGATACGGCACATGGATGACTCTGACAGATTTTGCCTAAGTATGCGCAACCCCTAGCCAAATGTGGGTGATAAGGCGTATCAATTCCAAAGGTAGAAGAATTGCAAGAATGATGAAGGCATATAAAGGTAAGGCATGAGCCATGGATCATCTGTCTACTGGGACAACTTTCACCACCGTTTGCTGTAAAAGAGACTCTTCTTGAGGCACGATGACTTGGAGAATCGATCTAAGACCTTTGTCATTGTCCGGACCGAGTACTAACTTGGCTTAAAATAAGAGAGGAATAAAGGAAGGATGGCATCTCGGAAGAGAAGCCCCCAGGATGAGAATATGACTCTGGAATTTGGTAAAAAAGAGACTGGGCGACAATAAGGAGCCCCCAGTATAGAGGTGTTGTTTGTGGAAGGGATGTTAATTGAGGTTGTAAGGTTGAAAATTGTGATGGTTGAGATGGTTGTGTCCTTGAGGACTGCCTACGTATTCACGTGAGGTGAAATCAAACCAGGTCGTAGTTCTGAGGTTTGGTTAATTTTGTTTGGGTGTTGTGGTTGTATCCTTCTTGGGTAAGAAAGGACTGCCTACGTATCCACCTGAAGAGGTGAAATCAAACCAGATCGTAGTTCAGGTGTGGGTGCCTAAGCTAAGTTGTTAGGACCTTAAAGTGCATGGGTCAGGAGAGTATATTCCTTTGGTGACTCGATGAATTGATTTGATATAACTCCCCCTGATCATAGACCAAAGAGTTATAACTAAGTTGTAAAAATTTTCTTGTCATGTGAGCACATTTAGTGGACCCTAAAGATGATATGGGTATGTCCCATTCTAGGTAGCAAAGTATTTGAAGACTCCGTGTATGGGTCAAGATGAAACTGGATTGGATATTTGGAATGTGGAGCTCGGTAATAAGAGGCTTTGATGAACAAATCTCTGGAGCTTGATTTTGTGGAGTTAAGGCTTGATGGGATTATGGCTTGTAATGTGGCTTGGAAATGGAGTCTCTTGGCTTGATGTAGCCTGAGCACATAAAGGTAGGTTAAAATGACGTGGGATCAAGTTTCCATGTCTTGGCCCTAAAGGATAGGTATATTTGACGACTTTTAGAGGATTCTCAAAATTCCATAACTATCTTCTGTAACGGTCTCGAGAAGGACTTAGGGTGCGCAATATGTGAAAGGCTTAGTGAGGTGCTAGCCGACCATCTTGATTGATGTCTTGATTCTACCTAGACTTCAGCATTATTCCGTATAGCATTTGATTTCAGGCTCGTTCTTGATTCAGATTTGGATTCTTGATCTAGGGTATATCTCGGCTTCTTGCTCAGATTTTTTATTCGGGTTTTTGAAGATAACTTTGACTTTGGATATTGACTTGTTCGATTGAGCCTCTTCTTTTGACTCTTTTGTGTTAGATATTGATCTTGGTTTCTCTTGATCGAGCCTTTTGTCTTTGATCATGGCTCGTATCGGCTTGGATTTGCTTGCTATCATGTATTTGGGTCAGACTAGGACCTTTGGGTGTGAAACGGGGTTGGTCTTTTAGTAACACGGGTTGTTTATTGTGGGGAATGGGCTTGCCTTCCGTCATGGATTGTTAATAAGGGAGATGGTCTGGATTCGTCCTAGAATCTCTTGAGATAGGCTCGTCCTAAACTGGGGTATATTGTGGTTTCTATTGCCAGACATGGAATAGGTAAGAAAAGAATACGGAGTTTCGGGTCCTCTACAACTTGGAATGGAACATCATATAAGTGTACTCACATCGACTGTCATGTGTTGTTGTTGTCATTTTAAAAAAATGTCTCAAACCAATTCTTGTTGTCACAGGAAAAGGGTAGAGGAAGAGATATGATATAATATGTGGATTGAAGAGTGTACTTTTATTGAAATGGATAATAAATGTATTTAACATAGATATAAGAAGACACGTGACTCATGGGACAACCCCCAGGTTGTCACTAGGAATGAAAATGGAGAAAGATACTAGAAAAATTACGGGATAGAAAGCCTAAGACTCGGATTCGGACTCGGACTTCGACGCGATCTAAGATCTAGACTCGTAATCATCGGCCCACGCTTGAACATTCTCTTTTCCATCAACTGGCTTCGGCATCCGGCTTTGAGCATTCACCCATTTGAGCACCTCGTCCTCATCATTGGGAACACTGAAAGGATAATAGTCAAGAAGAGTTTCTTGATAATTGGTATATCCATGAGGATTGCCTAAGTTGCCTTGTGGGCTAAAGTTTGAGAGGGACAACTTCCCGTCTTCGATCATATCCTGAATGACATTTTTTAATTTGTAACATTTCTCTGTATCATGCCCTTTGCCTCTATGGTATTCGCAGTATGAGTTCTCGTCCCAGAACTTGGATTTCCTTTCTGGTTCGGGTGTAGGTCCTATAGGCTTCAACATTAGTTGTTCCATGAGTCTCTAAAAGGCATTGGCGTATCTAATACCAATGTTGGTAAAATTCCTAGGAGGTGTGCCCTTATTTTCGGAAGCCTTTGTAAATGACCCCGAAGGCTCCATGAGATTGCCTTTGTTGATTTTGATTCTTGGATGAGAAGAGCTAGGAATAGATTGTCCATTTGTTGCTTTCTCCTTAAGACTGTCAAGCTGAGGGTTTATCTGGACACTTTTCATCTTGAGAGGTCGGGCATCAAGCTTCTTACCCATTTCGGCGAACTGGTTTTCTATGTTGGAAAGCCGAGAGTTTAGGCTATCAATAGCTCCCTCTATTTTAGAAAATTTGTTGTCGAAGGCCATGGAAAGCATGAGCATTCCATTTTGGATATCTTCGTCTTCGAGGACATTTATTTCTTCACTACCATGTGGAGCGAGGAGGTGAGAGCAATCCAGGAAGGATTTTTCATCACGTTTAATGATATTGGACCCAAGAGGGTTGGTCTTCTTGGATTTCTTGGCGGAAGGTGGCACAGGAAGCTTGCCATCTTCGATCATATCCTGAATAATATGCTTTAGACAAAAGCATTCCTCCGTATCGTGTCCCCTACCTTGATGGTATTGACAATATGAATCGCCCTTCCATCTAGGGAATATCTTTTCAGAGTCTGGGGTTGGTCCGATTGGATGAAGTTTTCCCTGGGAAACCAGTCTTCGTAGAGCTACTTCATATGTGGTTCCGAAATCAACGAATTCCCTATAAGCTCGTCCCAGCCTTCTGGGTGGAGTTTCCAAGAGGTTAACTCCCTTGTCTTCATTGGCCTTCTTAGATGGGTTAGTTGTGTTGAAGCTATGCCCTGGCCTTGGGGTATGAGAAGGTAAAGGTTTCATCATATCTATCTTGTTTTCCATATTAATGACACGAGCGCTCAAGTCTTCGATGGTGGCTTGAAGCTTAATGATTACAGCACTCAGTCCCTTGACGTCGTCAGATAAATGCTCTTGGACACTTTCAGTGGAAATTGCGGAATTCCTACCGAGAAGAAAATGATGCGCATTACAACTTGATTTGACATGGGATCACGCATACTAGAGCAACAAACAAAGGATACACGACGAGACGAGATGGCTAGACTCTTGACTTGTGAATCCAGGAAATGTCGTGAGTGACTTCTCGTGTTTGGATTCACGGTGTTTGACTTTTAATTTTAGACTCGAGTGTTGACTTTGACAGAGTGACATTTATATGGTTGACCTTATTGACGGGATTGATGACACGTGTTGATTCTAAGACGTGTGTTTAAGACAGACTTGACTCGAGGTTTGGGTATGTGTGTCCCGAACGTGTCATTAGGAGAATTTAAGAAACGGATATTGGAACAACTCGATGTGTTAGCCTCGAGTGTGTGAGTCGAGGTATGGAAATGTTTAGCTCCTAATTGAGTTGGGGTAGGGAGTCCAAAATGACGGAGTGACGCCTTAGGACTTGACTTGAATTTTGAAAAGACCCAAAATGTAAAGGAAGACGAGTTTATGACTCGACAGAGTTCCGACTAGGACATAGTCGGTTTGAACTTTGACTCTAACTTAGCCCAATTGAATTTACATATTTACATTGACATGGTTGGAAAATATGTTGGTCTTCTTTTTTTTTTTTTTTTTTTTTTTTTTTTTCTTTTTTCCTTTTTTCGTTTCTTTTTTTTGGACTTTTTTTTTCGTTTCTTTTTTTTTACGGATTTTGAAATGGGTTTGAGGCCCGAAGTTTGACTCGACATATGGACAGAGTTTAGGCTTATTTTGCGCTATTTTGGACCATGTTCGAAATTTCTACATGTTAAAGAGGATTTTGAATTTTTACAAAAAAATCGTCATGGTTTTGTTTAGAAAAGGGTGATCACGTATGGTACAACTGTACAAGCATTTATACAGGCATTATAACGAGATGCTAAGTGCATTCAAAAGGGTTTTGGTTTAAAGGGTGGGTTGCCATAACGAACAATCAAACCCGAAGTCTGTGGAGAGGCTCGTACCAAACAAGAGTAAGGCCGATTCCTAGTCCATTTCCTCAAGTAGTGAAAGTCCTTGATACAAACAAGAGTAAGTACCATGGTATGGATGACGTCAATCGCTATCCATCCTTAGGCCCAAATAAGAATTAGGATCGTTTAGACGGGACAATTGGTCGAATGGGTTGGGTTGGGCCTAGGAAGGCCGAATGAAACGATCTAGGAAGACCGAATTATGAAAACCGACAATTGTCTTGTACAAACTATTCCCTAACCTTGTTCAAGTTTCACCCTTTTGGCTACACGTAAGTGTATTATCCCCAGCGGAATCGCCAAACTGTGGACATGGGCCCACGGGGGCGCTTGGGAAACAAGCGTTTGCATTTTTGTTGGAGTCGCCACCAATTTTTATGGGAAATTGGAACCGTTCGAATACCTCGTGCCATGTCAAGACACAAAGTGAAGACATGAACACTAAGCAATCGTTACCCTTAGCATTCTATGTCTAGAATGACTCTCGTGGATGCCAATGAACACGGGTGTTCACGGAGATCTGGAGTAAGGGGTGAGGTACGTATTAGGAAGCTCTTTTGATCGAACACCTAATCCCGCCCGCCTCGATAGCGGCCTATACTAATGATTAGGGAAGTTATTCATACTTGATATATCGTCGATTATATGCATGCAATGCAACATCCAAGTTTTAATCCTAACATGTGAAAATTAGGCTAAGTCGGTGAACACGCAATTTAACATACAATTATTGTCAAAGTAGGGATTTAATGCTCAATTACATGTGAAGACATACAAATGATACAAAATACAGCGATAAATGCAATAAAAGAAAATTACAATAATTACATTGGATTAGGCGATTTATGTCGAAAATACCTTTAAAACGGATGATTTGAGAAAAGAATAAAAGAAAGAATTAACGAACAGATCAAAAGGCGATAATACGATTAATAGTTAATTATACGTAAGCTAATTAAACTAAGTCAAGGCAGAAAAGGAGTTCAGAGACAGAGCTCAACCTGGAACATGCGCAGCAGGACTGCGCCCTTTGGAAGAGGCGCAACAGTTGCTGCGTCTGTTCCAAGGGTGAGTTCTGGCTGTGAAGCCGGAAATGCAAATCGTTAATATCAATTGTTAATTTAAGGATTGATTACGATATTTACTCGGATGAAAGTGATTAACATGTTATTTACATATGAATGAGGTCATGAAAGCAATAAAACATGGATGAGACGGAATATTACTAATTATTTACATGAATGAACGATTAATTAATAATTAACAAACTAACTAAATTAGGTTAAACATGATGGATTAATGATAAACATGCGATGAACATGACAATAAACAGATGAAGATATATCAAAGGTCGAATTCCAGAAACTCAACATGAACGAATCGAATTTCTACAACCCGGATTTGACTTTAATGACGAAAATCCGCAAATATGAGATTATTTGGGATTTAAGTCGGAATTAATGACGAATAAAACGTGTTAGTGAATGACAAATAATATACATGTGAATTGCTATGATATTGTACCAAAGAATTAAAGAACAAACGAAAACAAATAAAAGTGACGAATTACAGAGGACGAAGGAAGAAGAAAGGAAGCAGAATCAAGCAGCCTCACGAAGAGGCACAAAGCAGAATCGCGCTCCTTCGAAGAGGCGCAGCAGTTGCTGCGTCTTTTCTCGACGGTTTGTCTTCTGAAAATCCGTAAAAAGGGATTTTAAAGCACGGTTTTAGAAATCGGTTTTAATGATATTTTCGACATAAACCTTACATTAATGATACAAAAAGTAAATAACAAAAATAGAAGAGAGATTTACACCCTCAGACTTACATGTTTGACGAAACGAGAAGGACTAAGATATCGATTAGTGATGCTCGACGCGAATGTAACGAAAGTGCCCTCGTAAGAGGAAAACGATTAGATTAATTAAGTTGATTGATGTGGAGTTGGTCAAATTGGTCGGTCATGCAAACGAGGCTGGTACTCAGAAGGATCCGAGCTTACGTGGTCGAATGTTCAAGCACGTAGACGCCAAAAAGTAAGAACAAAGGTCTAGAATGCAAAGGGAGAAGAGAAGGGCGGACACTCGCGTGAGAAATATGAGGAGCGAAGGCTCCTATTTATACCAATCACGGAAGGAATTAGGAAAGGAGAGAAAGATCCGGAAATAACCGACTTAGGTTAAACGCGGAAACTTGGACAAAAAGAAAACCTTGAGGAAAAGGCGCAGCAGAGCTGCGTCCCTTGGAAGAGGCGCAGCACCTGCTGCGTCCTTTCCCCAGCGGGTTCTTCCTGCGCAAGAAAGTGCGTTTGGCAGCCTGTCGTATTTTAGGCAAACCTTTCTCTACAAGACTCGGATTAAGGTGATTTCGGTGGCGTTGGAAAGCTAAGAAAGAGATCTAGAACTTTCTGTGAAATAGGCCTGACCCAAAAAAGTCGTTATCACCTCATAAAACGGGCCTAAAGTTTGGGTTGTCATTTTAGCTAAATGAAATGCACATTTTGTAATGTAAACTTTTAGTTTAGCCTAATGAAGTGACATGGGACTCAAAATGAGATATAACCACAACATTTTATGACATCCTAACCTTAGGTAGACAACCACATTGCTTTTGACTCGGGATCTGACGGTTTTAGGAAATGAAGACGGTTTTTGACCCGGACTCCAAATGAACTCTAATTACTGCCAAAACGACCGTAATGACACCTAGATGACAACCTTGAGGTAGACATAAATGTTTGAGCGATCACTTGACGATAAACTTACGAACTGTCACAAATCGTTCCGCGTACCAAACATGCGGCCTAATCATCACTGGATGTTTGGCGGGAGGTGCAGAAACGAGGTATCTACAATAACTTAAAGTGCCACCAAGTACCAAAGAACTGTAACATAAACACAATTTCAATAACATAGACATAAGTACAATTTCAATAACATAGACATAATTGCGACATTACTCTTCCCCTCTTAAAGGAACTTCGTCCCCGAAGTTCTCCACTAAACTACTTCCCCAATTCAAATTGACTCACATATCCTTCTGCTGACATTACAAGCAACTGCAACCAACATTGGTTCATGCTGACGGAACCTAAGCTATGACATTACACAACTACAATTCATAGCAACAGAATTTGACGGAAATTAGGTAATATATATCTCGAGATGTTATTACTGGATAATAGTAAGTTTATCAATTATCTGTTATTTAATCAAGTAATTCATGTTACAACATTATAGCCATTGAGTTTCACTTATCTAATTTGACCTGTTATAACTATAATCAATCACAGACACCACGAAAGATTGTGTTAGATAACCACATATATATGTATAGGACTTGTGACAGCTACACCTCTCTTGTCATTATATAATCGTGACCCACACAACTTATGGAAGGACACCCAATTGCAGCACTTGAACAATGTAAAAGCATTCATGTTAGCCATGGCAAGGTGACAAAACATTCATATTTTAACGTGTTATCCAAGCACATACATACATATAACATGATCGCACTTCATACGGGGACAATCGGTTACGCTAAGCGACACTATTAGGCACCCACAAGCTTTGATATATAAATACCCAAAAGAAATCTGATGATCTAAAATATGAAACACAAGAGGTTCCTGTAACCGTAATAATCGGCCGAGTGTGAGAGGCTACTCGGTCGAATAAGCTCTACTCGATCGAGTATAATATCATACTCGGCCGAGTAAGCTCTACTCGGTCGAGTAGTACCTATACTCGACCGAGTTTTTACAGGCAGAGAGCTTCTTCTGGCAATTCCACACAATTCATCCACGAATTCACCTGCAACCCAACTCAACTACCACACTACCAAGCATATCCAAGTCAAATAAGTCACCACATAGTATGCTAAATAAGTAACGGCCTTATGGCCGAGTACAGTCATCCAAAAGTAAAAGATAAATCCGGAAGATAAGCATCCAACACAAATGAAACAAATCCAGGAAATACAACAAAGGATCAAAAGCTAGGACCCTCCTCCATGTTCTCATCACCACCTGCACCATAAGTACCTGCTCCCGAGCTACCCGCTCCCTGAAAACCTACTGCTGCTGAGTAGTCTCCTCCTAGCTGGCTGCCGTAGTTGGCTCCCCACGGTCCCGTGAGGCAGCCAAATTCGGTCTCCTCAGGTGGCCTCCAAAAGCCGGGATCAACCCCGTAGATGTGGAAGACTCCCGTGTCAACTCCAGGTCCCCTCCACCAAACAGGCTGTGCCAACTGAGTCCCTATACCCTGATTAAGGGCCATCTCGTGCATGTTGCGGAGCACCAAAGTGGTGGAGATCCGCTCGCCAAGTCACCTACCGCATCCTAGGGTCATGTAACGTGGGGTAGGGCGAGTACTGGTGAGAGTAGAAGTCAGGGGCGTAGTAAGAGGGCTCAGGCTCGACCGGGTCCGCCCTAGAATGCCTAACTCGACGGCGCTCACGAGGTGGGGGAGGTGCCGGCTGTCCCTCAGGTACCGTGCCAGGCTCAGGTAGATCCAATAGAATGGTAGGATCAATCAGATAGGTCTGGGGCTCAGGTCTAGGTACCTCACAAGGCTCCCCCTCAACTAAGTAGTCAACAACAGGGAGATGGGCAGGGTCGGAAAGTACCATCCACATAGATCCCCTCACTCTCCATTCATAAGACCCATCAGACATCTTCCTCAACCATCTGTTCTGACACCAATACTTGGCGTTCATGGTAGGCACAGTCTCAACATACTTATCCCCCGAGGAAGGTGGGGCCTCAAAATCAGTCAGACGCTGAGCTAGGCGGGTCACTATGGCCCCGCAAGCAATGTGTCGGTTCGGGGACTGTTCCATGCACTCAAGACTGAAGCACACTACCCCCGGAGCACTATAATAGAATGGCTTCCTATGGTGCAGGTTAAGGTAAGACACAAGCAACATGACCTCCTGAGAATTAAACTTGCTCACGTCATCTCTCGCATACAACAAACAAGTCATCATCCTCAGAAACATACGAAGGGAAACATGCTGCACATCATTTATTAGCATAGCACTGGCACTAGGGGCAGGTCGACCAGTCAAGTAAGGAAGATAGCTAGGTGCTCCACTATTCTTAGCCACATCACTAAGGTATCCCGTCCCCTCAGCCTCTAAACCCAAATGACCCGCAAACTCATCCAAAGTCAGCTCGTGATCCTCATTCATGAGGCGAAATGAGACAGTCTTCCCCTTCGCATCGTACTCGAAAGAGCTTAAGAACTCCAAAGTCAGGTGGGGGTAGGACTTCTTCCTCAAATGGTATAACCCCTCCATTCCCAAAATCTCAAAAATATGAGATATGTCCTCCTCAATCCCCAAGGTCTCTAGAATATTGGGATTAACACAGCGGGTGGGGCGAAAAGGGCGACTCATTAAGGCTACAAAGGCCTTACGCTGCTTAAAATCAGAGAATATTACCGATGGATATGCCTCCACCGGTGGAACCACGGGATCTTGACTAGACTGACCCGTCTCAAATTGAGCATTAGGACAGGTCCTCTTGTTTGTTAAACCTCTGGTTTTCACCATACTGCAAAAGACAAGTTTTAACAAAGGTACTTGACACACCAAAATTTTGCAAAAGATGGACTGTTTTTCGATTGTATACAATTTTGAGACAAACTTTTAAGACAAATTTTCTCATTAAACCCCAAGTATTTTACCCAAAACATCATTACCAACATCAAGAAACTTGAAACAGTATGATAATCAGTAAAAATGGATGAAATTTTCGATTTTAGCTAACCCTAAAATTAAAATTCCAATTAAATCATGAAATTGCTCTAGTAGTCGGTATAAACGATGTTTATATGCAATTAAATCCAAAGAAACACAAGAAAGAGGCTTGATTTCAGTTACTCATGATGAAATTTCGAAATATAAGCAAAATCATACCATAACTTTGATAGTAAAGGAAGAAATTGAGTTAAAACTTTACCTTGAATAGATTTTTGGCAAGCAAGAACAATTAACCACCAAGAAATTACCCAAAAGCTTTGAGAGTTAAGAAATATGGAGTTTTAGAGGGAAGAAGAAGAGGAAGTGGGAGGCGGAAATAAGAAAAGAATGAGCCAAAATAGGGTTTTTGTATAACTCGGATGAGTCCCGATAAAGCATTACTCGGTCGAGTATTGGGTTTACTCGGCCGAGTGTCGACTACTCGGTCGAGTATTCTAAATACTCGGTCGAGTTTTCAAGACCAGTAGCGATTTTAATCCTAACAAAATGAGCACTCGGTCGAGCACCATCATACTCGGCCGAGTGTGGCCTACTCGGTCGGGTATGAGTTTCTACTCGGTCGAGTGTCAAAAAGCAGAAATGAAATTGCGAATTTTAATGCACCTACAAAACAACTAGCATAGTTCGGAGTTCCGTGCAATCGGCTCGTCACTGTTAGAGCTTACTTCTACCACATAAACATGCATCAACACGAGTTATGCATATCCATTACCGATTCAATCAACATTTCCACCTATATTCCCTACTTCATTATTACGACAATTACAACACAACCGCACACATATATCAATTAGTTGCTTCACCCGCAAAGATTAATCTATACCTCTACAACTCTACACACGCCACAATGCATTCTATACTCACATTAACAAGTCATTCATGAAGCATTAACCATGACATGTTGCAACCTATATTAAACAAATCATTCGACTTAAGTTCGCCATACGCAACAGAATTTCACATTACATCACCCACAATTTCTGATCACATCTCAGCAGTCATATTTACCAATTCAAGACTTTTCTGACACCATAATCACTACATGCAGCAATTCACACTGATGCACATATCTTAAATCATAATTACACACGAGAACCATCCTCACGTAACAACTCCTATCAACTACCCTTTCCCAGTGACTGGCTTAAGCACGATAGGGCCATGATTTTGAAATGAGGGCGCCTACTCACCCAAAATCTAGCATCGGCTGGGGCTCCCAACGCACATACACCAGGTTCATTTTATTTTGACACCCTATATTCATTTAGTCCATTGGTTCAGGTTCCAAAATCGTCGGCTCTGATACCACTTTGTAATACCCCCGTACACCAGGATGCCATACCAAGAACCGACCCAGTATATGAAGGTGTTACCATCTCGGTTACCCGAGGTAGTAGATCAAATAGACAATGAAAGAACATTTATAATACATTACCACACCCTTTACAACTCGGTACAAATATAATTACATATGATGATAGAGACTACTATAGCTCGTGATTTTGCACTTCTAAACCGGTAGCGTGATGACTCGATCCCTCCAAGCCCAGCAGCCACAAACCAATAGTACTTGCTAAGCCAACTGCTCACCATCCCCGAATGGATCACAGCAGATACCACAAAACAATAACCACGGGGTCAGAACTGTCTGATCAAGATAAGATAAACAAACAATGTAATCGGCTGATCATCCTCCATAGTAACTGACTACACACCGAAGTGAGCAGCCCTGCCGGATTACCCATCGCAACAGGTAATCCACTCCGCCGGTGGGGGACCGCAGCCCATCGCCACCTAAATCCCGCTCATCAACGAGCGTCTACCCTGTCCCTTAATGTGCACATCCCCTCCCATGACGGGTTTTAGGGAGGGCGAACTAGGGTGTGAAGCCACTCCCGCAAGTGACTCCACCACAAACAACACACACATCAGAGTAACACAACATCACAGCTGTCACAACACCACCACCGTCACAACACAACCCCATCACCACCGATGATCAGCAGATGACAACAATTACAATACAAACACAATCTTAAATCAATTAACAGTAACTGATTAGGGAAAACCTACCTCATTGCCAATCATGAAAAGCATCTACATATAGCCAAGCAAGACTCTGACATGCATCCTACAACGATAACCATCCCTTATTATACAACCATCCTCAATAACCTACTAAAAGAGACACAAGGCAGAGACATACCTAATAACGCGAATCGACGATGATACGGACGATGACCACACACGCATCCTTCCTAATCAAAACCCGACCTTCCCATGGTTGAGGTGTAGGCTATAAACATGAGAGTGTATGGAGGTAAGGGTGATAGGAGAGAGTGGTAGGTTAGGGTTTGAAAAAGAGGAACTGTCGAGAAAATGAGAAAATGAAATGAGTCTCGCGAACTTGCATTTTATATTAACGCGTCAACAACAGCCATACTCGGTTGAGTACTGGCATACTCGGCCGAGTAGGCTCTACTCGGTCGAGTATAGGTAATACTCGGCCGAGTAGCCTCTGCTGGATCGAGTACCCACTCCTATATGGTATCTATTCCAATCGTAGCCTCTCACCTATTCCCCCTAAGGTCCTCCTTGGTCAACAGGGTCGGTCAACAGAGTCCTTAAATATCCTGGGTATTACAGATATCGTTGTATATAGTCGCTCATTGGTTGAACACGTAAAACACTTGGAGTTGGTGTTCGCGAAGCTACGTGAGAAGTGAGAACCACCTATTCGTGAAAAGAAAAAAATGTGAATTTGCCCAACCCGAAGTGAATTTCCTTGCTCACATAGTGGGCAAAGGAAAACTGAAGATGGATCCGAAGAAGATTGCCGCTATCAAGGACTGGAGAACCCCAAGGAGTGTGTCTGAGCTCCGCTCTTTCTTGGGGCTCGCAAACTACTATCGAAGATTCATCCGAGCGTACTCGAAAATTGCTGCTCCGCTCACCGACTTGTTGAAGAAGGATAATAAGTGGGAGTGGTCTATCGACAAGAAGAGGGCCTTTGTGAAGCTCAAGGAAGCGGTGGTACAGGAGCCGGTCTTGGCGTTGTCGGATATCACGAAGCCTTTTGAAGTTGAGATGGATGCATCTGATTACGCCCTCGGGGGGGGGGGCTACTCCAAGAGGGTCACCCAGTGGCTTTCGAGAGTAGAAAGTTTAATGGAGCCGAGACTCGTTATGCGGTACAAGAGAAGGAACTCCTGGCTATTGTTCATTGCTTGCGGGGATGGAGGCACTATCTCTTGGGATCGAAGTTCGTTGTCAAGACTGACAATACCGCAACATCTCACTTCTTGACTCAGCCCAAGCTGACCAGCCGACAAGCTAGATGGCAAGAATTGTTGGCAGAGTTTGATGTGGAATTCGCTTACAGACCAGGAGCCGCGAACAGAGTCGCTGATGCCCTCAGTCGAAGAGGCGATCTGGCCACATTGCACACGATTGCTCATTTGTCTACCACCACAGTGGCTACCAATATTCAGGCTAAGGTGAAAGAGCACCTCGACCAGGACCCGGTGGCAAGGAATCTGAAACAATTAGCCATCGAAGGGAAGACTCGTAAATTTTGGATGGAGAATGGACTCTTGTTCACGAAGAGACATCGGATCTTTGTTCCAAAAGCGGCAGGGCTGCGAAAGATTCTCTTGCAAGAGTGCCACGATACATTGTGGGCAGGTTATCCGGGATGGCAAAGAACCTTATGCCTACTGAAAATAAGTTACTACTGGCCGCAGATGAAGGATAATGTGATGGAGTACACAAAGACCTGTCTGATCTGCCAGCAAGACAAGGGAGAGAAACAGAAGGCGGGGGGGGGGGGGTGGAGGCGGGGGGCTACTAAATCCTTTACCGGTACCAACTCGTCCATGGGAAAGTATCTCGATGGACTTCATATCTGGGTTACCGAAGGTAGGGGCTCTCAGTGTGATCCTTATCGTTGTGGATCGCTTCTCGAAGTATGCCACATTCATTCCTCTTCCGAAGACGTGCAGTGCTGAAGAGACGGCCACGATGTTCTTCAAGAATGTTGTGAAATATTGGGGACTACCTCAGAGTATATTCAGTGATCGCGACTCTCGCTTCACGGGACTATTTTGGGGAGAGTTGTTCCAGATCCTGGGCTCTAAACTTCGGATGTCCTCAAGTTACCATCCTCAAACAGATGGCCAGACGGAAAGATTCAATAGCATGTTGGAAGAGTACTTGAGACATTTTGTGGGCGCAAACCAGATGGAGTGGGTGCGCCTCCTAGATGTTGCCCAGTTTTGTTTTAATGTTCAAACGAGCTCCTCTTCTAACAAGAGCCCGTTTGAGCTTGTCACAGGTCAACAACCGGACGAAGAAAGCTCACGAGTTTGCTAAAGAATGGAATGTCAATGCTGAGATTGCTCGCGCTTACTTGGAGAAGGCATCCCGCCGCATGAAGAAGTGGGCAGATGAGAACCGGAGGCCAAGAGAGTTCAAGGTAGGCGACATGGTCATGGTGAAGTTGAATAAGGAGCATATGAGATTTATTAGGGGAAGATACAAGTGGCTGGTGTGAAAGTATAAAGGCCCCATCCAAGTGATCAAGCAGATTGGGGAAGTTGCTTACAAGCTTGACCACCCTGCCTGGATGATTGTCACCCAGTTTTCCATGTGAGCTGTTTGAAGTCGTACCATCCAGATCCTGAAGATCCTACCCGCAACAAGAGCAAGCGCGCCAACATCCGTTCCAATCAACTTCCAGCAACATCAGCCGACTAATCCAGCCTTGAAGACTTGAAGACTTGAAGAGTTCCAGCGTTGCCGAGGACGGCAATAAATTAGGTGGGGGAAAGTGTGACGATCCGCACACTTCGAACCCTTAGATTTATTTATGCTATGTAGTTTCATTTCCTCTTGTATATTTTTAGTAAATGCTTTCTATTTTAGGATAGTCTTAGTTAAGCTTTTCTTTCCATAAATAGGTATATCGCTATTCTACACTAAAACTTGTAATTTCAATGTCTCCTGCTACCAGGATGTAAATATCAAATTTCCCTCTTTGGGGAGTACTAGTCAATCAAAAATCTACTTCCCACCAAGTTGCCTTCTTATTGCTTGTTGTTGCTTTCTTGTGAACGACTCTTGCCTTCACTTCACTAACAAGCCCGTGTGTGTCGATCGAGACTAGGATTCCGACACCCACAACCCGAGACCGATTACGAGTGCACTAGTGCTTAACAAACACTAGTGCTTGACGCTCTCGCTTGCATTCTTGTCGAGTGTTTAGACAAAGGTGCGCGTCACGCCCCGACTCAAAGTTCCGGACCGTGACACTAAGCGTACACGAGATTTATCTACTTGACAGCGACAAAAATCCCACTGCCCACATAACCAGTAATGAAAGTTGCATTGAGAATTGCGTCAACTAAGATAAGAAAGAAAGAAAGTTGGTATTTTCATACACGATACATTATCAAGAAAGCTTACAATTCTGAGTAATCCGAGAGTCATGCTTGCTACTTCTGCCTAAAAAATATGGGGAAAAGGTTTTCTACGGAGTATTTGAGAAATAATAATGTCAAAATGCTTACAACTTAGAAGTTAAACATGAATGAATAATCTATATGGTTGAGATTTATGTACGTTCTCGGTTCTTATTGCTTCAACTAGTTTTGTATCCCGTGAAAATCACGCGATTTTTAAAGGCCTTTTTTATGTTTATGTTTTCACTATTTTATATTCATTTGCGGTTTTATAGTATTTTTAATCATAAATCAATCAAATGATAGATATGTACGTAGAAGATACAAATACCTCGACCCTAAGTAAAGAAAGAAAATGTAGTAGCATCGGCAAGATACCTCTAATTTATCACAACCCATACTGGAGTTGGCAGAACTTGATATGAATTACAAAAGTCACTCACCCAGTTTTGATAAAGAAAATATGATCGGTAAACTAATAGAGCAAATAAAACATGAGAGATAAAAAGAATATAACCAATATTAATAAAGAAATTAATTAAAAACTTACGAACATGTAAATTGTTTTCCAAATTCACGTATTAACTCAATTTCCATCTTATTCCGTGTAAATAGTCCCTAATAAAACATTAATAAAACTCAACATTACAAAAATCACCTCTTATCCATTAACAACTTTACAGATACATTACAGCAAATTATCATATCAATTGATTCAAAATAGTAAAAAAAAGTTTTCACTTAATCAATTATATTCTTTCTTTCATATTCTACTATTTTCTTCAACTTTGAATTATTTTTTCTCTTCCTTTATTTTCCCGTGCCATCTAAATTTTAGTCATGTATAAACGGTATATAAACATATTTTAACACTCGGTTAATTGAAAATCAAAAATTACATATGCTTAAATAAGATCAATTCTTGAATGATCGAAGTAATAAATTTGATGAATACCTCTTTTGTAATATGATTCATTCCACGGTTAAACTTTCAATCTGAAACTATATTATAAAAACACAATTAAAACAATAATTTCATAACAACATAGAAAACAAAATTCACCGACCTTTTTATGATAAGAACGAGGATAAAAGATGCTTTGAGTTTATTTTTGTGTATGCTTGAAATTTATTGTTATGTTTTGGAAATAAATAAAGAAGATAAAAAGACGTCATTATCATTGCATATTGTCAAACTCCCGATCTGGATCGTAGGATCTTACGATTCTACGATCCAAAAAATAGTGACCAATCCCGATCCTAGGTAGGATCTCAATTTTGTAGGATCTTACGATTCAACTTCCTTTACAATTTTCTAAAGTAGAATCGTAACCCGATCCTACGAACCTACGACTATACAACTCGATCCTTAATAAGTAACATTTCCAATTTTTCGGTTAGTAATACTTTATATATGAATATAAGATAGAAAATTACTATAAACTGAAATAATTTGTAGACACACGATAAGATTATAGTGTTTTGAAATTTACAAATGAGATTTGATGGCATAATTACGTATTTTAGTTAATTTGTAGGATCTTACGATCCTACGATCCGATCCTATCGATTAAATCCTAGTAACCTCATCGATCCAATGTAGGATCCCGATCCTAACAACATTGGTCATTATAGAGGAGGGATTGTAGTTATGAAAGTCACTAAAATTGTGAAATAGTGTTTTATGACTATTTATCTTTTTTCTTAGGAATATTGAAGGGCAGATAAATGACTATTGAGTTCTTTAGATTTATTTGCATTTATTTTGTATTATTAAGTGAAAATTTATTATTATCCGTTTTTTTCTTACAAATTTTTTGTTATTATTCCTTGAGTTTAGCCCTTGACACGTGTCACTTCAAAAGAGGCTCAACATGCCTTTTTATGTTATTATATAGATGTGTATAATTTACATGCGGGAGTTACACTTCCTTAGGAATAATTATCATTACTTCTTAAAAAAGCGTGTTAATGTGTCATAATTGTGGTTTTCGGGATTATAGGGCTCGGAATAAAATTCACCGGAAATTTCAGGGAAGGTCCTAGGGTTAGATAAAGCGGCCACACAAAATTTGACGACCAACCAGGGACATTTGAGGGTGCGGGTATTCTATAAACCAGCATCAACCGAAACTCGGATAATTGTGAAAAGTGGATTGATACTTGTTTAAATCAAATAGGGCAACTTCTCAAGAGACCTCGAATACGTGGTAGAAAAATCGAGAGAAAAAGTAACATGATCCGGTACGACCTCTGGAATGGCTCAAATTGAAGTGTATACTACTACAAATCCAGGCAACTACAACGCCCCTTTAACAACGATTATTCACGAAAATCACAATAGACGTTGTAGAATGTATGGCGCGAATTTTACTAAAATTAATTACAACGGGTATGGTTATAAAAACCGTTGTTATTAGTTTTAACAACGGGTAACACATGCGGAACCGTTGTTAATAATTTGGCGCAAAATTGGCGCAAAGTTAGTGAAAAGTAATCACAACGGTTACTTTTGTAACCCGTTGTTAAAACATATTTGACAACGGGTGTTTTTTACAACCGTTGTTAAAACATATTTGACAACGGGTGTTTTTTACAACCGTTGTTAAAACATATTTGACAACGGTTGTTGATTTACAACCGTTGTTAAAACATATTTGACAACGGTTGTTGTTTAATAACCGTTGTCAATACCTTCCATACTATAAACCACACAAACACAAGTCTGCTGCAGCCACAAAACACAAACCTTAATACACAAACACAAACACAGACAAACACAAACACAAAACACACACTTTCTCATCGTCTCTTTCTCTCTTTCTCATCGTCGCTTTATCTTCTCGCCGTCACTGTTGATTTCATCGTCTCTTACGTTCTGTAATTATCAGGTAAATCTCGCGATCCTTTGTTAGTTTCATCGTCATTATTTTCTTTTTCTAATTATTTCTTTTGCATGTATGTGTTTTTATCGACCATTATGTTATTTGTTTAAGTATTGTTCGCATAATTAGTTAGTAAAACAAAGAAGAAGCAAGATGAAGAAGCAAGATAAACATAATTAATATATATATATATATATATATATATATATATATATATATATATATATATATATATATATATATATATATATATATTTATAAATACATAAATTAAAAAAAATTACATTAATAAAAATGCAATTCTTATATTTTCATAGAGGATCTTATTCTCCTCTATCATATCCGTCCTCTCCCTCCTTGGCTATTTGGAGGTTCCATTCAGCAGTTGCTATATCGTCATATAGCTGCAACTGCTGCTGCTCCGTCAAGCCATCTTCTTTGGCGTCCTTCAGTACGGATCGAGCATCCGCAAGGTAGCTCCTGAAACTTTCCTCAATATGGAGCAACCGGCGGATGAAACTGTTGTTGTTCTCGATCATAGTAAGAGTCTTAAGGATGATATCATTCATTTTGTTGGAGTTTGGAGTTTGTTTTGAAAGATTAAGTAGGGTTAATTTATTTGGAGTTTGTTTTAGCAGTTAGGGTTTGGAGATGTATATATTGAGATAATGGAAATGTTAGTTGAGATAATGCAATGTATTTATACTAAGCAATGTGTGGGTTGAGTTGTTTTTTAATTAATATATATGTTAGAAAGTTGTGCCATAATCATCATCATTTCTCTCAATGCTGCTTCAAATCTTATTACTAACCCTTCTCATTCCATATTGTCCGTTCATATGCATAGTGATGGCAGTAATAATGCATGCATCGGAATTATAACGGGCCGTAATTATGCATGCTTCTAATAATATTTAATTTAATTTTTATTTATTTTTTAAGAACAAACAACAACGGTTATTTACAAACAACCCGTTGTCTTTAGTTATAACAACGGTTTTGTATATTACAACCCGTTGTTATAACTTTCCCCCCAAAATTGAGTCACACTTTCCACAACGGGTTTTTATACTTAAAACCGTTGTTAATATTTTTAACAACGGTTTCCTTAAGAAAACCAACCGTTGTTAAAATCTTTTACAACAGACGCTTTAACAACGTCCGCTTTTTTATATAACAACGGTTTTTGACCGTTGTTATAGCCTGTATTTGTAGTAGTGGTATAATACACGGTTTTCAGGATTACAGGGGTTCTGGAACAAAATTCACCGTAAATGTTACGGAAGGTACCTTTCATCAAATAAAGCGGCCACACAAAATTTGAGGACCAAATGTCCTCATATTAGAATAGGGTAACTCCTCACGAGTTATCGAATACGTGGTAGAAAAACCGGGAGAAAAAGAAACATGGTCCTGTATAATATCTGGAATGGCACAAATAATACACAGTTTTCAGGATTATAGGGCCCCGGAACAAAATTTACCGGAAATCTCAGGAAGGTCCCTCAGGTAGATAAAGCGGCCATACAAAATTTGAGGACCAACCAGGGACATTTAAGGCTCTTGGTATTCTATAAACCAGCATTAGCCGAAACACGCATAATTGTGAAAAACGGATTGATACTTGTTTTGTGGGGTTAAAATCGAATAGGGTAACTCTTCAAGAGACCTCGAATACGTGGCAGAACAACAGGGAGAAAAATAGACATGGTCCAATACAATCTCTGAAATGGCTTAAATTGAAGTGTGTAATACATGGATTTCAGGATTACAAGTCCCGGAACAAAATTTACCGAAAATTTCAGGGAAGGTCTCTCGGGTCAGATAAAGCGGCTACACAAAATTTGACGACCAACCAGGGACATTTGAGGCTGCTGGTATTCTATAAACCAGCAGCATCAGCCGGAACTCGTATAATTGTGAAAAATGGATTGACACTTGTATTTTGGGGTAAAAATAGAGTTGGGTAACATCTCAAGAGACCTCAATACATGGCAGAAAAATCGGGAGGAAAAGTGAAATGGTCCGGTACGACCTTTAGAATGGCTCAAAATTCAAATTGAAGTGTATATAATACACGGTTTTCGGGATTACAAAGTCTCGGAACAAAATTTATCGAAATCTCACGGAAGGACCCTCGGGTCAAATAAAGCGGCCACACAAAATTTGAGCAACCGCGGACATTTGAGACTGCCGGTATTCTATAAACCAGCATTAGCCTAAGGTCGAATAATTGTGAAAAAGATATTGGTACTTATTTTTTGGGGTTAAAATCAAATAGAGTAAATTCTCAAGAAACCTCAAATACGTGGCAGAAAAACCGGGAGAAAAAAAAACATAGTCCAGTACAACCTCTGGAATGACTCAAATTGAAGTTTATAATATTAAGTTTTCGGGATTACATGTCCCAGAACAAAATTCACCGGAAATCTCCGGGAATGTCCCTCGGGTCATAGAAAGCGGCCACACACAATTTACGGACCAATCAGGGACATTTGAGCCTGCTGGTATTCTATAAACCAGCATCAGCTGAAACTCGCATAATTGTGAAAAATGGATTGATACTTGTTGTAACACCCCGTAAATTTGAAGACCTTTATTATATTTTAAAAGTGATATTTTAATCCATTTTAATTTAATATTAATTTATTTTGAAATAATAATAATTTGATAAAATATAATCTTATTTTATTTTGAAGAAATGTAATTATTTTTGATAGTTTAGAAATGTTTAAAGGTGATTTAAACTATATTTAAACCTTTTCCCTTGATAAAATAGATTTCGGATAAAAGTCGTAAAATTGGGATTTTCCCATTTCTTACGGTCGTTGGGTAAACGAGTTTGGATATTGGGCATATGAGTACTTAATCTTTTAGTAAAATCGTGTTTAAGAACTTTAATTTTCTCGGAAATCGCGTTCGACGAATATTTCTAATTTCCGTCGAAACGAACCAAAACGTAAACAATTGAAACTCACCCAAATACCCTACCCCAAACCATGCACCCTCCATCCTCCATGGGTCTCCTCTTCATCTTTCATTTCCTCAATTCTCATTCTATCACTTCCTTCTTCCAAACACCAAATTCATCTCAAAAATCCTCCTTACAATCCCTAAATTCACCATAACTTCTTCATTTCTCCACCAAATCGCATAAAAATTATATATTCGGAATTCTCTCTTCAATCCTCACCTACTAGTAAGCTTTATTTTCATTTCCCCCAATTAATAATTGTGTTTCTTGTTCTTATAGGTGAAGAATTTGAAGATGAGTTAGGTGACTCATATATTGTAGAAGATGATGCATAATTTTGGGTTTTAGAAGCTTTCTCAAGTTATTACTTGTCTCTTTGCTAGCTTAAGGTAACTATTTCGAGTTACTCGACGAATTAATGTCACATTAGTAGTTGTATTTGTTGTTTGTTGTTGTTGTTGTTGTTGTTTGTTGTTGTTTGAGACGATCTTGTTGATAAATGAATGAATGGAGTAAGATGAGTATGCTTATGTTTAATTTATGTTACCCATTTGTATATTATTGTTTGGAACAAATTTGGATGAGGAATTATGTGTTGTGACAAGTCCGCGTGTTGGCTGGAACATGTCAGTACCGGATCGAGACAGTTTCCAATGTTTCCAAAAATATGACAGATTGAACGGCATCAAAAAATTAGGTGGTTTAGCCACTTGAATCACTCAATTCGGAGTCCGTATGAGTAAATGACGTCGTTTTATCGATTAAAATTTATAGAAAAGTTTACCCTTGTGTGAGACGGTTATTTATGCTATTTTATTATGCGAGAATTTTGTGGAATTAGTTATTTTGTAAGTTGGAATGTTTTTCTTTATGTTGATAGTGTTCACATGATAGAAATTGGAAATAGCATGAGAATGATATTGTGATGAATTTTGTGATTTGGGCCAAAGTAGGCCAAGACTCTGAGCTGGGCTAGATTGACTGAACGAGTTTGGTCAAACTAGGTTTAAACCGGTCAGCCTCGATTTGACCGATGACCCGTCGCGGGACTCGGGTCGAGGGTTTGTCTTTGAGGTGAGATTGGTTGTTATTGGATGTTTTATGTTATGCCTTGATATTTGTAATTATCATTTCACATGTTGGTTGTTGGATGCTTTGGATGCCTTATGCTTGAGTCTTGTTGCCTCTCTGCCATTTTAGCTTGTTCTCATGGATTATGGTACTTGTTGGTTTCTTTGGAATTTGGATTATTATTGATATTGGAGATATTGTTGGATTGTCAGCTGAATATGCTCTTGCGTAGTCTTTCATATGCTAGGGTGTGTATGATCATTTGTGTGTGTGCAAGTTTGGACTCTTTGCCCCTCTTATGGTTAATTGGGTGTCCTACTTGTCTTGTGCGGTGTGGGCTAAAGTATTCAAGCTGGGACTAGGTCCTAGGTGAGTATTTCGGCCTTCGTCATAGATAGGTCCTTATAGTCTTTGACGAGTGTATGTTCACAGCTTAATAGCCTTTGTGTCTTAGCTTGGTGGGCTTATATCCAAGTTAGGGCATGACCTCCTGACGTACTCTTAGAAGTATGTGGTCAGCTTAAGTATTAGCCAACCCTTTGGTGGACTCCTTAGGGGTACTTGTAATACTCCGTATTTATGAGTCTTTGGGTACTCTATCGAGTAAGGGTAAGTTACGTTTTAGAATAGTTTCTGACCTGTTGGGTACTCGATCGAGTAGCTGGGGTACTCGATCGAGTAAGGGGGTACTCGATCGAGTACCTTGGGTACTCGATCGAGTGTCCGGTTTTACGGGGAGTTTTCTCGGGTTTTGTTAATTATGCGATTAAGGTATTTAAACATATTCGTCATTGTTTTAATTCACTTTTACAAAACCTAAAACCCTGTTTAAGAGAGAAAGCAGCCACTTCATCTTCCTAATCGCATTCTTAGCAATTCCCGGAGTTCAGACGGTCAGTTCTTGTCGTTGTTTGTACCGTTGAGTTCCTTGCGTCGAGGGTAAGATCTACGTACCCTTTTTATTGTCTTTCCTTTGTTTTGGTTAAACCCTAATTTAGGAATTGGGGGTTTTGGTGTGTAGTTTGTGATGTGTAGTCTTTATGTGCTGTATGATAGGAGGAGAATTCGTAGAGGAGCCGTTTTGATAAATTTTGTAGATACCGTCTGCGGGTTGTGCTTTCCGGTAGGATTTCCTCCTCGTATTAGTCCCATAATGGGATATTGGTGATGTCTTTGTAGTTAGTTGTTTGATATGATGATTGTGATTGTGATTGTGATTGTGGTTGTGTTTGTTGATGGTTCTCGAGATGCGTTCTCGGCTGAGTGGGGTCACTTGCGGGAGTGATCTCACGCCCTAGTTTCGCCCTTCGTGGAACCCGCCACGAAAGGGGATGTGCACATTAATGGACAGGGTTATCGCTCGTACGATGAGCGGGGCTTAGGTGGGAACGGCTGCGGTCCCCCATCGGGCAGTGGTCGGGTCCAAAGTGGACGTCAGATTGAGATGATGGGAGTTGGTGGTGTGTGTGTGTGTGTGTGTGTGACAGTTCAGCTGTCTGTTTATCTTATTGTTGATATATGTATTGGATTGTGTGATTAGTACTGACCCCGTTTAAATGTTTTAAAAACTGTGGTGATCCATTCGGTGGTGGTGAGCAGTTATTGAGCAGGTGTGATATGACGCGTTTGGGATAGCTGGGATGAGTCATCACGTGGCATTTAGAAGTCTTCCGCTGTGTCAGACGAAGTCTAGTAGCTTTGATAGTTTAGCTGTAGACCGTATGAGAACCTTGTAATTCCTTTTATTAGTTTTGGTTTGAACATGTAATCACTTAATCTATAATTACTTTAAAAGTACGTTTCTTTATTGTCTTATGATATTCAGTACCTCGGGCAACCGAGATGGTAGTATCCTTATACCTGAGTGGTCCTGGTAAGGCACTTGGAGTATGGGGGTGTTACAGTACTCATGTGTGTGATCATGGGTCTTGGATGCGGTACTTTCCGCATGTCGCTAGGTCTGCGCAGGTTTAGGACTAGGGTGTTTACCTTAACTCGTGGTATAGACTCGAGTTACAGAGTGACTATTGACTGTACTAGGAACTTATGCCTGTCTCTAGATATATTGTCTTTTCTTGTTGATGTTCTATGAATCATAGAAGGTGAGATGCAAGCCGGCTATGGTTGATAGAGTTTGGATTCCTGGATGTTATGTGATTCACATGATAGTGTAGTATGAGTCGGTCTAGTATTCATATGCTAGGACTATGTGTTGTTATATTGTTGTTCACATGATGAGTACGATTGTCTAGCATCTATATGCTAAGGCTATGTGTTATTCATATTCTTATGTTTACATGTTATATTAATTATGACATTTCGTGGCTGGGAGAATTCGGAGTTACTCCCCACTGACTGTGACTTTCGTATTTGTATAAAATGCGATTGACAGGTAAGTGATGCATATATGGGGTACATGGACGAGCTAGCGAGCAAAGTAACCTTGAGACCTAGATTGGCTTTATTTTATTGTGACTCTTAAACACTTTTTATGTTATATACTCCCTCCGATCCAGACAAATGGTAACATAGGGAAAAAATGGTTATTTAAGAAAAGGTGGAAAAATGAGGGATAAAGTAGGAAAGTTTGATTGGGACCACATGAATTTAGGTGGATTAAATAAGTAGTTGGTGAGTGGGTGAGTGGATGATAAAGTTGTAAATAGGTAGTGGATGTAAGGGTAATTTAGTCCTTTTTCATGCCAAATATGGTATGTTACCATTGGTGTGGTTCATCCATTTTAGGTAAGTGTTACCATCTGTCTGGATCGGAGGGAGTACTTTTTAGGGACATATGTCTCCCTTTTTCATATTTGGGTTGTATAACTTTGTTTCGCGACTTTAGCGATGTTTTATTTATGAGATTCATTTTAGACCTTGCATGTTTGACACCTTCCTATTTGGATATTTTTATAACAGGTTCAGGTTTCGTTTTCGACTTTTGAAAATTACAGGTTTTTGCTCAAATGAACCTATTACAAACATATCCATGCGGTTTTTATCTAGAATTATGTGTTTACTTTTCCGCAATGAATGAGGGTGTCACACTTGTTTTTTGGGGTTAAAATCAAATAGGATAACTCCTCAAGAGACCTCGAATACATGGCAGAAAAAATCAGAAGAATAAAAAACATGGTCCGATACAACCTCTGGCGTAGCTCAAATTGAAGTGTAATCTCACTTGAATAACAGTTGCGTAATTTGATTCATGTTTAGCGAGCTTGTCTATTTGTACTAGCGATGATATGAGATTAGGGATGTCATTGGGGCGGGGCGGTGGTGGATATAAGCTCCTCCGTATCCGTATACACCAAGAAAAACTCGTACCCATCCCCGCCCCACCACCCGTGCCGGGTACAAATTTCCAAAACCATTCCCGCCCCAACGGGTAAAAATATAAAATCGTACCCGCCCCGCTAACCTATTAACCCGCTACACCATAATTTTATTCGATACATTTTTTCGTAATAGTTGGTTTAATCACTATTAATTTCAATTTTTTTGAATTTATCTTAATAATTTTAAACCAAATAAATTAGTTAAAAAATTTATAAAATAGCTATTATTATCATTATATCTTAATTATAACTAAATGGGATTTACAAAATTATCATAATCCTACTAATTTTTTTAATGATTAGCGGGTAGGCGGGTATTAGGTGAGTAAGATGTGAAAACCATGCCCGCCCCACCACCCATGGCAGGTACAATTTTCGTACCCGCACCCGCCCCACCACCCGCAAAAGCCCTACCCATCCCCGTCCCACCATAGTATTTGTTCTAAGACTGAATTTGTCGCATATTTGTATAGCCGGAATTCTGAAAAAAAATAAATACATTGCACACTAACGGGTCCCACCATAACATGTATTTAAAAAAAAAAAAGTTGAATTAATGACGTGACACGCCCTGGATTGAGTATTGTCTTTTAAATTAATAAAGATAAGATAGAGAAACTTTCCATATTATTACTAGCTTAACAAACTTAAATACGTCAACAAAATTTCACCATGCACCGTCCTTCCCTTAATATTTCAACTTTTCTTATTGGGATATTCTACGGTGTACCCTTGAGTTTTTCGGTTTTCTATGGTGTACCCCTAGATTTTTGATATTCTATGGTGTACCCCTGAACTCTATAC
Source organism: Silene latifolia (assembly GCF_048544455.1). Lineage (NCBI taxonomy): Eukaryota > Viridiplantae > Streptophyta > Magnoliopsida > Caryophyllales > Caryophyllaceae > Silene > Silene latifolia. Next base: position 327,012,939 of record NC_133537.1, read on the forward strand.
ATTAGTCTATACCATGACCTTATTTATTGTCTTTGATATGTTATTTTCTTAATTGATCTATTAAATTATTTATTTATCATTCCAATTACTCGATAACCTACTCATTTACTTATTAACTCGCTAAATTAGCCATTAACCCACCAAATAGTATACAAATCTAACTAAAAATTCATCAAATCTGCATTATCATTTCATGAATCATAACTAAGGTTTTTAAAAGTAATTTGTGCTTATGGAAAGTGATTTGTGACGTTTTTCACTTAGGATGGTGTTAGAACACTAACGAGTCAGAATAAAGATCAAAATACGGTTGTTTGATAGTGATAAAGTTAATGGAGAGTTAAAGGAGGTCATGATAGAGAAATAAGTAAGAAGTTTAGGGGTACAATGTAGAATGTAAAAAATATAAGGGTACAACATAGAAAACCGAAAAACTCGAGGGTACACCGTAGAATATCCCTTTCTTATTTTATGCCTAAGCTCTTGTATAAATAACCAACAGAAATTATGATAACAACAATCTTCAATTCACCTCCTCTTATTTCATCTTTCTATAATATACTCAACAAAATTCAAAGCAAATTATTCTTAGCAACTAGTAAGAAATACTCGTATGACAATGGCTACTGCCTTTCATCATGAAGAAGAAGATGAATACTCATACAGCCTAAACCCGGCTGAATACTTGAAGATGGTGGAGTACTGTTTGGGCGAGAGTCTGTATTCTAGTATTCTACCATATTCGATTTCAAAGACATGTTGTTGATCAAGATCTTGTAACCAAGACGACTCCTAGGCTGATAACTTGTGCGTAGAGCAGGAATTTTGGTATGGCTCTAGTTTACGTAAGTTGAAGAGGAGCAAAGCCAAATCAAGGCCATCCAAAAGGAACAAGTGAACTTCATATCAAGTTTTCACTGGAAACTTCAGAATATTTAAGAAAGGGTATTATCTAATTAGGTTATTACAGTAATGTTTTGTATTGATTGTTACGGATTACGTAATATCTTCTCTTTTATTTGTTTTTTTTAATTATTCAATTGTGTTTGGATTTTGAATAATAATACAAGTTGCTTTGAATTATCTTCCTACTATGTTGTGTTTGGAATTTATTCATATATAGTTGAATTATATGCTTTCGAATCCCCTCTTTCAACATGCACAAAAGACAATCTCGTGTAAGAGTAATAATGTGTTTATATTGAATGAATAATTACATGAATATGCAGGGAGTATATATATACAAGAGGGAGTAGGTAACCTATACATTGACAGCTATTATAAGATCAACAGAAAGAGGAAACAATCACAAGGATATGATATGCTATGATATGTACATAATAGATGCCTAGGATAGAAGATGTGGAATGATTGTGAAGATCATGAATGATTATCTTTGACATCTCGTACGTACGCTACAATTAACCCATTCACTTGCAGTAATTTATAACGTAACTCTTGCCAGTATTCATCGTTATCATAGTTACTCCAAGTTTAGTGTGTTTTCTCTAAGCTTAAATATTATTAGGCATTTTGTAGAACATTTCCATGAGAAAGTGACTAGTTATAGAAGCCTTTGTTAACCAAGTTACCAAACCAAAGCTCACTTTTCCCTTGCTATGTAGTCTTTCACATTTTCCTAACATTACAACAATAATACCCAAGTGTCTTAATAGCTTCCATGAATTGCGGGTAAAGAAGGGTAGGGTGTACGCAACCTACAATTGAGAAACAATCTTAACAATAAACTCCCTCCGTCCCTAGCCTGTCGGTTCAGTATATTTTCTTTTGGCACAAATGAAAAACCAAAAAATTGAAAAAGTAACATGTCATATATTGATGACCAAACAACTTCCTTATACATGCTTAGAACAGAAACGTAAAAAAATGTATGAAACACCCAAATAAAAAAAAAATTCAAAACAATCGGGATAGAGGCAATAGCGTAGCCATACAACCTTAATTAAAAGATCGAAATAAACGAAAAGCATTATACAAGTGAGAGAAATCAAGTTTTCTTTGAATGAGATTTTGTGTTTTGATATCAGTAGCCCTGGCTTTGCAGATCACCAGGTAAAGCTGAGGTATTCATAATGCAGTTTCTTGGAACCAAAACATGAACAAATTCTGGCAACATCATGTCTCATTCCCCTTGGTCCCGAAGCTATCACTCCTATATCGCTTCCTTTGCATCCTGATAATATTTCTGCAAAAACACCAAAAAATCATGCGTCACTCAATCTGTTAAACCACAATCATATGCATCAGTCAATCTGAGTAGACTTACTTTGGAGATTAGGCCTGCCTTCATAATGCACTTGGGTAGCTTGTACAAGAGATTGATACGGAAGACTTTCGAGCTCAGTAGTTCCACCACCAAACCAAGACCCTGGCGAATTCAGTGGCGATGGCACTTCCATATTCGTAATCTGTTTCTGATTTTCTGTCATTTTGCTCTTTTGCCATAGAAAACTTACGCTTCCTACGAAAATTATACTGATACACATAATAAAGCAGTCCCAAATAACCCAAATGGTGAAATTGTATGTATTGTTTGTGTTGTGATCTATAGGATATATATGGTACTGTGTAACCAAGGCGAGAATTAGAAAAAACAGGATGAAGGAAGATGTGATAATGAAGGAAAGTAAGAGCCATCCATTTTGGCCTAAAACCGGAGTGATGGGAACATCCTGTGGGCTCGGCTTGAACCATTTAGTCTGAACAAGCTTCTGACTGTCAGCTGTAGGCGGCTTGCTCTCTCTAGTTATGTATACCTGAATTTCCAGCTTAATTTTAGATAGATCACTGATTGTATTATCAACAGGAAGTAAGAGATCGAGCATTGTCAGATCAGATGCATGCTTGAAAGCGCAAATGAGCTGAACTCGAGGAACATGGCCTTTATGGGTATTGGATCGATGTATGATCTCCCGAATTATAGATATATACGGGGTTACTCCACTACCACCACTGATCAACACAAGAGAATCACGCCTGTAACAGAAACAAGAATCGCTTTTAATTTTGTTATATGTTATTAATAACCATGTCTTAGGTTATACGGTGGGTACTTACTCGAGGAAGCTGGTTGAAGCAGGTTCATATGGTCCCTCGACTGATACTTGAAGCCGGTCCAGAGATGATGAAAGTTGTTTGTGTATCTTTTCAGTCCAACTCCCTCCACTATTGAAGGCAATACTGAGTGTATCGGGTTCCAAATTCTCATTTGAAATCACAGTAAACGGATGCCACTGTAACTTCGATATTTTGGGTGCATTTACAAACAAGGTGCTAGTGACACCATAATGTACACCTGAAGAAATACAAGAGATTAGTTATTGATAAGGTTTCATCAAATTGGCTACATGAAATTGATAGATCTTCCAAGTTATCACCTGGACTCTTATGAAAAGTCATTTCGACAGTTCCACCAGGAAGAAGTCGAGCTGAGATAAGCCTAGCATTAGAGCGCGACTGTAAAAATCTTAGGTATCGATCAAGGGTGAAGAGAAATATTCCTGGAAGGATCTGACATGTCCAGGAAACCCCGATATGCACAACATAAAAGAAGGTCGCTAGAGCGTAAAGCTGGTGAGTGTAAAAGAAGACTTCAAACGTCTTTCTTCTCGTGTATGCGAAGCTTGTTACCCATATAACCAGTAGGAACACCCATGATATCTCTCCACTTAGATTTGATACATAGGTAGGTGACCACTCCAACGCCTGTATGACCAAGTAATATTACTATTAACCAAGTTTCGATTTTATCAAGAGATAACAGTTTGACAAGAAAATTAAAGTTTCAATCTTTAATGAAAGGGTGAACTGTTAAGTGGTACCTCTAACATTTGGTTAGTCATCAACCAGTAAATAAAGAAGCCAAGGCTGTGTAATGCCGAGAGCACCATGACTACTTGCCCAACCCATATATGATACTTGATGCTCGACTCATATGTCAGTCCAACCAGCGGCAGGATTGAAGATAGTCGAGTCACAGGAAAGAAGACAAACGCCCAAGCAACATTTGATGCATATCCCAATCTCAACGACACTGAACGAAACCTCCTTTGCCACCTGAAAAACACACCTGCTTAATTAATATCAAGTATCGTCTATGGGACCTATGCAAATGGAATTACACGTATGGTATATGAAAATGTTCCATCATTTCAATGATTTATTTGGAAGAAAACAAGTCTTCATGCTTACAGTTGATCAGTCGTATGACTACCCATATGTGGATGCTTGACGGAGACATAAAAGTAATTTCCAAACTGCCAACTCATAAGTGTAATTCCCATAATTGCAAAAATCAGCTCCTTTGTATTAACAACCCCTAGAGGCCCCAGTACAAGAAGCGGCCGTTTGATGAAGGCCAGATGATTCTTACTCGTACAACTGCATATATACAAAATCGACTGTCAGATTATCTCGTATAGTATATAACAAGCCAAGGAAACAGAGAAAACTGACTTGATAAAAAAGGAAAGAAAAGAAAAACCTTGTATCTGATAACTCCGTTCTGTTCTTAATATGAATATAGATGCAACCGAGAACAGATATCAACATTATAGGGAATGTTAGCAGGAAAAGATTAATACCTGCATGACATACAAGCATACAACAATGCAACAACAATATTAGTCATGTTTTTCTGAATGAAAGTATAGTTTACTCCTATATAACAATAACATTACTCAGTGCCTCGAAAACTCTCGTCTATGAGGAGGTAAGGGGTTAGTGTACATGACATTTATGATAAGAAAACAAAGAAAAAATGCTAACCTTGTCCACCAATGTATGTGGCATTGAACTTCTCCGATAGTTTAGGAGTCCACTTAGACTTGTAGACATCCGTAGGTATCAGAATCCATATTAACATCCACCCGAGGAACACTATAAGACATATCAGCTTCAGCAAATAAAGGCTGCTCATTTTGTTTTTAAGTATTTTTGTTTTGAAGATTGTCTTTTAGACTTTAATTTGCAACTCACCATAGAGTTAGAAGCTGCTTTCGGGTCATATATATACTCGTCCACCGATGCAGTTGGCATTTTCATACATGATACTCCGTACATCATAATCTTGCAATTCTGACTAATTAGAAAGGCATGCTTCTTGCTGTTTTTGCGTACATAAACATATGTAGAAAAAAGTTATCCACAGAGTTTTTGAGAAAATGTCAGAATGCTTACAACTTAGAACTTAGAATTTTAACATGAATAAACCCTACACCAAGTCAATCCCTTTAATTAGTTTATTCCATCACCAAATCATTGAAGTTTTACATTGACCAAGTAAATCCCTTAATTTATTTCTTTACTAGTATATCTTTTGAAAATTTACATTTACCTAAAGTTTGATTTCACTTGCCTCATTGACTGGAGGGGTGAAAACTGAAAATGTAGACATGTAAAAATAGTGTATCTTAAAAGGGAATTTGGATCCTCTCCATTACTTTCTCTCCATTACCTCTCTAATACACTCTTATTTTAATATATTTTCTCTTTCCACTCATTTAAACATTACTTTTATGAAATAATTGCAACCATTAGATCGTCCCAAGATTTAATCCTGACCGTTTAAAAGTTATGGATGTCCATTTCTTTTTAGATAATGGAGAGAATCCGGACCGCTTAAAAGGTTACCTGAACTGCATGATATGATGTTAAAAAGTCATGAGAGGTGATACTCATGACATGTGTTCAAAGCCCTTTAGCATTAAAATCTCCCTTGTGGCTCCCTTTACACACAAAAAAAAAAAATTAATGCCTGATGTTATTTTGTTCTAGACAGCCAAAAGGTATTGCAAATTTGGTTAAAATTTTTGGCCCTAAACGCTTGGGGTTCTGTTACTCCGGTACATGGGTGATCATATGACCGGTGAAAGGTATAAATTTGGGCTCGCTTGGGTTAAAGGAAAACACTCCGTATTAGTCAAAATCTCGTCTTCTATTCTCTTATTTTGAACTCCGCTATTTTGGCTATTGGCTAATAGTTATCTTTCTTTCAAGCGTGCCCGTATTTCAGTAGGACTCGTTAGCTAACCTATCTAACAGTATAAATTCGGCTGAACTAAGAATATCCATATCCCACCATCCCAGAGAGTTATAGACTCCTTATTCGATGGTTCTGTATTACCACAAAATGAAGCAAAACTATTTTTTAAACTCTTTAGCCTTCCTTTTACCATGTACTCCGTAATAGTCATTGATGCAATTCTGGGTGAGTTTACATTATGGATTAACTGGCAAGGGGTTATTTACTCTTTAGCCTTCTTATTACCATCGTAAAATAATGTGTCCCAGGTTCGACTACTAGCTGGGGCGATGATCACTTGGCCACTGCAGCCCCCGAAGGGGGTGGCTTACATGGTCCATGTGGTGGTGCGGGAATGCATGGCCCGGGAGGACTCAACTCCCTCGTTTTAAAAAAAAAAAGAAAAAAAAAAACTCATGAACACTTAGATTAACTAGCAAGGTTATTTTAGTTTAACTAGAGGTTTCAGGTTTCAGGTTGGAGTCCTGGAAATACAACAATGTTAAAACTCGGGAAGAGATACGTTAGTGCCTTACTGCCTTGCCATAATGCCATCATCGTTTCTGTGTATATGGAAACAAGCATCTCAAGGGTTGTATCTAGGTTAGTACAGTTGACCACTATCAGATTTTCTGTACTATGTACTGTACAAATTACAAAACATTTTTATACATATCCAACTTGAAGCTGAAAGTATGTGTAAAATATCAGTTGACTAATTATAAAAACTAATAAAATATACAAATATATGCTTTCAAGGCAATCAATTCCATGAGAATGTTTTAGTATGACGCCTCACGCCTGACATGTCCCCTTCAGAATAGGAGTGTGTACATTTTTTATTCACTTATCAATTTACACAAATTCTCATTCACTTAGAGTAATTTAATAATTACTCTCTTTTATATACCACTTTTCTAAAATTACTCTCTTTTGAAAACTTTTTAATAATTTACTCCCATAAAATATTGTCAGGTCAAAAATTACACCCATTTGTACTTTCAGGTGAAAAATCTTTATTTATAACCGTTTTGCCCTTGTCTTCTTCCCCCGTTTGTAAAACGTGTTCTAGACTTCTCGCACCATTCATCAACACCACCATCTTTAATTGCGAGCTCGAAATCGGACCTTCGCCTTGCCTCAACCACGCTACTACCGTGGTAGCCACACCTGCTCCTTCAATCATCATCACCTCCGCACCATCATGGCAGCCTCTAATTCCGAGCAAAAGCAACATTTCCCACGCCCCTCATCTGCCTTCGAGCTCGGAATCGAAATCGACCCCACTCCATTCACGCACCATTGCAGCAACAACACCATTCGTCAACCACCATCGTTGTTCTCACCATCGAATCCACCACCCTTCTCCAACCACCATCGTTGGTGAATTGAAATTAGGGTCTAAGATTGGGTGATTTTGATTGAAGGGTGATATGATGTTAATTGAGGGATTCTTCAATTGAAAATGTCAGGGAATGAGAAAACCCCAATTAAACCCAACAACACCACCAACCACCAATACCCAACACAAACCACAACCAACATCGCCCTCACCGCCACTAGTTCGGTCGCCCACCGCCGGCGATTCTCCCCGACCACCACTCTACGTTGCTTCTTCCTCCTAACCCACACTTCAAAATCCCGACACTACCCCCATAACCACCACTAAATACCAGAAAGATATGTTATTAACCCAAACTCGGATTCGACATCGGAGTCGAATGAATGTGTTCTTGTCATCTGAGTATTGTTCAATCTTTGTTTAATTGAGGTTTGATTGTTTGATGTTTTCGCCAGGCCAATGGGTGTTGGTGTTGGCGTTGGCGTGGTAGTGATAACATATTGGTAGTGGTTGGTTATGGAGGATTGGAGGAAGTAAGGGAGTGAAGGGATGTGAATGATAAATGAAGGAGATGAACATAGAGAAGGGCATTTTCGTCCTAAAATTAGGCTTCAAATCAGAAAAATTCAAATATTGACGAATATGTCACCGGATAGTCCAAATGGATGCAATTTTTAACCTGAGAACATTTTATGGGAATAATTATTAAAAAGTTTTTAAAAGGGAGTAATTTTAGAAAAGTGATACATAAAAGGGTCTAATTATTAATGTATTCATCATTATGACAACGAAAAAGAGAGTGCAATAATTTTGCTGTGAAAGAAAGCACGTGTAAAGGGAGTGTGAGATTTATATCCTCCAGCTTTTTTCACATAACGTTAGTTTTGTGTGACTAAAAAACACATAACAATTAAATGAAGGAAGGGGTTAATGTGATATTGGTTGAAGAATGGACAAAATTTGATACCTGTCTTACTGCTAGCTGTAGACACTGAAATCTTATATTTTGGTATCTATTTAATTTTTAGTATTTTTAGTATTAGAGATAATTATCAAAAAAGATTGTGATAATATCTTAAGATACTATAGAATATATATTATTATTGTCTTACCCTCCAAGCTACTAAAGTATAAATATAGACCTCGGGTTTAGGGTTAGGGGAGAGCATAGATGGATTAAATCATACGACCCCGTCTTCCTACTACCAAATTGTAGGTAGGATGGAATAAGTCACAAAACGACCCCATCATCTCCCTACGAGATTAAGTCGATAAGACCCTCGTAGAAACTATCAAACCCCAAACCCTAGAGATGGAATCAAGAGATTTCCGAAAATTGTAACCCTTAATCTTTCAGTTATAAAATAAATCCTTGTTCCATATTATTTTGTCCCTCTTTATTTATTATTGCAGGTTCGTAAATTTTATGGTTTACACTAGCTATTAGTTAGTAGTATTGTAGGTTTACTTTGATTTAGGTGACACGACTTTAGCCTTATCAATAGCTAGAAGAAATCCGGGATCTTCGTTTCCCAACGAAAATATGCTCTCGATATTCTCAGTGAAACCGGTCTTATTGGCTCACGACCCACAAATATTCCCATGGAACCGAATCATCGCTTGGCCCTATCCGATGTTGCGCTCATGACCGATCCTCAACCATATCGTCGGCTCGTTGGGCACCTTGTATATCTCACTATTACTCGGCCAGAGCTCACATACTCTGCTAACATATTGGCCCAATTCATGCATGCTCCCAAAACCAAGCATTGGCATGCGGCCCTACAAGTGGCCCGTTATCTCAAGAACTCGCCTGGCCAAGGTCTCCTTCTTTGTTCTGATAGTGACCTTTCACTTCACGCTTATTGCGACGCTGATTGAGCAAGCTGCCCAACAAGTCATCGTTCCCTTACGACTTATATTGTCTTTCTCGGTTCATCTCCCATCTCTTGGAAGACAAACAGACTATGGTTTCCCATTCTTCGGCTGAAGCCGAATATCGTGCTATGGCGTATACGACCTACGAGCTCAAATGGCTCAAAGGCCTACTCGTTTTTCTCAGGATGCCTCACACAAAACCTATTCAATTCCTATGTGATAGTCAATCTGCTCTCTATATTGCACGAAATCCGGTCTTTTATGAATAGACAAAACATATAGAAGTTGACTGTCATTTTATCCGTGGTGAGATTCAAAAGGGTACCATCGCCACAAGATTTGTCCACACCAAGAATCAACGCGCATATATCTTTACCAAAGAGCCATTTGCTCTATCTTTCACCAAAGGCAACTTTTGATTATTTCCATGTATATATTATTTTGCCGCTAAAAAGGCCGTACGGGATGCGAGGGCAAAAGTTAACCAGGAAGTGTATGCCAGGTTGGACACGAGAGAAGGAGAGAAGGCTATCTATAAACTGGCTCGCATAAGAGACCGAAAGACGAGAGATATTGGGAGAGTTAGGTGTGTGAAAGATATGGACGACAAGGTTCTGGTTCAGGATAACGAGATAAAGGCTAGATGGAGTTCTTACTTTGATAATTTATTCAATGGACATCAGGAACAAGGTTTTGGGGATGTAGAGGTAACACCAAGCATGGTTAACCGGGAATTTGTGCGTAGAATACAAAAGAGTGAAGTTAGAAAGGCGTTAAGGAAGATGGGGTCAAAGAAAGCAGAGGGACCGGATGGTATACCCATAGAAGTTTGGAGGTGCTTCGGGGAGAAAGGGATTGAATGGGTAACCATGCTCTTCAACAAGATTTGGAGGAGCAACAAGATGCCATCGGCTTGGAGGAAAAGCACTCTTGTCCCTTTGTACAAGAACAAAGGTGATGTCCAAGAGTGTGCCAATTATCGGGGAATTAAACTTATGAGTCATACAATGAAGTTATGGGAGCGGGTAATCGAGCAAAGGCTTAGGAGATATGTAGACATCTCGGAAAACCAATTTGGATTTATGCCCGGGAGATCGACTATGGATGCGATTTTTATCATGAGACAGTTGATGGAATACCATCGGGACAAGAAGAAGGATTTGCATATGGTTTTTATTGACTTGGAAAAGGCATATGATAGGGTACCAAGAGAAGTACTTTGGTGGGCTTTGGCGAGAAAGGGTGTGTCACGAAAATATATTGACCTCATAAAGGACATGTATGAGGGGGCTAGTGCAAGTGTTCGCACTAATGTTGGGAGAACGGAAGAATTTCCTATTACCATCGGGGTGCATCAAGGTTCCGCACTTAGTCCTTTTCTCTTTGCTATAGTTATGGATGAGTTGACAAGGGATATTCAGGACGACATCCCTTGGTGTATGATGTTTGCTGATGATATTGTGTTGATTGATGAGACAAAAGAGGGGGTGGAGAGAAAGTTGGAATTGTGGAGGCAGACTTTAGAGACTCGTGGGTTCAGGCTGAGCAGGAGTAAGACTGAGTATTTGAGGTGTCAATTCACTAAGGTGGCGGGGTTGAGATCGACAGAGGCGGAGAGTATTATTTTCGATGGGAATGTTGTTGAGGGCTCGGATTTCTTCAGATATCTAGGATCTATTATTCAAAAAGATGGGGAGTTAGACGGAGATGTGGCTCACAGAATTAAAGCGGGATGGTTGAAATGGAAGAGTGCTTCAGGGTTTCTATGCGATAAAGATATGCCCCAAAGATTAAAGGGAAAATTTTATCGCACGGCAATTAGGCCTGCCCTACTTTACGGCTCTGAGTGTTGGGCCGTGAAACATTGTCACATTCAAAAGATGAGTGTGGCGGAGATGCGCATGTTGAGGTGGTTGTGCGGACATACAAGGAAAGATCGGTTAAGGAATGAGGTGATTAGGGAAAAGGTTAAAGTGGCGCCAATAGAGGACAAGATGATGGAAAACCGACTAAGATGGTTTGGCCATGTGAGAAGGAGACCTATGGACGCACCAGTTAGGAGAGGTGGAGACTTGGAGAAAGAAAAAGGTCCCTAGAGGCAGAGGAAGACCGAGACAGACATGGTTGAGAGTGATAGAGCACGATATGAGAGTTCTGGGGCTTGAGGAGAGTATGGTGACGGAGAGGGCACAATGGAGGGAAAGGATACATGTGGATTTTTAGTATTTGATGTTTTTTTGACAGATTTAGTGTTTTTATTTATTTATTTAATTTAAAGAAATTAATTTATTTATTTTTCTCTCCTTTATTACACACTTTTTCAACAACCACTTTCTTATAGATTTTACCTGGTTCATTCCGGATCCTTAACTCTATTTCGGTTTTTAAAAATCGTTTTAATCCTTTCTCTCGATTTAAATTTTAAGTTTTTATAAAAGAAAGACGGAATTCGATTTTAAAACCCCTAAGTTCACCTTGACTTTCCATTACATTTTCGTTCTCCCTTTTGTTTTTATCTTCCCCTTTTTTATTCGCTTTTTGAGGCGTGCGTTCACCCATGGACGGTTCGAAAGGATGATTCATGTCAGCCGACCCCAAATCATTTTGGGATTAAGGCTCTGATGTTGTTGTTGTTGTTGTTGTTGTATATATTATTTATAGCTGTTGATGATATTCGTTTCCGTAAATAGGCGATTTGCTTGTTGTATATTTATAGGCATAGCATTATTGTAAATCATACGGTTGAATAATATAATTCTATGCAATTCACATATCTCAAATCACAGTAAGGATCATCTGTCTCACTTTTATGTCTCATTGTGTGTATCACCCCACTCACCTTTTGACACATCACTTGTTGCAAAATATTGCAATAATTATATTAAGTTGTTGATGTGTTAGAAGGTGATTGAAGTGGCACATACATTGGGACACCAAATGGGACAGAGGATCCCCACTCCTCAAATCATCCCCTATTTACTAAATGAATAGGTGAACTCCAAAAATTTTCCTCCAAAAAGCATCTTTATAAATAAGGAAACTATTGATAATTTAATTGTATTCATTAAATAAGGTAATTAATAATTATAATGTATTTCATTATATAAAATTTTTCATTTAATAATAACCTTTTCATCAAATTTTATAATTTTTACTAAACACTAAACTATAATATTTTAATTAAAATATAAATAATATAAAGCTATAAACTGTTAAATCTTTTATTGATGCTATTATTTGAGAATGACTTGACTCATACTATGTATAAACAAAACTATAAATCGTTTTGATTACTTACATGACAAAAACAAATGAGAGAATTAATAAATTGGAATCATTAGCGTTGTGGTATAAAAAATAGTTTTTAAAAAATACATTTCAGCACGTTACTTAATTCTCTTTGACTAATTTTCAGTTTTAATTTTTTTTTTCCAGAAAAATATATATAATAACGAGAAAATGAATAATTATTAAATACCATTATTATTTTGCAGTTCAATTTTACTCGGTTTTCTGGAATAATTTTACAGTTCAATTTTTTTTCTCATATCAAAATATAATGACATGAAATATGAAAAATTAATGAGGTATTAATTTAGCATTATTAAGTAATATAAAAGTAAAAACTCTATAAATACCGCGCATTTATGCGCGGGATCTAAACTAGTATTACTAACAAACAATTTTAACGGTAAACTCCCTCCGTCCCGGTCGGTGTAATTTTCTTTTGGCACAATTAAAACCTAAAAAAATTGAGAGATAATTGCTTAAAAATACAAAAATTAAAGTGAAAAACTTACATGTCATACATTGAACATTGAAGATCAAACAACTTATACATACTTAGAACAAAAACGTAAAAAAAAAAAATGAAACACCCAAATAAAAAAAAAGTTCAAAATAATCGGGACAGAGGAAGTAGCATAGCCTTACAACCTTAATCAAAAGATATAAACGGAAAGTAGTATACAAGTGAAAGAAATCAAGTTTTCTTTGAATGTCTGTTTTTGATATCAAACTTTTCTTTGCCTGAAAGAGGCACCAAGAGTAGCAAATCACCAGGTAAAGCTGAGGTATTCATAATGCAGGTTCTTCGAACCAAAACATGAACAAATTCTGGCAACATCATGTCTCATTCCCCTTGGTCCTGAAGCTATCACTCCTATATCGCTTCCTTTGCATTCTGATAATATTTCTGCAAAAACACGAAAAAAATTATAGAACCTCAATCCAGTTGAACAACAATCATATGTCCCAAATGACGACTCATCTCTAGTTCGACCTGTTTAATTAAGAACTGACTCGAAAATAAAACCTTAATAATCTTGATCCGAGATAACTTGGACTAAGCAGATAACCTAACCGGAATGAAACAGACTTATTGGCAGGTCTACATATGAGTTGAGTAGACTTACTTTGGAGATTAGGCCTGCCTTCATAATACACTTGGGTAGCTTGGACAAGGGACTGATACGGAAGACTTTCGAGCTCAGTACTCCCACCACCAAACCAAGACCCTGGCGAATTCATTGGCGATGGCACTTCCACATTCGTAATCTGTTTCTGATTTTCCGTCATTTTGCTCTTTTGCCATAGAAAAGCTATGCTTCCTACGAAAATTATACTGATACACATAATAAAGCAGTCCCACAGAACCCAAATGGTGAAATTGTATATCTCGTTTGTGTTGTGATCGATAGGATATATATGGTACTGAGTGACTAAGGCAAGGAGTATAAAGAACAAGATGAAGGAAGAAGTGATAATGATGCAAAGAAAGAGCCAGCCATTTTCGCCTAAAACCGGAGTGATTGGCACATCCTGTGGGCTCGGCTTGAACCACTTAGTTTGAACAAGCTTCTGACTGTCAGCTGTAGGCGCCTCGCTCTCTCTAGTTATGTATACCTGAATTTCCAGCTTAATTTTAGAGAGATCACTGATAGTGTTATCAACTGGAAGTAAGAGATCGAGCATTGTCAGATCAGATGCATGCTTGAAGGCGCAAATGAGCTGAACTCGGGGGACATGGCCTTTCTGAGTATTGGACCGATGTATGATCTCCCGAATTATTGATATATATGGGGTTACTCCACTACCTCCACTGATCAACACAAGCGATTCATGCCTGTAACAGAAACAAGAATCGCTTTTAATTTTGTTATATGTTAATAACCATGTCTTAGGTTATTCGGTGGGTACTTACTCGAGGAAGCTGGTTGAAGCGGGTTCATATGGTCCCTCGACTGATACTTGAAGCCGGTCCACAGAAGATGAAAGTTGTTTGTGTATCTTTTCTGTCCAACTCCCTCCACTATTGAAGGCAATACTCAGTGTATCAGGCTCCATATTCTCATTTGAAATCACAGTAAACGGATGCCACTGTAACTTCGATATTTTGGGCGCATTCACAAACAAGGTGCTAGTGACACCATAATGCACACCTGAAAATCAGAAACACAAGAGATTAGTTATTGATGAAGCTAGTTTCATCAAATTAGGTACATGAAATCGATAGATCTTCCAAGTTATTACCTGGACTCTTACTAAAAGTCATTTCGACAGTTCCACCAGGAAGAAGTCGAGCTGAGATAAGCCTAGCATTAGAGCGCGACTGTAAAAATCTTAGGTATCGATCAAGGGTGAAGAGAAATATTCCGGGAAGGATCTGACATGTCCAGGAAACCCCGATATGCACAACATAAAAGAAGGTCGCTAGAGCGTAAAGCTGGTGAGTATAAAAGAAGACTTCAAATGTCTTTCTCCTCGTGTATGCGAAGCTTGTTACCCATATAGCCAGTAGGAAAATCCATGATATCTCTCCACTTAGATTTGATACATAGGTAGGTGACCACTCCAACGCCTGTATGACCAAGTAATATTAACGAAGTTTCGATTTTATCAAGAGATAACAGTTGACAAGAAAATTAAAGTTTCAATCTTTAATGAAAGGGTGAACTGTTAAGTGGTACCTCTAACATTTGGTTAGTCATCAACCAGTAAATAAAGAAGCCAAGGCTGTGTAACGCCGAGAGCACCATCACCACTTGCCCAACCCATATATGATACTTGATGCTCGACTCATATGTCAGTCCAACCAGCGGCAGGATTGAAGAAAGTCGAGTCACCGGAAAGAAGACAAATGCCCAAGCAACATTTGATGCATATCCCAATCTCAACGACACTGAACGAAACCTCCTTTGCCACCTGAAAAACACACCTGGTTAATTAATACGGAGTATCAAATATCGTCATTTCAATGATTTATTTTGAAGAAAGCAAGTCTTCATGCTTACAGTTGATCAGTGGTATGACTACCCATATGTGGATGCTTGATGGAGACAAAAAAGTAATTTCCAAACTGCCAACTCATAAGTGCAATTCCCATAATTGCAAAAATCAGCTCCTTTGTATTAACAACCCCTAGAGGCCCCAATACAAGAAGCGGCCGTTTGATGAAGGCCAGATGATTCTTACTCGTAGATCTGCATATATACAAAATCGACTGTCAGATCAGATTATCTGTGTATATGGAAACAAGCCATCATCGTTTCTGTGTATATGGAAACAAGCATCTCAAGGGTTGTATCTAGGTTAGTACAGTTGACCACTATCAGATTTTCTGTACTATGTACTGTACAAATTACAAAACATTTTTATACATATCCAAATTGAAGCTGAAAGTATGTGTAAAATATCAGTTGACTAATTATAAAAACTAATAAAATATACAAATATATGCTTTCAAGGCAATCAATTCCATGAGAATGTTTTCGTATGACGCCTCACGCCTGACATGTCCCCTTCAGATTATGAGTGTGTACATTTTTTATTCAGTTATCAATTTACACAAATTCTCATTCAATCATTTTAGAGTAAATTAACAATTACTCTCTTTTATATACTTTTCTAAAATTACTCTCTTTTGAAATTTTTTTAATAATTTACTCTTATAAAATATTCCCAGGTCAAAAATTACACTCATTTGTACTTTCAGGTGAAAAATCTTTATTTATAACCTTTTTGCCCTGTCTTCTTCCCCCATTTGTAAAACGTGTTCTAGACTTCTCGCACCATTCATCAACACCACCATCTTTAATTGCGAGCTCGAAATCGGACCTTCGCCTTGCCTCAACCACGCTACTACCGTGGTACCCACACCTGCTCCTTCAATCATCATCACCTCCGCACCATCATGGCAGCCTCTAATTCCGAGCAGAAGCACCATTTCCCACGCCCCTCATATGCCTTCGAGCTCGGAATCGAAATCGACACCACTCCATTCACGCACCATTGCAGCAACAACACCATTCGTCAACCACCATCGTTGTTCTCACCATCGAATCCACCACATTCTCCAACCACCATCGTTGGTGAATTGAAATTAGGGTCTAAGATTGGGTGATTTTGATTGAAGGGTGATATGATGTTAATTGAGGTATTCTTCAATTGAAAATGTCAGGGAATGAGAAAACCCCAATTAAACCCAACAACATCACCAACCACCAACCACCAATACCCAACACAAACCACAACCAACATCGCCCTCACCACCACTAGTTCGGTCGCCCACCGCCGGCGATTCTCCCCGACCACCACTCTACGTTGCTTCTTCCTCCTAACCCACACTTCAAAATCCCGACACTACCCCCATAACCACCACTAAATACCAGAAAGATATGTTATTAACCCAAACTCGGATTCGACATCAGAGTCGAATGGATGTGTTCTTGTTATCTGGGTAGTGTTCAATCTTTGTTTAATTGAGGTTTGATTGTTTGATGTTTTCGCCAGGTGTTGGCGTGGTAGTGATAACATATTGGTAGTGGTTGGTTATGGAGGATTGGAGGAAGTAAGGGAGTGAAGGGATGTGAATGATAAATGAAGAAGATGAACATAGAGAAGGGCATTTTCGTCCTAAAATTAGGCTTCAAATCAGAAAATTCAAATATTGACGAATATGCCACCGGATAGTCCAAATGGGTGCAATTTTTGACCTAAGAACATTTTATGGGAGTAAATTATTAAAAAAGTTTTCAAAGGGGAGTAATTTTAGAAAAGTGATACATAAAAGGGTGTAATTATTAATTTATTCATCATTTATGATTCTTTTGGCTTTGGAATGAACATAGATTATAGAATAACACCGTCTTATATTATGAGACGATTTTTATTGGTAATATTCATTTGGGTCTACCAATAAGTCCAATACTCCAATAAGTAAGTGGTATTACATAATAACTAGTTTGACACCCGTACATTGCAAAGGGTAATTAACTTAGTTATAATATTACATTCTATGTCTAATTATTTGTTTACATATGATTAAAATATTTTTTTCAAACAAAATAAAAGATAAAACACTTTGTTAATGAAAAAAAGGTTGAGCTCTCTAAGACAATATTTGAGAGACTCAAAATATTTTGGATTGATACTTAAGTTCGATGATACTCTTATTTATAGTTATGAGATCACCCCACCTTATGATAATCTTTTGATGTGGGCAATTAACCTATTTATACGTAGTATATTCATCACACCTACATTATTTTTCAATGTGGGACAAATAATATATTTAGAAGTACACCATATTTTTCGCACTTAATTCGACATCAAACCCGGTTTAATAATGAGAAACTATTATACTATCTATTAATTTTCGTAAGTTTTTTTTTCTATTTTTTTTATCATAATTAAAATATGTGCAAATGATATGAAATCTAAGACAATACTTAAGAGATTCAAAAGATGTTGGGTACCTAAGTTCCAAGGATGACTCTTATTTATAATTATAGTACGATCACCCTACTTTATGGTAATCTTCTGATGTGGGACAATTCAACTATTTATAAGTAGTATATTCACCATATTTACATTATTTTTTTTCAATATAGGACAAATAATATACTAAGTAAGTGGGTGCTAATTGTAATTAAAATTGTACGGAGTAATAAGGGAATGAAAAAGAGTGCAGTAATTTTGCTGTGAAAGAAAGCAAGTGTAAAGGGAGTGTGAGATTTATATCCTCCACCTTTTTTTCACATAACGTTAGTTTTGTGTGACTAAAAAACGCATAACAATTAAATGAAGGAAGAGGTTAATGTGATACTGGTTGAAGAATGCACAAAATTTGATACCTGTTTTACCGCTAGCTATTAGTTAGTAGTATTGTCGGTTTACTTTGATTTAGGTGACACGACTTTAGCCTTATCAATAGCTAGAAGAAATCCGGGATCTTTGTTTCCCAACGAAAATATGCTCTCGATATTCTCAGTGAAACCGGTCTTATTGGCTCACGACCCACAAATATTCCCATGGAACCGAATCATCGCTTGGCCCTATTCGATGTTGCGCTCATGACCGATCCTCAGCCATATCGTCGGCTCGTTGGGCACCTTGTATATCTCACTATTACTCGGCCAGAGCTCACATACTCTGTTAACATATTGGCCCAATTCCTGCATGCTCCCAAAATCAAGCATTGGCATGCAGCCCTACAAGTGGTCCGTTATCTCAAGAACTCGCCTGGCCAAGGTCTCTTTCTTTGTTCTGATAGTGACCTTTCGCTTCACGCTTATTGTGACGCCGATTAGGCAAGCTGCCCAACAAGTCGTCGTTCCCTTACGGCTTATATTGTCTTTCTCGGTTAATCTCCCATCTCTTGGAAGACAAACAGACTATGGTTTCCCATTCTTCGGTTGAAGCCGAATATCGTGCTATGGCGTATACGACCTACGAGCTCAAATGGCTCAAAGGCCTACTCGTTTTTCTCGGGATACCTCACACAAAACCTATTCAACTCCTATGCGATAGTCAATCTGCTCTCTAGATTGCACGAAATCCGGTCCTTCATGAATAGACAAAACATATAGAAGTTGACTGTCATTTTATCCGTGACGAGATTCAAAAGGGTACCATCGCCACAAGATATGTCCACACCAAGAATCAACGCGCATATATCTTTACCAAAGAGCCGTTTGCTCTATCTTTCACCAAAGGCAACTTTTGATTATTTCCATGTATATATTATTTATAGCTGTTGATGATATTCGTTTCCGTAAATAGGCAATTTGCTTGTTGTATATATATAGGCATAGCATTATTGTAAATCATATGGTTGAATAATATAATTCATATGCAATTCACATATCTCAAATCATTTTACTAACAAACAATTTTAACGGTAAACTTCCACCGTCCCGGTCAGTGTAATTTTCTTTTGGCACAATTAAAACCTAAAAAAATTGAGAGATAATTGCTTAAGGGACGTGCTTTTTCACATACGGATTTTACTCTTTCACATACACCTTTTACAAATATACCCTTGTCATTTTTCTTATGCTCATACAATTGATTATTTTTCTCTCTTCTTCCCTCATCTACCAACACCACCTCCGTTCACCTACTCCAATAAGCCAGTGTCGGTGATGTTGCTCCAGCCGTCCTCCGAGTACTCTAGTCAGTCTCTCTCATCCTCGCACTAATTAATAGAAGGGTAATGATAAATACAACACACTGGGTTGTATTTAAGAAACCAAAAAAGGAAATAAATTCTTGATATATGCATTATATGTATGGGTTAATGTGTAATTTAGTTCTTAGTACCTAAGTTAATACCTAAATTAGAAGGTATTTAATGCTTAAATATAACCCAATGGGTTGTATTTAGCATTACCCTTAATAGAAAAAAAATAAAACAAAACAACACATAAAACAACTTTCGACAATCGTCTGACTAGTCATTTGAGTTCGCTTTGCTTGGCTTGATTCTCAATAGAATGTTTAGCCGCTGCGCTTGGATTTACTGTCGATCCCCATCCCTCACACCGCTGAAAACGGGAGTACAAAGGAGTAAACATGAGTTTCAACTTTTGGCATGCGTGTAGATCATCAGGATGTGTAGTTTGACTTTAAGTGACAATTGGTGGATTAAGATTATGGCAAGATTAATTACAAATCAAACTTTAACTAATCAAATTGTTGTAATCCTAATGTCTAGTTGAACCCTAATTAACAACAACTATTATGCATAAATTTAATCATTTCAAGAAAACCTATTAATAATTGCTAAAAACAAAATTACTTCACTAATTAGAGACTTAGAATTTATTGTTCAAGTTTATTAGATTCGATTATAGGCTAGATCACTAGATGTATATATATGTATGAGCTAATTTGATTATGTTTAGGAAAAAGAGGGATTATTTAGGAAAAGGGTATAATATGGAAAATTTATGAGAAAATGTATGTGAAAGAGTAAAATCCGTATGTGAAAAAGTAATTTCGTTAAAGGTACAAAAATTAAAGTGAAAAACTTACATGTCATACATTGAAGATCAAAACAACTTATACTTAGAACAAAAACGTAAAAAAAACGAAACACCCAAATAAAAAAAAAAGTTCAAAATAATCGGGACAGAGGAAGTAGCATAGCCTTACAACCTTAATCAAAAGATATAAACGGAAAGTAGTATACAAGTGAAAGAAATCAAGTTTTCTTTGAATGTCTGTTTTTGATATTAAACTTTTCTTTGCCTGAAAGAGGCACCAAGAGTAGCAAATCACCAGGTAAAGCTGAGGTATTCATAATGCAGGTTCTTCGAACCAAAACATGAACAAATTCTGGCAACATCATGTCTCATTCCCCTTGGTCCTGAAGCTATCACTCCTATATCGCTTCCTTTGCATTCTGATAATATTTCTGCAAAAACACGACAAAAATTATAGAACCTCAATCCGGTTGAACAACAATCATATGTCCCAAATGACGACTCATCTCTAGTTCGACCTATTTAATTAAGAACTGACTCGAAAATAAAACCTTAATAATTTTGATCCGAGATAACTTGGACTAAGCAGATAACCTAACCGGAATGAAACAGACTGATTGGCAGGTCTACATATGAGTTGAGTAGACTTACTTTGGAGATTAGGCCTGCCTTCATAATGCACTTGGGTAGCTTGTACAAGAGACTGATACGGAAGACTTTCGAGCTCAGTAGTTCCACCACCAAACCAAGACCCTGGCGAATTCATTGGCGATGGCACTTCCACATTTGTAATCTGTTTCTGAGTTTCTGTCATTTTGCTCTTCTGCCATAGAAAAGCTACGCTTCCTACGAAAATTATACTGATACACATAATAAAGCAGTCCCACAGAACCCAAATGGTGAAATTGTATATCTCGTTTGTGTTGTGATCGATAGGATATATATGGTACTGAGTGACTAAGGCAAGGAGTATAAAGAACAAGATGAAGGAAGAAGTGATAATGATGCAAAGAAAGAGCCAGTCATTTTCGCCTAAAACCGGGCTGATTGGCACATCCTGTGGGTTGGGCTTGAACCACTTAGTTTGAACAAGCTTCTGACTGTCAGCTGTAGGCGGCTCGCTCTCTCTTGTTATGTATACCTGAATTTCCAGCTTAATTTTGGAGAGATCACTGATTGTGTTATCAACAGGAAGTAAGAGATCGAGCATTGTCAGATCAGATGCATGCTTGAAGGCGCAAATGAGCTGAACTCGAGGGACATGGCCTTTCTGAGTATTGGAGCGATGTATGATCTCCCGAATTATAGAGATATAGGGGGTTACTCCACTACCTCCACTGATCAACACAAGAGATTCATGCCTGTAACAGAAACAAGAATCGCTTTTAATTTTGTTATATGTTAATAACCATGTCTTAGGTTATTCGGTGGGTACTTACTCGAGGAAGCTGGTTGAAGCGGGTTCATATGGTCCCTCGACTGATACTTGAAGCCGGTCCACAGAAGATGAAAGTTGTTTGTGTATCTTTTCTGTCCAACTCCCTCCACTATTGAAGGCAATACTCAGTGTATCAGGCTCCATATTCTCATTTGAAATCACAGTAAACGGATGCCACTGTAACTTCGATATCTTGGGCGCATTCACAAACAAGGTGCTAGTGACACCATAATGCACACCTGATAAAACAGAAATACAAGCAAGAGATTAGTTATTGATGAGGTTTCATCAAATTAGCTACATGAAATCGATAGATCTTCCAAGTTATCATCACCTGGACTCTTATGAAAAGTCATTTCGACAGTTCCACCAGGAAGAAGTCGAGCTGAGATAAGCCTAGCATTAGAGCGTGACTGTAAAAATCTTAGGTACCGATCAAGGATGAAGAGAAATATTCCCGGAAGGATCTGACATGTCCAGGAAACCCCGATATGCACAACATAAAAGAAGGTCGCTAGAGCGTAAAGCTGGTG
This sequence comes from Silene latifolia, assembly GCF_048544455.1. Lineage (NCBI taxonomy): Eukaryota > Viridiplantae > Streptophyta > Magnoliopsida > Caryophyllales > Caryophyllaceae > Silene > Silene latifolia. Next base: position 327,035,440 of record NC_133537.1, read on the forward strand.
AGTATAAAAGAAGACTTCAAAAGTCTTTCTCCTCGTGTATGCGAAGCTTGTTACCCATATAGCCAGTAGGAACACCCATGATATTTCTCCTGCTACATTTGATACCCAGACTGGTGACCATTCCAGCATCTGTATGGCCGAATAATATTACTAGGTGCCTTGATAATAAAACATGTATGAATGGTGAAGTGAAGATTTTAATGAAGTTTGCGAGACAATACCAGGATAATCTGGTTAGTCATCAACCAGTAGATTACGAAGCCAACGCTGTGCAACGCCGAGAGGACCATCACTGCTTGCCCGACCCATATATGATACTTGATGCTTGACTCATATGTTAACCCAACCAGCGGAAGGATTGAAGATAATCGAGTCACTGGAAAGAAGACAAACGCCCAAGCAACATTTGATGCATATCCTAATCTCAACGACACAGACCGAAACCTCTTTTGCCACCTGAAAAACACACACCTAGTTGAATAAACTATAATTGCAATAATGATGATCAGATTACGAAGAAAACATGTCCTCACGCTTACAGTTGATCAGTCGAATGACCACCCATGTATGGATGCTTGACAGAGACAAAAAAGTAGTTCCCAAAATGCCAACTCATAAGTGTAATTCCCATAATTGCAAACATCAGCTCCTTTGTAGTAACAACTCCTAGAGGCCCCAGTACAAGAAGCGGCCGTCTGAAGAAGGCCATATGATTCTTACTTGTAGAACTGCATATATACAAAATCGACTGTCAGATCAGATTATCTCGTATATGTATAACAATCCAAGGAAACAGAGAAAACTCATTCGATGAAAATGAAAAAAAAAAAAAAAAAAAAAAAAACTCGTATCTGATAACTCCGTTCTGTTCTTAATATGAATATAGATGCAACCGAGAACAGATATAAGCATCATCGGGAAAGTTAGCAGGAAAAGATAAGTACCTGCATGACATATAACAACAACAACGACGACAATAACATAGTTAATCATGTCTTTCTGAATGGTAGTCATAAATTAAAGTAGTGTATAGAGCAATAACATTACTCAGTGCCTCGAAAACTCTTTAATAGGAATAAATATAATAGCTGGCCCTCAACCATTATCCTGGCAGCCTCAAATAACTCACGAAGTGAAATTTCAGCACATGGTACGAGGCAGCCTGTGCACTAACCACTCTTCAAGCCCAATGGACATTCGAGTGAGGGGCGTAATAGGAATACAGTAACTATGATATAGGAAAGAAAGAATGATAACCTTGTCCACCAATGTAGGTCGCATTGAACTTCTGCGATAGTATGGGAAGCCATTGATACGTGTAGTACTCGGTAGGTATAAGAACCCATATTAACATCCATCCAAGGAACACTAAAACACATATCAGCTTCAACAAAAAAAGGCTGTTCATCTTGTTTAAGTATTTTTGTTGCAACTAATTCACAATGGAGTAGAAACTGATTTCAGGTCATATATATATATACTCGTCGTCCACCGATGCCGTTGGCATTTTCATACATGATACATCATTAACAAATCTTGCAATTTTGACTAATCAGAAAGGCATGCTTCTTGCTGCTTCCGCCTACATAAAAATATGTCGAAAAAAAGTTATCGACAGAGTATTTGAGAAAATGTCAGAATGCTTACAACTTGGAACTTTTAAGTTAAACATCAATGAACCCTACTTGAATAATGCCCTTAATTAAATATGTTTAGTTTATCCCATCATTGTATATCTGGAATATTTTACATTGACCAAGTAAATTCCAGTTAGGTCTCGTTTGGTTGCTTATCTAATTGATGGGAAAATTAAAATCCCATGAATTGTAAAAGAGGGAGAGTGTTTGGTTGCCATATTTTTGAATTTTTTGGATAATGAGTGTTCATTAGCAAATTAATTAGGTAATTAGCGTTCGTTTGAAACTATCTTGGGTCATAGTGTCCACGTCATCATTTGTATTTTTTTTTCGTGTTTTTATATGAAGCCGCTAGGATAATTAGCGGTTTTAATCGTTCTTATTTTTCAAAACATATTGGAAGTATTAGAAAACGTAAAAGGATAAGCCGCTAATGTTCTTAGCGGTTTTGGCCTTTTATATTTTCTTGAACCTCATGTGAGTGGTAGCAAAATCAACATGTTTGTGGGAAGCCGCCAATAAGTTCAACGGCTTTCATGGTTTAATATTTTTTTTATTTTTTTTTAGTTTTTAATCTACTAGCCTTATGGAATGTTATGAAAATAGTAAAGCCGCTAACAATCTCAGCGGTTTCATATAAAAACTTAAAAAAAAATACAAATGATGACGTGGACACTATAACCCAAAATAGTTTCAAACGAACATTAATTACCTAATTAGTTTACTAATAAACACTCATTATCCAAAAAATTCCATATTTTTTGCAAAATATAGGCATTCAATATTTATAGGAGTTGTGAATGCCTACAGACTTGGATTACATACTCACCATCGGTAGTTTAGAACTCCTGTGGAATTCAACTTCTACATCCGCAACCAAACGAGTTTTCCGAATTCATGTGAATTTGTATATAGGAAAATAATTCACATTAATTGTATTTTTTGGTGTTAATCTAATTCCTAGATGAACCAAACGAGACCTTAATACCTCTGGAAAATTTTACATGTACAGCCGAGATAGGGGCGAAAATTTTCAGCGGGGGCAAATAAATAATGACGACATAATATAAACTTGAAAAAAAAAAATCGGAAATCTTAACTAAAACTTTTGAATTTTTCTTTGGCCAGTGGGAGCGACTCTCCTACTAACCCCCTAAATCCGCCGCTGAACCTAAGGTTTGATTTCACTTGCCTTATTGACTAGAGGGGTGAAATGTACATGTAAAAAATAAAAATAGAGCTAAGGTTAAGGTTACATGAACTGCATGATGTTAGTTATTTTGTTCCAAACAGCCAAAAGCTAATGCAAACTTGGTTAAAAGTTCTGGCCAGGTTCGCTTTGAAGAAAGGTAAATACTTTGTATTAGCCAAAATCTCCTCTTCTTTTCTCTTATTTTGAATTCTGTTAGTTACTCGGATAATAGTCTAATAGTTACTTTTCTTCCAAGCGAGCCCAGATTTATTGTCAATGACTTGACCATTGACTAGAGACCTGGAGTGTTAAATTTTTACTCGCAAATCGTAATATTCCAAACCGCTCACGGGGTCATAGACTCTTTACGCTTCTTTTTACCGTGTCCTCCGTAATAGTCATTGCTGCAATTCTCCGTGAGTTTACATTATGGGTGTCGATCTTATGTTGATGATAGGAGTAAAGTAAGGCTGCGAATGTCCGTATCCCGTTACCCGACCATCTGCGGAAGCCCTCGTGGTATCGAGTAACGTTGTTGTTTTGTTTATTACTCGGTAAAGGGAGGGAGCTATATAGGAAAATTGTGTGTACATATACGGACTTGATTGTGATGAGAACCACCCTAAAATTTACTGAACTGAAGAAACACTAGTTACATATTTTTACGGGGATCCATGAGCAGTAAATCAACTGGTAAAGAGTTGTTCTATCTTAAGAAAAAAGTCGCATTTTCAAGCCCTAGGAACGAAGGCATAATTTACACTTAGGTGGTGAAATATTTGAGTAGGTGAACGAGTAATTGTATAAAGAGTCAATTAACAATTAGTCCCTTTTACATACATGTTTTCTAAAATAACTCAATTTCAATTTTTTTTTTTAATTTACTCCATTAAGATGCACTTTTATCAAAAATTGCTTCAAAACTCTAAATTAGGTGACTTATTCCGTCTGTTTATAACTTATATCTTTCAAAGTATAAATTGGCTAAGCCACAATGGTAATAAGTTCAAAAACAGAAGTATAAGTCACCTAATTTGGAGTTTTGAAACAATTTTTGATAAAAATCGATGGGGGTAATTTAAAAAAAATATATAAAAGGAAGTTATTTTAGAAAACATGTACTCTCTCCATACCAGACCAATGGTAACATTGACCGTTTTGCCACTATTCATGGTCGTAGGGAATTTTCGATATTATTCTTAATCTATAAGACAAAATATAGTCATGTGAGATCTTGTTTGATTTATCTTCATGAATGCTATAAGAATATCAAATTTTTATAATTTTTAATAATGCGTAACAAAAGATATTTACGTTGCAAAACGTGTCTCGACAAGTGTGAAAAAGTCAATGTTACCATTGGTGTGGTATGGAGGGAGTATGTAAAAGGGAGTAGTTGTCATTCTCTACATGGAAGCCCTCTCCAAATCTATTCATTCATCTTGCGCCGACTCTAATTGGACTCATTTCCCTCTTGGAAAAGGAGGAGCCACCTTCTCCCACCTCCTCTTTGCCGACGACATTCTCCTTTTTGGACGGGCTTCAGAGGATAATCTTTGTGCCCTTCAGGATGTTCTTCTCCAATTTTGTTTGTCTTCGAGCCAAAAGATCAACACCTCTAAGAGCAAGCTCTTCTTCTCTAAAAAGACTTCCCCTCATAACATCTCTCTCTTCAAAGACTCCCTTGGCATTAAGAAAGCCTCCAACCTTGGAACTTATCTTGGGTTTCCCCTCCTCCCTCGAAAACCTAACAAATCTGATCTCCAGTCATCGACAAGATTAATGCTAAACTTGCCAACTGGAAGACCCGTTTCCTTTCTCGCCCGGCAAGACTCAGCCTTATCAAATCCACCCTCAATGCTATCTCATCCCATCTGAAGCAATGCCTCCATCTTCCCTCCTCTACCTCTTCCCTCATCGATAAAACCAATAGATCTTTCCTTTGGTGTAGCCTTTCCTCTCGTAAACTCCATCTTACTAACTGGGACCTTGTAACGAGATCCCAAGCCAATGGGGGGGGGGGGGGGGTCTCGGGATCAAAAAGCCCGACACTTAAATGATGCCTTCTCTACCAAACTTGTCCGAAAGACCGACCTTCTGCCTTAAAGGTAATTTTGCCTCCATTATTGTCATTCATAGTAAATATCTTCACACTAATCCTAGCCAACCTTCCTTTAGGCGTGGCTCTCATATTTGGAAAGTCATTGGCACTGGTTGGTCCTTCCTCCAACCCTCCCTCACTTGGTCCATTGTTGATGGCTCCAACATCCGCCTTTGGTATGACAATTGGTCCCCCTCTCGGGCCATTAAGAAACTGTATACACGGGCCCCTCTCCCTTTTTTCTGATACTGACATGCTATGTAAAATTATCAATAACGGGAAATAGGACCTTGACTCCCTTGATTATAACCTTCCCTCCTCCATTACCCCTTGATTATAACCTTCCTCCAACCCTCCCTCACTTGGTCCATTGTCGATGGCTCCAACATCCGCCTTTGGTATGACAATTGGTCCCCCCTGGGGCCATTAAGAAACTGTATACATGGGCCTCTCTCCCTTTTTTCTAATACTGACATGCTATGTAAAATTATCAATAACGGGAAATAGGACCTTGACTCCCTTGATTATAACCTTCCTCCTCCATCACCAAGGCCATCCTTTCTATTCCCCTCTCTTCCATCCCGCTGCCTGATCTCATTTCTTCGTCCCTTGCCTCGAAGAATAAATTCTCCATTGGGGCTTCTTACAACCACGTCTTAGAAACCCGAACCATCCCGCACCCCCAGTTTGACATGAACTGTCTTTGGGACATCCCCTCTCAACCTCGCATCAAGCTCTTCATATGGCTCTCTTGCTGGGACAAACTCCCACATAACCTCACCCTTTATAAAAGATCTGTCATCCCCTCTCCACAATGCACGGCCTGCTCTAATCCTTTCATTGATGAAACTACGCTTCACATCCTCCGTGATTGTACCCATGCCCTCTGTGTATAGGACAACTACACCCTCCCTCCTAATTTCTACTCCCTTTCCTCTTCAACCTTGGATCAAAACAAACTGCTACAAATAAATCTTGGGTAACACTCTTCTCCTTTCTCGTTTGGCGTCTTTGGCTCCGGCGAAACGACTTTGTTTTCTCTGGTTATAACCCTCCCATAGATCCCAAATGGATTAACCACTCCTCCTTTCTTGCCTCTCAATGGAGCACTACCCAGAACCTCGGCACCTGCCCCCTGTTTTCGCCCCTCCCCCTGGCCCTGGCCAGAGCCTGCCCAACAACACCCCCTTCTGCCCACAAGCTTGCTACTAGCAAACCCACCACCAGCATACCCCTCTTCACCAGCTTTCCAACCACTTTCCACCCCCCCCCCCCCCCAACCACAGCCTGCTACCCCTTTCTACCCAAACCGTTGGGCCCCTCACCCGCTTTGGTGTTCTAAGATTAATGTTGGGTTCCTTATGTTGATGATAACATGCCCATTTGATTTGTGTCATCTTAGTTTACCTTTTCAGGTTTATTGATGTAATCAAGCATGTATTAAGAAGTGTTGAAGTTGTTAATCATCCCATTGTATTAAGTCATGTGTCATCTAATGTACAAGTGAGAAAGTAGAGTATATTAGAGTAATAGAAACAGTCCAGACGACTGTTGCTTTCACGAGTAAACAGCTGCTTGGATTATTGCCACAACTCGTAAAACTTGAAGTCCCTTTTTATCTTTCAAAAGCCTTTCACGTGACTCTTATTTTTCAAAGATAAAAATCAGATTTTTATTAAGGAGATGGTCTTCAATAAAGAGTGGTTTGAATTATTATTTTCAAAATGTTTCCTCTTTATGCAAATTCAACCCTTTGGTTCTTTAAGAAAACAAAGAATGCTTTTTGCCATTTTAGTGTTAACTTGTCATCATGTGACTTATCTTTTCTCCCTTTGTTTTCTGAATTTGCATGAGCTTTTAAGGTTATCTTTCAAACCATCTTTCCCTATTCTTGCCTTTGCAAAAGAGCCCTCTTTGGTGCAAGTTTTGGGTGGTTGCAAATGCCCTTCACATGTGAGGTCTTTGACCCTTCAAAACCCTAGCAACCCCTTCACTCACCCTCTCTATATAAACCGTGCCTCTCCTTCATAAAACCCAAGACTTCTTTCTGAATTTATTTTCAAGTTTGCAAATTTGTTTTTCAAAGTTTTAAAACCGTGTCATTTGCAAAACCTTCAAAGAGTCTTCAAGTTATTACAGTCGTGGCTACTGTTACTTTTATACTAAACTCTCTTGCTTAAGAATTGTTGATCTTGTAAAAGTTATCCATCTCTATTCTTTGCTAAGAATATGTTAGTGGAAACTTGATCCTATAACATTCTAAGTGTGTTAGTAGAGTTTAGGACGGAGTAGTCTTTAACTCTTGGCAACCGGAGTAGCTTGTGAGTTGGCAACCGGAGTAGGTTGCTAGTTAGCTTGTCATAAGAACGGAGTAGTTCTTGTACTAGCTTTACAACCGGAGTAGGTTGGTGTCTTTTATTGTAAGGGTCTTTTAGTTGTCGGAGTAGATCACTAAAAGAAAGCAATAAAAAGGTAGATTGGACGTAGGCACTTGAGTATTTGCCGAACCAATTCAAAAATCTCGTGTTCATTGTTTTTACTTTATTTCCGCTGCAATTTACTTTGTTTGTTTGTTTTGCTTTGCTTAACCTTAGAAGTAACAGATTCATCATCTTTTGTCGCATTTGTCTCAGTCATATTCCACAAATGAAACAAATAGATACTGATTTAACGATTGTTACTTTCATACTTCAGCAAACATTCATCGTGATACTTGTTCAATCTTTCAATATTATTCAAAGTATCTTCTCATCTCTTTTGTCCTCGTAACTCACTTTAATTCAATAAAGTTGGAGTTATAAATTTTTAAATAGTACCTAATTCACCCTCTCCCCCTCTTAGGTACTTGAATCCATAAACTCAACAATTGGTATCAGAGCCTCGTGCTCTTGATCGAGGCTAATCGCCTTAGAGTTTGATTCGTGGGTAATGGATTCCGAGAAACACTCCAAGATCCCGGTCTTTACCGGTTCGAATTTTGGATGGTGGAAACTCAAAATGGAACATTACATCAAAAGTATCGATTATCAATGTTGGAACATCATCCAAAATGGACCTCTTGCCATTGAGGAAACCGATATTCTTAACGGTTTCACCAAGACAAAAGAGGAAAGAAATTACAATGAAAACGACTTCAAGCTTGCCGAAAAGAATTCCAAAGCAATGTCGATTCTTCAACGTTGTGTTGGTGAGGGGGAAGTTAGTCGAATCTCCGGGTGTCCTACGGCAAAATCTATTTGGGATTCCCTTGTACTTGCTTATGAAGGGACATCCCAAGTAAGAAAACACCGTATTGACCTTCTCATGCAACAATATGAGATGTTTAGAATGTCAAAGGACGAGTCTTTAAATAGTTTCTCTTCACGTTTTTCTTGTATTATTAATGAGCTTAAAAGTCTAGGAAGGAATTTCGAGTCCGAGGACATCATTCGAAAAATCCTTCGTAGTCTAACCCCTAAATGGCAACCTAAAGTCACCGCCATAGAGGAAGCTAAAGACTTGTCGACCCTATCTCTTCATGAACTAATGGGATCACTAATGGGTCACGAGTTTAACCTCGATAAGCATTCTAGTGAGTCATCAAAGGGAAAGAGTCTCGCCCTCACATCTTCTCCAAGTGATGAAGAAGATGAGGAGGAAGACGAGTTTTCTATGTTCACAAGGAACTTAGCCGGGTTGGTCAATGGACAAGGTAACAAAAGGTTCACTAATAATTACTCGAAAAAACGCTTTCCTAAGAAACGACCTAACTCCACCGTGGGATGCTTTAAATGTGGTGATAAAACTCATCAAATTAAAGAATGTCCCAAGTGGGAAGAAATCAAATCTAAGGAAAGAAGAGAAAAGGTTAAAAAGGACTATAAACATAGAGTCATGAGTGCTATTTGAGGAATGTCCGACTCCGAGGAAGATGAGGAACTCATCGAGGAGGAACTTGAGGCTAAAATGTGTCTTGCAAATCATGGTAAAGAAAAAGTCTCAAAAACCTCAAAACTTGAACACTTAAGATGCCTCATGGCTAACCCCGACGATTCCGACTCCGATTCCGACAACGAGGTAAATCATCTAAAGGCCAAGGCTAGAACTTACTCCAAAGAGAAAGTATGTAAGCTTCTTGACCAACTTTTTGATAAGTGTCGGTTTCAAAATGATAAACTCGAGGTAATGCAAAATGAGATTGAGGAAATTGCTCAAGAGAACTTTAATCTGAAAAATGAACTAAAAGCAACAGACTGCGTCACCGTCACTTCTGAGGCATATAATGAAGTTAAAAGAGTCAACAAGTTAAACAAACATTTGACTAAAGAACTAGAGAGTCTTAGGTTGACACCCACGGACGTCTCTGACCTTGAAAATGTCAACACTACCTTGGTGATGCAAGTTTCCTCACTAACCAAGGAACGTGATGATCTTTTGAAGGACAAAGATGCTCTTGAGAATGAGATCTATAACCTTATAGTTGAAGTTGTAGACTTAAGAGAAACAGTGTCTAAGACTGTTGCTTCTGACCACGATTTAGACAAGTCTAAAAGAAAGAGTGAATGGTTGGAAAATGAAAACGAGTGTCTTAAGAGTAAGGTTGTTTGTCTCAAGAATGAAATAGAAGATCTCCATGATAGGCTTACCTTCTTTCAAAAAGGTATGCCCGAATGTAGCACTTCTAGCTCTTCTCCTCACCATAGATCCGATGAAGTCGTTGATCTAAACAAAAGACTTGACGAGATGACATCTAAATATGAAGAGTCCAAAGAAAGAATCATATATCTCGTGTCTAAACTCAACAACCACACCCATGACTTCATTGTTGAGAAAAGATTGTCCATAGAAAGTGTTAACAATGATGAACTCAAAAGAGAAAAGGAAAAGAATTTGCATCTTCTCTCACGTGTCAATGACTTGACCAATGAACTTGTTAATGCTAAGAACATCACTGAAAAATGGGAAGGAAGTCAAACCGTGTTAAACTTCCTCACGAATCAAACCGATAAATGTGATAAAGCTGCTGGTTTGGGGTTCAAATGGAACAATGTGACCGATCGATTCGTTGCATCCAAGCCTAAAAACGATTTTAGAGGAAGGAAGTATGTAGGTCTTCCCGAATACATCATTTGCAATTATTGTGGTGACAATGGTCATGTTTTCAATGGATGTACAAAACGGTTTGATGACATTGATAAGAACACCAAAACATTAAAAGAAATGAGCATTAAGAAAGACACCACAAGTTATGTTGATCACAAAAAGGGACCCAAATTCATTTGGGTTCCTAAACTCAAAAACTAATCTTGTGTAGGGCTTGGTGAGAGGCGGCCGCAATTGGTACTTGGATAGTGGATGCTCTCGTCACATGACGGGTGATAGAAGCCAATTCCTCTCACTTAAAGCATATGATGGTGGCACGGTAAGGTTTGGTGACAACAAGAAAGGTGAAGTAATTGGCATTGGAAAAGTTGGTAAGTCATCCTTACTTTGTGTCGACAATGTGCGGCTTGTCAAAGGTTTGAAACATAATCTCCTTAGCATCTCTCAACTTTGTGATAAGGGTAACTTTGTAGAATTTAGTGCTAATGTGTGTCGAATATTTGATGCCACTACTAATGAACTAATACTCGAAGGAAGACGTGTCAAAGATGTTTACTTAACTAATTTGAACTCTCTATCCGGTCACACCATGTCTTGCATGAGTGTAATGAACAATGATCCTTGGTTATGGCATAAAAGGTTTGGTCATGTTAGTACAAAAACTCTTAATACCCTTAAAAGATTTGACTTAGTTGAAGGCATTCCTAATATAAAGTTTGATTTTGATAAAGTATGTGATGAATGTGCTAGAGGTAAACATGTTAGAAGTTCCTTTAAATCCAAAAGAATTATGAGTACATCTCAACCTTTGCAACTTTTACATATCGACTTGTGTGGACCAATGAGAACTAGAAGTAGAGGTGGCAGTCGTTATGTGTGTGTCATTGTTGATGATTACTCTAGGTTCGTTTGGGCACTCTTCCTAAGCTCTAAGGGTGAGACATTTGATGAGTTTCTAATTTGGTTAAGAAAGATTCAAAATAAACTTGGTTTAAAACTTGTTTCAATGAGAACCGATCACGGAACCGAATTCGAAAACTCATCATTTGGTGCTTATTGTGATGACAATGGTGTAGACCATAACTTCTCGGCTCCTAGAACCCCACAACAAAATGGTGTGGTGGAAAGGATGAATAGAATCCTTGAAGGAATGGCTAGAACAATGTTATTAACTAGTAAGTTGCCTAAGAACTTTTGGGCCGAAGCGGTAAATACCGCTTGCTACATTCATAATCGTGTCATGATAAGGAGTATATTGAATAAAACTCCGTATGAATCGCTACGTGGAAGAAAACCCAACATTTCATATTTTAGATGTTTTGGAAGCAAATGTTTTGTTCATAACAATGGTAAAAACAATTTGGGTAAGTTCGATCCACGTAGTGATGAAGGAGTATTTATTGGGTACTCCGATCATAGCAAGGCCTATAAAGTTTACAATAAACGAACCTTGTTAATTGAAGAAAGCATCCATGTCATTTTTGATGAATCTAGTGTGCTTGGACAGGTACAAAACATGGATGATGATGATGAGGTTGAGGATGATGAGTTTGAGATTGGTCTTGTTCGAAAGGACTTCGTGTTCGCGGATGAAGAAGCTCCCAAAGACAATTGCAATGGACACAAAGACTGTCACCTTCAAAGGAGATCAAAGCAACTCGGGGGGAACACGTAGCACCTCTGCTCTTGTTTCTTCTCTGGAAGCAACAGAGACCAACGATTGTTGCCTCCACCTCCGAATCAAGCAATCCAAAAAACAGTGAGGATGAAGACCCTTCCAGGCCAAAAGAAACATCCTGTGGATCGATGTCTTTGTTGAGGGGGAACAAGAAACCATTGTTCCAAAGAAGTGGAAACATCAAAGCTCTCATCCACTCACTAATCTTACAAGTGATCTCAACTCGGGAATTCGAACAAGATCATCCGTCAACAATCTCGCTCATCTCAATGAGTATTGCGCCCACAATGCCTTCCTATCTCAAATTGAACCTTCAAATGTAACAGTCGCCTTGACTGATGCAGATTGGTTGCTTGCTATGCAAGAAGAGCTCAATCAATTCAAAAGAAACGAGGTATGGCACTTAGTCTCTAGACCGTCTAATCGTACCGTCATTGGTACTAGGTGGGTCTTTCGCAATAAGCTTGATGACTCGGGAGAAATCGTAAGGAACAAGGCTAGACTAGTGGTGCAAGGTTATAACCAACAAGAGGGTATTGATTACGATGAAACCTATGCACCGGTAGCTAGACTTGAGGCCATACGATTGCTTATAGCTTTTGCGGCTCACAAAGGCATTAAACTCTTTCAAATGGATGTCAAAACCGCTTTCTTAAATGGATATTTGGAAGAAGATGTCTTTGTAGAGCAACCACCGGGTTTTGAGAACAATGACTTGCCTAATCATGTTTTCAAATCAGACAAAGCTCTTTATGGTTTAAAACAAGCACCAAGATGTTGGTATGATAGATTGTCTAAATTTCTTATTGAAAATGGTTTTAAAAGAGGCTCCGTTGACAAAACATTGTTCTTAAAGCAACAGTCCAGTGAACTGTTGGTTGTACAAGTATATGTTGATGACATTATATTTGGTGCAACAAACGAACTCCTTTACTTATATTTTTCGGAACTAATGAAATCGGAGTTTGAAATGAGCATGATTGGTGAGCTAGGATTCTTCCTTGGGCTCTAAATTAAGCAATCAAAGGATGGAATCATGATCCATCAACAAAAGTATATTAAGGAAATGCTTAAGAAATTTGGGATGACTAATGGTAAGCCTCATGATACACCTATGGTAGCCGGGTCCAAATTGGACAAAGATGAACTCGGTAAGAATGTTAGTGATAAGGTGTATAGAGGTATGATAGGCTCACTTCTCTACTTAACCGCAAGTCGTCCCGACATTCTCTTTAGTGTTTGTTTATGTGCTAGGTTCCAAGCAAATCCGAAAGAATCACATTTCAAAGCCGTTAAACGAATTCTTCGGTATTTGATTGGAACACAAAATCTTTACTTATGGTACCCTTTACATTGTCCTTTTGATCTTATAGGCTTTTCGGATGCGGACTATGCGGGGTGCACGGTGGATAAAAAGAGTACCTCCGGAATTGCAACGTTCTTGGGTCCTTGCTTGACTTCTTGGGCCTCAAAGAAACAAAACACGGTAGCTCTTTCTACGGCCGAAAGTGAGTACGTTAGTGCGGCACATTGTTGTTCTCAACTCCTTTGGGTAAAGCAACAACTCTTGGATTTTGGTATTATTTTTGACTCCATTCCCTTAATGTGTGATAATACGAGTGCAATAAATATTTCCAAAAATCATATTCAACACTCTAAAACCAAACATATTGATATTCGTCACCACTTTATTCGTGATCATGTTGAAAAAGGACATATTAAACTTATCTTTTGCAAAACCGAAAATCAAATTACCGATATTTTCACTAAGCCACTTGCAAGAGAACATTTTGAGAAATTTAGATTAGAAATTGAGTTAATCAATTGCTTGTGATTGTTAGTGTGAGTTCTAAAAATTTCCTTAATTGATTAAATTAAATTTGGATATATGTTATTAAGTGTTCTAAGTGCATTGACATCATGTTTAGACCAAAAATTGACACCGTATTTGTGAGTCGGTAATCACTCAACCTCATATCTAAATTTACGTTTATTATATGCTACCTTGCGTTTTTATTTCGAGTGATTAAATATGTTTAGTTGGGCCAACCACCTCACTTACCACATTTATTGGGCCATTAACTACCTCAACCCACCATCTATGCCTACCCGTCCAAACTTCCTAATCCACCAAACCCTTCATCTCCCAAATCCACAAAACTCCCTCATCTCACCTACCTCTTAACCCACCATGGTCAAGACCTCTTTCAATACCCACATACCCATCAAACCAACAAACATGACATCCCCACCTGTCACATCCAACCCACCGACAACAACAACTCAAACCATGCCCTCACAAAAAATCTCCTACGCCTTCCCTCCACAAACCTCAACCTCGACTCCATCTCCATCACCTCAACCAAACCCAGAACAGCCTAACCCTCTTCCAAATCCTCCTTCCACTGTCCCACCATCATCCGACGACATCCCTATCTCCACTATGGCGCACACGAGGAGGTCGAAAGAAAAGCTCTACTGTCCCAAGCTCGTCCTCTGAACATGTTACCGTGAATGTTGAAGATGTCGAAGAAGAAACCGAGTTTGATTTGAATGAGAATCCCACCAAGTCCGCCGAGTCTGACCCGACTCCGGCGAAGAAAAACAACAAAAGGAAAGAAAAAGCCTCTTCTTCCCAATTACCCCCAATTTCAGAGAATGTCGAGCAGAGTAACATCGAAAACCCCATTGTTGATCCTCCAACTGAAACTCCCAGTGAACCTCCCCAGAAAAAATTGAAACCCTTGAAAAAGAAACTTGTGTACCTTTCTCCCGCAGATCCGGTTTTCCTAACCTCTAAATGGGATTTGGCGATTGTTTGGGATCACCTTGAAAGCATAGACCTCCCTACCTCCATTTACAAAAATTGTGAGAGGTTGATGAATATCAAAGCAATACACTCTCCTCGGGTTTACAACCAAACCTGGTTTGAGCCGCCTGCGTTTCATTCAGTCCGTGACATGGTCTTAGCTCAAGGTTGGGAAAAATTATTGGAAATGCGTGAACCGGTCTTTGTGAGCGAGGTGATTCAGTTCTTTACAACTGTACATGTTGATAAATCTGGTGAATTTCTTACGGCTAAGGTGAATGGTAAGCCTCTTAAACTTTTTCAATCTGATTTTGCTACCGCCCTTGATATTCCAGTCGGAGGTTATGACAAACTCCCCTCCGAAACATGGGTCGCTTTACCTTATGCCTCACCACTTAATGTTGCCCAAGTAGTGTGTCCCAAAACTGTTTCTCCTGGTCCCGTGAGCAACACCCAAATACCCCCTCCTCTTCGCATCATTTTTTTTTTTTTTTGGTAGAATGTAAGAATTCTATTAATAATAATGAGCTATTACACACTAGTTTATCAACTCAACAACAATTTTAAGAGTGCACATTGCATCTCTTCACCACAATTCTGACTCAAATACTCAACTACTTAGCGAATTCCATATCAATTTCTTCCTAATTTTGTTCTTGCTCCCTATGCGAGCCATAACCTCATGTTTAATCCGAGCTCCAACCACCTCTGGTCGCCATAGCACCTGCTGAAAACTCACCATAGCCCAACAATACCTTATTTATCACATTGCAACTCATAAGAAGGTGAACTTAGTCGGGTTAATGTTTAAGCGTTTTCATCTCATTTCGACCAAACTTCGTAGACCCTCTTCTAGCATGATTCACTTACCCTATGGAATGTGGTTGTCGGTTGTGCTCAAGGCACAAGGGGTTTTAGTGAATACTAGCTTGGGTTCTTTGGATATGTGTGATGTTATGAGTGATGGTCAAATGGGGAAGATGCTTATCAAAATTGAAAATGATGAATTAATTTCGGTGAAAATTAAAAAGGATCCGGAGGTTGGGTCATCCAGTCAAGTGAATACGGGTGGTATGCGGGAAGTTCTTAATGCCGTGGCTGAGTTGAGTGCGTGGCTTAAGGAAGATGCTCGTCAAAAGGATTTGGCAATATCGGCCCTTGCTTCTACAGTGGACCTCATCCGTGGTGAGGTGGATATCATTTCCACCCTCGTGTCAACAAAGGAAATTGGTGATGATGCTCATGTGGATGATGATCCTTTGGGTAGTGGCTCGGATGGTGAACAAGCTTCCTCCCCTTAGCCTTTCCCTTTCCTCTCGGCCTGCTTGACTTTTACCTGTGCCCTCTTTCATTTTGCCCCACCTTGTTTGTGCCCTTCTAAAAACACTATTTTCTTTGCTTGTTATTTTGACATTTGGTGGTGTATTCTAAACTTTATTTAGCCATGGTGAGCTATGGTTAACTTATGCTTAATCCGTATGCTTATGTTGACTTTGTTACCTTGTCACACTTATATGTGTCTTTTTGTGTTTTCTTGTGAAATATTTGCACTCTAATGCTTTTGACATCCCTATCCGTTTGATGATGTCAAGAGGGGGAAAAGGTAAACTCATGCTCTTAATCTCTTTGCATATTAATTAAACTAATGCCTTGTCTAACCTTCTTAGTTTTGAATCTTGTTTTGGGGCAATGTAAAAATTATCATGGTAGTTTGATTCTAGCTCTTGCCTTAGGTAAGGTAATATTGTCCCTTCTCTCATTTGATCTTGCTTGCTTAAAATCTTGAATCAAGGTGTTTACATTGCTTATACATTCGTTTGGGGCTTGTCATCATCAAAGGGGGAATTTGTTGGGTTCCTTATGTTGATGATAACATGCCCATTTGATTTGTGTCATCTTAGTTTACCTTTTCAGGTTTATTGATGTAATCAAGCATGTATTAAGAAGTGTTGAAGTTGTTAATCATCCCATTGTATTAAGTCATGTGTCATCTAATGTACAAGTGAGAAAGTAGAGTATATTAGAGTAATAGAAACAGTCCAGACGACTGTTGCTTTCACGAGTAAACAGCTACTTGGATTATTGCCACAACTCGTAAAACTTGAAGTCCCTTTTTATCTTTCAAAAGCCTTTCACGTGACTCTTATTTTTCAAAGATAAAAATCAGATTTTTATTAAGGAGATGGTCTTCAATAAAGAGTGGTTTGAATTATTATTTTCAAAATGTTTCCTCTTTATGCAAATTCAACCCTTTGGTTCTTTAAGAAAACAAAGAATGCTTTTTGCCATTTTAGTGTTAACTTGTCATCATGTGACTTATCTTTTCTCCCTTTGTTTTCTGAATTTGCATGAGCTTTTAAGGTTATCTTTCAAACCATCTTTCCCTATTCTTGCCTTTGCAAAAGAGCCCTCTTTGGTGCAAGTTTTGGGTGGTTGCAAATGCCCTTCACATGTGAGGTCTTTGACCCTTCAAAACCCTAGCAACCCCTTCACTCACCCTCTCTATATAAACCGTGTCTCTCCTTCATAAAACCCAAGACTTCTTTCTGAATTTATTTTCAAGTTTGCAAATTTGTTTTTCAAAGTTTTAAAACCGTGTCATTTGCAAAACCTTCAAAGAGTCTTCAAGTTATTTACGTCGTAGCTCTGTTATTTTTATACTAAACTCTCTTGCTTAAGAATTGTTGATCTTGTAAAAGTTGTCCATCTCTATTCTTTGCTAAGAATATGTTAGTGGAAACTTGATCCTATAACATTCTAAGTGTGTTAGTAGAGTTTAGGACGGAGTAGTCTTTAACTCTTGGCAACCGGAGTAGGTTGTGAGTTGGCAACCGGAGTAGGTTGCGAGTTAGCTTGTCATAAGAACGGAGTAGTTCTTGTACTAGCTTTACAACCGGAGTAGGTTGGTGTCTTTTATTGTAAGGGTCTTTTAGTTGTCGGAGTAGATCACTAAAAGAAAGCAATAAAAAGGTAGATTGGACGTAGGCACTTGAGTATTTGCCGAACCAATTCAAAAATCTCGTGTTCATTGTTTTTACTTTATTTCCATTTTGCAATTTACTTTGTTTGTTTGTTTTGCTTTGCTTAACCTTAGAAGTAACAGTTCATCATCTTTGTCGCATTTGGTCTGCGAGTCATATTCCACAAACCGAGACAAATAGATACGATTAACGATTGTTACTTTCATACTTCAGCAAACATTCATCGTGATACTTGTTCAATCTTTCAATATTATTCAAAGTATCTTCTCATCTCTTTTGTCCTCGTAACTCACTTTAATTCAATAAAGTTGGAGTTATAAATTCTTAAATAGTACCTAATTCACCCCCTCCCCCTCTTAGGTACTTGAATCCATAAACTCAACAATTAACGTTGACGCGGCTTTTTGGTTATCCTCCTCCCTAGTTGGTCTTGCGTGTGTTTCTCGTTCTCCCTCGGGTGTTTGGATAAGGGGTTGGTCCTCTAGAATTTTAGCACATAACCCTTCATTTCCAAGCTCCTTGCGATAAGAGAAGGTCTTGATTTTGCGGTTTCTAACGTTGGGAATTTTATTATAAGTTCTGATTGCACTCTTGCGATTAAGGCAATTTTGGGTAACTCGGCTCCTTGCGGCCCTTATACTAATATCATTTTGGAGTGCAGGGGTCGTTTAAAAGCCTCACCTTCAACGATCATCATCTATGAGAAGAGGTCAACAAATCAGGTCGCGGACACTATCTTCAAGTTTGCTTTGCGTGATTCAAGCTCCAATTATGGTGTTTTTAGCTGGGATTTTGTACCCACTTTTGTTTTATCTTTGTATAACTCGGATCTTGCCCATGTTTGTACTCCTGTATCCCCGGACCCTCTCCCTAGTTTGTATTGAACCTTCTCCTTATCTGTTTTAATATAATCGTTCCTTTTTTCCGAAATAAAAAAAGAGGACTAGTTGTTAATTGACCCTAATATAAACACAAAAAAGTTCGAAATGTAGCTAGAAGTTCAGAAATTTTTATTTTTCAGCGGGGGCGAGTGCCCCTGCTAATCCCCCTCCGCTCCACCACTGTCTAGGAATGCAACGGTGTTAAAATTCATGAGTGATAGTTCTACCACCCTAATAGTTCTACCTGGTTCGAATCCGAACTAAATAGGAAGAGATATATGTTAGACTGTTAGTGTCTTGCCATCATCGTTATTGTGCACATGGAAACGGGCGTCTCAAGGTTCTATGTAGGTTAGCCATAAGCACTTAAACCAACAGGTAAAGGATCGTTTTAGTTTAACCAAAACTCTCATATTCGAGCTCTGGGAAGTGGGAACAGTGGCGGAACCATGATTTACAGTTATAGGGATGAAAATATTTCAGCAGGCTGAACGAGTAATTGTATAAAATAAACTCAAAAAGTTCGAAATATAACTAAAGGTTTCGAAATTTTCAATTTTCAGCGGGGGCGAGTGCCCTTACTAGCCCCCTCTCGCTCCACCACTATTTGAGAACTCAGCAACATTAAAACTCATGACTTATAAGGGAGCGCTTTACCGCTCTAGTGGTCTTACCCGGCTCGAATCTAAACTATAAACTGGAAGAAATATGTTAGTGCCTTGCCATCATCATCCTTATTGTGCACATGGAAACGAGCATCTCAAGGTTTTATCTAGGTTAGTACAGTTGACCACTATCAGATTTTATGTACTATGTACTGTACAAAACATTTTGATGATACAAATCCAATTTGAAGCTGAAAGTACAAATAATGTGTAAAATATCAGTTGACTAATTATAAATAATGATAAAAATACAAACATTTATGCTTTCAATGCCATCAAATCCATAAGAATGTTTTAGAATATGACGCCTGAGCTGTCCCCTTCAGATTATGAGTGATTACATTTTTTATTTAGATACATTCAATCATTTTATGATTCTTTTGGCTATGGAATGTCTTATACTTCCTCCATTCAACTCCACTCTACCATATTTCCATTTTTATCCATTCAACTCCACTCTACCACTTTCTAAAAAAACAATGCCAAATAACCCTTTTGTCCTAATGACAACATCTTATTTACACAAATTGCCATTAAATGGCCCACAAGTTTACATAAATTGCCACTAAATGACAATATATTATTTGCTTCCATTGTACTTTTATTAGTTGTTTAATTCTTTCTTAATACTTGTGCAAATCTCAATATGGTAGAGTGGAGTTGAATGGAGGAAGTATTTGTAAGACTATTATTCATGGACAATATTCATTTACTTAGTTTAATTGTACAATATACTTTTTTTTTTGTTGGTAACGAGGGAACCCGCAGCCGCTACCTTCGGTGCGCACTGGGTAAACCCGCGGGTGTACGTGATAGCCTGCAAACCACGTATACCAGGTAAACCACCCGAGGGTGACAGGCTCGAAGTCTATTAGGCATGGACTCGGGACAAGAATACTCCACAAGATTTTGCTCTTGGGAGGCTTGAACCTGGGTCTCCTGGAAATTTCACCCAAGTTTTAGCCATTAGACTTCACCCTTGCGGGCTACAATATACTTTTTACTCAAAAATACGGTGTTCTTTGTTTATTTCTTTCCATTTACCTAATTGTAAACCTAATTCTCTCAATTATTAATAAAATTAAACAAATTTCTTTAATTACTGAAGATAATTTAAGTGTTGAACAAATACTGAATTTTTTAATCACATAATTATGAATCAAAATAAAGTTTTTCATTTTTCCAGTTTTTTTTTTTTTCAGTTCAAGATTTGTGTTTATCAAAAATTATTGTTCTAATAGAAACAGAGAGAGAAAGAGTTCATAAAGAGAATCGGTATTATTGATAAATGTTCGTGTCTCGAATGATTACATTGGCTCGACATTTATAGTACCCCGAGATCTAAATCGTATCAACTAATATCGCAATATAATATAATTATTCTAATACTGATATTATTCCGATTACGGTATATTATAATATACCGTAATATCTTCTATCATCCCCCCTCAAACCCATGGTAATTTGTCAAAATTTCCATGGGTTTGCAAGGAAAAAAATTTCGGGTAATCAATCATCAACTGAATCGCCACGAAGCCACTCGATCTTCTCGAACATGTTGTTAAAAAAAAATCTTCGAACGGGAACGTCGTCGTTTTTCGAACCCGTCAAAATAAACGATCAATATTTTCGAATTCGTTGAAGTTTCATGGTCAAGAACGCCGCAATTTTTCGAACTTGACTTCATTAAAAAACGGAAAGTTATCCGTTATATCGAATTGATGGAAAATACATTTGTACTCCCGCCAATAAAACAACTTAACTTGCCAAGACTTTGTACTTGGTAAAGATCGTTGAAAGGAGTATACAAATAGAATTACAACTAACGAGGAGTTGTAATAAACCCAAGCGCGCACACACCCCTTCACAAGGACGTAAATTTTTTTTTTTTTTTAAAGATCGTGAATCAAATTAGACGGAATAAACGACATCCCGCCGGTGGGTGCTATACATTAATCATAACCCCACCGGCAGGCAGCGGAATTTCGTATATTTAGGCCTCAAGAGCGTGAGGCTCTGATACCATAATAGAAACAGAGAGAGGAAGAGTTCATAAAGAGAATCGGTATTATTGATAAATGTTCGTGTCTCGAATGATTACATTGGCTCGACATTTATAGTATTCCCGAGATCTAAATCATATCAATTAATATCGCAATATAATATAATTATTCTAATACTGATATTATTCCGATTACGGTATATTATAATATACCGTAATATCTTCTATCATGTTCTATGGCTATTGATTGTTTGGTGATAGTGGGATGCCGACATTGGTAGGAAATAACAGAGGAAGAGGGTGGTGCAGGCGAAGGTTGGCGACGTAGGGTATTGTGGCCTGTGGGTGGCAGTTCGTGGTGGCTAGTGGGGTAGGGTTGGTCATGGCTTAGGGGAAAAGGAGTGAGAGGAAAGGGGGGAGGGGGGGGTTAACACCGCTAAGGAGAGGGAGATGGTGAGGTGTTGCCGACGATGAGGGGGTTGTGCACTTTGTGCGCAATGCAAGAGGTTGAATTGAATTGAATTGAATTGAATGTACTTATTAAACTGAATTAAACTTGTAAGAATTGAAATTAAATTAAAAAATGACATAAATGTCTTTATATTAAAGACTTCACATAATAGATAATCTTACACAATAATTACTAATTTAGTCTAGCGAATTGTTAAGGATTCATTAAGAAGAAAAGTATTACTATACCACACACGACACTTACAAAAGATAAGTATAATCGCAAACCAATCTAATGAAAATCAAAGAAAAATAATTTTCTTATATATAAACTAGGGATCTCAAAACATGATCTGACAATTCGGCTCGTCCTATTATCGCGATCTTCATTTAGCTTTTGAGGGGATCTTTCGTTTGATTCATTATGAGATAAAATTTACCTTTGACTGGTTCCAAGGATCGTTGACAAATCAATTGTACCCTTTGAAAGAACACGCTACGAACCATCAACGAACTACTGGTCTTGGCTATATTACTGATGAGGACCCACGGAAAATGGAAAACCTCCGAAATAAGCGACGGAAAAATGATCCTCACCAAAAGTGAGACTTTTATTGAATAGAAGATATATATGCATACTATTGATTGAAATATGAAATAATCTTGGGGCTTACCATCGATTGAAAATCAATGGAAGCAAGCACTACGTATAATTGATGGAGTTTAAGGTTTTTAGAGAGGGTTTTTAGAGAGAGAGAGAGAAAAATGAGTTGTAATTTCTCCCTTTTTTTGGTTAATGGGTAATATGATTTGATGAAAATTAAAGATGTGTTTGTTATGATATGGATTGTGAATTACAGTTTTATTCATACGCTATTGGCGCAAAAACGAAAACTACTTTTGAATTTCTAATTTTTTCTATTTTTATATTAGGGTATTACGAAATTCGATAACACCCGCCAGTGTCGCCCTAGCATTTCCCATTTATGAATATCCTTTATTATTTACTAAAGCTATAAGCAACAGAGGATTTGTGGTTACAAAGCGTCTTGCATTGTCCGTCACAAGCTTCTACTTGCTTATTGTAAGAGGGGCACTATCCGTATTCAGCTTGTGACGAATAGTTCCCGTCTTCAATGAGAATTTGTGTTGTGGTTAACCCTCAATAAAAATGATGACGTGTCATCATCACAACACTTCTTAAAAAATAAAGTACAAATTTGTGGTTATTTCTCAATAAAAAATGATGATGTGTTAGCACCACAACATTTCTTAGAAAATAAAGTACAAATTTATAATATACTGCCTGCTATCCACGGTAACTACGTATAACACACACACAAAAAAAAATCAAAATTAACTAACACATAACTAACGGAATGTCGGATATAGTTTAGAGGAACAAATTGTATACTCCGTAGATATAAACCATTCTGAAAGAATAATGTCGATTGGTAGCATAGGCTATGCTCGAGATCAAAGAAAAATGTACAATCTTTGTTTTACCTTTAAAAAATATACGGCCTATGTTTTATATTACAAAAATACTTTTAGACTTTTTACGTGTGAATCAACTGAATACTTTGTTTTGTATAAATTTATTTAATTCAAATTATCAAATTATTACACAATATAGTAGGATATAATGTATAGATTGTTTTTCAAAAATTATTATTTTAATTAAGCAATCAAGTCGTTAGTATTGATCTTTTATAATTTTGATTATTGTTTTTGGTAGTTTCGTTACAACTTAAAAAAACAAAAACTCATTTTCAAAAAGTTAGACCAAACTTGTTTTTAATACACCTGTTAATCAACACATTTGAGATTGATCGGCACTTAGTCTTAAACCTTCATGAGATAGACTCGTAAGCACTATAACTGATTCGTTCGCTTGCGGTTCTTTACAACGTAATGTTGCTGCTTTATTTTCCCTCTGAGTGTGTTTTCCAAGCATATATAGTACTTCCTTCGTTCGGTTTGATTTCATACGTTTGTTTAATATATGCGAGGTGTTATTTTAACGAAACCTTGGAATCAAACCAAACGGAAGAAGTATATTAGGAGGCATTTTCGTTAAACATTTTCCAAGATTACAATCAACACCCGCAATTTAAACAACATAGCCATACAACTTTAATCAAAAGTATTTATCACAAGTGAAGAAACTCCAGTTTTCTCTTCAGGACAATTTTCTACATCAGATTTTTCATTGCATCAAGGTGGCACCATGATGTGAGTAGTACATCACCAGTTAAAACTAAGGTATTCATAATGCAGGTTCTTTGTTCCGAAAATTGAACATATTCTTGCAACATCATGTCTCATTCCCCTTGGTCCCGAAGCTATCACTCCTATATCGCTTCCTTTGCATTCTGATAATATTTCTGCAAAAAACACGGAAAATTTATACTCTTGGTCACACTGGCTCTGATACCATGTCAATAAATCATCTCAACCAAAAGCTTAAGCTAATGGTTGGAGACCCAATGCAAGATCGGTTTTATACTCTAACAGGGCAGACTTACTTTGGAGATTAGGCCTGCCTTCATAATGCACTTGTGTAGCTTGGACAAGCGGTTGATATGGAAGACTTTCGAGTTCACTACTCCCACCACCAAACCAAGACCCCGGCGAATTCATTGGTGATGGCACTTCAACATTGTTAATCTGTTTCTGATCTTCCTTCATCTTGCTCTTTTGCCATAGAAAAACTATGCTACTGACGAGAATTACACTGATACACATAATAAAAATGTCCCAAAGAACCCAAACGGTGAAATTGTAGGTCGCGTTTGTGTTGTGATCTCTAGGATAGATATGGTACTGTGTAACCAATGCTAGAACTATAAAAAACAGGATGAAGGAAGATGTGATAATGAAGGAAAGTAAGAGCCACCCATTTTGGCCTAAAACCGGAGCAATGGGAACATCCTGTGGGCTCGGCTTGAACCACTTGGTCTGAACAAGCTTCTGACTGTCGGCTGTGGGTGCCTCATTCTCTCTAGTTATGTATACCTGAATTTCCAGCTGAATTTTTGACAGATCACTGGTAGTACTATCAACAGGAAGCAAGAGGTCGAGCATTGTGAGAGCAGATGCATGCTTGAAGGCGCAAATGAGCTGAACCCGGGGGATATGGCTTCCTTGGGTATTGGATCGATGAATAATCTCTCGAATTATGGATATAAATGGGGTTATCCCACTGCCTCCACAGATCAGCACAAGAGATTCGTGCCTGAACGAGAAACAAGATATTCATATTTAATAAATTAAATCTAAATAATAACCACATATCAAATAAATTTCCAGGAATACTTACTCTAGGAAGCTGGTTGAAGCAGGCCCATATGGTCCCTCAACCGATACTTCAAGCCTGTCTAGAGAAGATGAAAGTTGTTTTTCCATCTTTGTTGTCCAACTTCCTCCAGTATTGAAGGCAATGCTCAGTGTATCAGGGTCCATGTTCTCATTTGAAATCACGGTAAATGGATGCCACTGTAATTTCGATATTTTGGGTGCTTTTACAAACAAGTTGCTAGTGACACCATAATGCACACCTGAAAAAACAGAAATACAAGATTAGATCATCTGATGAAGTTTCATCAAAATTGTTTCTTTAATCAATCTTCCAACTTATCACCTGGACTCTTGCGAAAAGTCATTTCCACAGTTCCACTAGGAAGAAGTCGGGCTGAGATGAGCCTAGCATTAGAACGCGACTGTAAAAATCGTAGAAACCGATCAAGAGTAAATAGGAATATTCCAGGAAGGATCTGACATGTCCAGGCAACCCCAATGTGTATAACATAAAATAAGGTCGCCAGAGCGTAAAGCTGATGCGTGTAAAAGAAGACTTCAAATGACTTTCTCCTGGTGTATGCAAAGCTTGTTACCCACATAGCTATCAGGAAAATCCATGATATCTCTCCTCCTAAATTTGATACATAGGTTGGTGACCACTCCAGCGCCTGTATGACCGAATATCAGATGAGACATGAGTGAACATTATAAGCGTACTAAATATTTCATAGAGTTTGTGAGCTGGTACCTCGATCATCTGGTTAACCATCAACCAGTAGATAATGAAACCAATGCTGTGCAACGCTGAGAGTATCATCACTGCTTGCCCAACCCATATATGATACTTAATGCTTGACTCATATGTTAACCCAACCAGTGGCAGGATTGAGGAAAATCGTGTCACTGGAAAGAAGACAAACGCCCAAGCGACATTTGATGCATATCCCAATCTCAACCACACAGCCCGAAACCTCGCTTGCCAACTGAAAACAAACTTGGTTAATAATCTATGGTATAGGAAACTTCAAGAGGGTACGGTATACGCTGTTCTTCATACTTACATTTTCTCACCAGGATGATGAAGGTGTGGATGCTTGGCAGCGGCAGCATAGTAGTTCCCAAATTGCCAAGTCATAAGTGCAATGCCCATTATTACAAAAATCAGCTCTATTGTAGTAATGACCCCAAGGGGCCCAAGTACAAGAAGCGGCCGACTTAAAGAGGCCAAACGCTTCTTACCTGTAGAACTGCAAGAAAAAAAAAAAAAAAAAGAGAGACAGTCAGATTCTCTCGTGTGCATAACAAGTCGAGAAAACAGAGAAACATTGATTTGATGAGAAGGAAAGAAACAACCAAAACCTTTTCTTTGATAACTCCTCCTTGTTCTTAATATGAATGTAGATGCAACCGAGAACAGATATCAACATTATAGGAAATGTTAGCAGGAAAAGATTAGTACCTGCATGACATACAACACAAAAACAATATTAATATGGCATATAAAACAGTAACTTCACTCGGTGCCTCAAAAACTCTCGTCTATGACAGGGTCGTGTTCAAAACACAGATTCCAGAAAACCAGTAAAGAAAATTGCATTGAGAATTGCACCAACTATAATAAGAAGGAAAGAATGCTAACCTTGTCCACCAATGTATGTGGCATTGAACTTCTCTGATAGTTTAGGAGTCCACTTAGACTTGTAGACATCCGTTGGTATCAGAATCCATATTAACATCCACCCGAGGAATACTAAAAGACATATCAGCTTCAGCAGATAAAGGCTGCTCATTTTTTCTAAGTATTTCTGTTTTGAAGCTTGTCTTTTAGACTTTGCTAATCACTATGGAGAAGAAACTGTTTTCAGGTCGTATATATACGTCGAAAGATGTTGGCATTTTCAAACATCATTAAGAAATCTTACAATTCTGGCTAACTAAAAAAGGCATGATTCTTGCTGCTTCTGCCTACATGAAAATATAGGAAAAATAATAATAATTCCAGCATACATACATTTATATAATATCTATTTGAGAAAATGTCAGAATGCTTAGATGTTAGACCTAAATGTACTCTACCTGATTGTCCTTAAATCCCTTTAGTTTATTCCATCACCAAATCATTGGAATATTTTACATTGACCAAGTACATCCCTTAATTTAATTGTTCTGGATCATTACAATGGAAAAAGGCACTATTCACTAAACGGGTCGAAACCCCGTGCCCACTATTTGCAGGAGCCCTTAAGACATCGATAATGTTAATTGTTTTGCCAAATAGGTAAATAATGCGTACACATACGGAACCACCCTAACACCGAGAAAGACTAACTACATTATGTTAGTGCCTGGCCATCATCGTTCGGGCATTAAAACAAACATTTGATAATTGCAGAAAACTAATTACATTATTGTGCAGGCTCTTTGTTAGTACAGTTGACTACTATCAGGTAATCTGTACTATATAGTGTACTACACATATAAGGATAAAATGAACACAAGCCCAATTTGAAGCTGAAAGGACAATTGTGTAAATTATAAGTTGACTAATCATAAAAACTACTCTATTAAAATATATGCTTGAATGCAATCAAATCCATGAGAATAATTAACTATAATCTGATGCCAGAAATGTCCCCTTCAGATTATGAGTGTTACATTTTTTTTATTTTGTTTGATAATTCTTTCAACCACTCAGTCTTTTTCTTGGCTTTGGAAAATTAGGGAAATGTTGAGGACTCATTACCAGAAGAAAAATTCTAAGGTACAACGTTATCGTACACGGTAGTACCCTTGCCAAGGGATAGCTTTAATTTTTACTCCCTCCCTTCCGGCTCTCGCACTCATTTGTTTACCTTTGTTTTTGGCACAAAACCAAGGAACAAGTAGGTGATCATTTCTAATTGTTGTTACTGGATAGCAACTTAGCAAGTACAACAATATATTTGGAAGACAAATTACCCAATACAATCATTCATTCCTAATATAGAAAATATACAAATGAATCACCCAAAAACAGATATACAAATGACTGAGACGTAAGAAAATTTTTACTAATATATTAAGATATTGTTATGTTGTTTATGGAGAATATGATCAATTCTTTGGATAAGGTGTATGATAACTGTACCAAGAAGGAGAAATGTATTTATATTTTATTTTTGTATTAGCATTCCCCACAAATAGCTATGCAGGGGAGTTGGTGGTGTATAGAGCCGCAGCTCGATGTTAATAACACAAAGAGACTTTTTCCATATGACCCATAATGAAAATTACATCCGTATTTACATCGAATGACTAATAGGAAGTAGGATTAATACCTGCATTAATACCAAAGATAGCACTCCCAGAGGTACTGAACACTTGGTGTAGGAAGTGGAATGAGTGAAGCTAAGCCATAGTACAAAATAGAAATGGCACATTTGCGAATAGTCATAGTGGAATGAGGATAAGTTAAAAAGGGATTGATTTGTGGACTTGCTTAGGTGGTGGTTAGCTTTCTAGTGTTCACTAAAACTCTCGAGTATACAAATCTTAAAATTTAAGAGTATGTGCCTATGTGGTATCACTTCAGATTTGTCATTTTACACGTAATACTACTCCATTTAAAAAGAAAAAAAGATATGGCAATCACAAGTTCAAAAAACATCTTTTTTTTCAAACCGAAAATCTCGTGAACGATCAATTTGAAAAGAAAGAAATCTCCGATTTGGAACTCATCGCCAAGTGATACAGTAAGTCCAAGTTCATTCGGTCAAAATACTTATTAGACGCAAAAACTCCAAACTACAAGTTAAGAATAGGACATTCTCTTTCTCAAATTATAATTCTTTTAAAAACGACTTAACAATTAATTTTTTTATCATTTTCTAAACTTGTAAACACGAACTTAACAAGTCTGAGACTAATAAAAATGTATAAACCAATCCCTGTGAATCTATAATGCATTGATGCTCATGAAATCATGAACCATTAACAATTTTCCTGTGATTTCAACTACTGATTAAAGCAGCAATTCCAGATTTCCAGGGTGTGTATCAGATCAGCCCTAAAACTCTTAAATGGTTTAGGAGTTCAAGGTATGCGGCTGTATAATCTAAGTAGCCAGACTAGAGAGGAGGCTGCGAGAGTCCAGACTGTGGTCAAAACTCCCAAAGATCAGCAGGACTGCGGGGAAGGCTAGCACACTGTGTAGAATACTGTTCAAGGTGGCCCCATCTTCTGTGGCCCCCACTTCCGGGATACCTTATTGACATTGCATTGTGGTGACCCATAAGCGGAGGAGCCCTGTTGTATTCACTTCTGCCACCATGCACTGTGATGGGAGACTGGTAACCCTGCCAGCTTGGACTATGATGATGATCTGGCGACTGACACCCATGGTAGTAATTATGCTGATATGGCGTTGCAGGCAAAATGTGACGCGCACTTAGACTGCATAAATTAGGTGAGCTCTGGACTCGGTTGACCCGGGTGAGCCGGCTTTGGAGACTGCTGACCACAACTGGGTTGACAGGAAATAAGAAGGTTCGGAGCTTAGAAGGTCCGGCTTGTTCAAGACGATCATATTCATCAAGCATATGGCGGATGTCTTCGTCACACTTTACTGATACCAATGAATCAAGATCCTCCTTTGCTATCTGATATTTCAGGACATACTCCCCGTCGAATAAATCATTCATCTTGTTCATAAGTTCTGACCACACAAAACTGAAAAATGATCATGTGAATTATGCAACCAAACATTGCACGCACAGCATTTCCGATTTTCTGACTATCGTGTTTAAATCCAACAAAACATGACCAATCCATAGTCTCACAGAAGATGAATCAAATAGAGCGACTATAACAAGTTTCCAACCACTACAAGAATATCCGTTAAAGGCGTCTAAAGTAGGCGACTATGACTTGTCACCAAATGCGACTAAACCTTGCTACCAAGTGCGGGCGACTGTTCTTAGTCGCTAAATTTATAATGGCGACTGAGAACAGTCGCCTTCCTTAGTCGCCCTTGTCGTGATTTCTTGTAGTGCACCAAAATTAAAATGATCAATTTCCTATTTTCCGTTCAAGTTTACTACTCTCATTTAACTAGTTGTTTACGTTTTCATTTGTTTAATGAAACGTAAACAACTAGTTGAATAGGAGGGAGTATATTGTATTACTAGTTCGCTTTTTCAAAACCCGTATCCACCACTCAAACCCAACATGCTAAAAAAATACGAGTACCGGAGAAAGAAATAGAGCGAGGAACAGCAACAGCACGGGTTTCGCCACCGACGTATTTAAGTGTTCCATCAGAAGGACGAGGCAATATTTTACCACCATGGCTACAAAAAAACTTGACTCTTACTGTCCCTAATTGTGATAATGCAGATTCTTCATCACCTCCTTCATTTTTCTCTTCTACCACCATTTTCAAGATCACCAAAGATTGTAATTGTATTTAATGTTCCTGCAAATTTACGTAGGAAATCATTTACATTAATTTAATACCCATGTCGTATATTCTCGTAACACAAATTCTTATAAGAGACGGTCTGACGATATTCATTTAAATATACCTGTTGTTGATGTATCAAAATCAAGGATTGAAGATGGCGAATTAATTTTTGAGAAATTGTTGTGAATTTAGAATTTGGAAAGGGGAAATTAATCCGACAAAAAAGGATGAATTAATTGGAATTAGTTAGGTGTTAATTATGTGATTATGTACATGTATGCAAGAAGCGGTTAAAGGAAAATGTGTTTACCAGTTTTTTCATGATATGATGGATCAATTGTAGTGTTCACATCTAATTAGTTACGTGGAGTTGGGGGAAATATGATAAGATTAGTTAGTTAATTTAGGACGTTTTGTTTTTTACTTCTCGTCGAGATAATTACGACCCGTGAATTTCCATTTCATGTAAAATTGGAGTTCATGTGAATTTATCTTCCCTTAGACCACCCCCAAGCAAGGGTCGCCTTAATTAGGTCGCGACCCATATTTACTCTTAATCACACCTTATTTATTTTGACTCACTTTCATCCTCCCAAGCAGAAAGTCGTGACCTAGGTTACTAACCCAATCATTTTCCACTTTCCAACAATTTCAATCATTTCTCACATTCTCTACCCCACTAAACCTTTTCTCATTTTTTCCAATTATCATTTAATTTATATAATTTAATTTTAGTTTTATAATTTTATAAATAATATAATTATAAAATAATAACTATGTACATGATAAATATTTTATCTTTAATTCGGATATTAGATAAAAAAATTAATTTAATTTAACGATCGTATTTTAACAATCTATACAATGTAATAATCGTATATTATTTTCAATAGCGTAATCGAGTCAATATCGTAGTTTTAATATTAAATAAACTCTCAAAAAAAAATTAAAACTAAATGTAACGTGGATACTGGATAGACCACAAAGACAAAGTCACACACCAAACTCATTCATTCATCTTTGAAATTCCAATTTCTTCAACACAAACCCAAACCTTCTTTTCCCAAATTCATTCCTCCAACCCAGATAAACAAAGGATCCCATATCTTTAGCGCATCAACATCATCCCCAAATAAAAGAAATTCCCAAATAAAATTACAAAGAAACGACATCAACATCACCATCTTTAGCGCATCACCATCATCTCGATCTTCAACATCTTAGCCGATCTTCACCATCATCGATCTTTTCAATTTTCTGGGTTTCAATTTCACCCATATCTTCATCTATCATTTTCCGTTTTTCCAAGATCTCATTTTTTCAATTTTGGTAATTCTCATTCTTGATTTTATTTGTTGATTTCTATAGTGGGTAATTTGAAATCAATATTTTTTCAATTTAAAGGGATAGAAGTTTTATTTTGTTGATGTTTATGTAATTAATTTGTTACACTTTTTAATGAATTCAAAATTGATCAAAATATATCAAAGTTGAGTTCATTTTGTAGAGAATTTAAAGATAATGCCCTTTTTTATATGCTCATATTTTTTTTTAATTTTGATTTAATGTACAATTTTCAATAACCCAATTGTTAACTAGTTCTTCAATGCAAATAATTTTTGCAGAAATGGCAGAGGAAGATGGAAGGGTTGAGCTTGACCTTGTCCTTTTTTTGTACCCAACAAATCAGAGCATGACATGTGTCGAGTCACCAACCAGGTCAAGAATATCAAAAGAGGTCATGGGATGACCTCCTTTGCCAACCGGGTCATCCTAATTTGGAGCTTAATTTGTGATTAAGGAGGCTCACCCCCCTCATGACCTAGGTCATGACCTTGCTTGGAGGGGGGTCTTATGGCAACCAAACAACCCCACACTCAATTTGTTCCACTTGTTATTTAATAATTAGTCATCTCCTCTATCCTTGGTCTTTGTGCCAAAACCAAAAGACAACAAATGACCGGGACGTGTCGCAATAGCCTTGATGACAAGCATTAATTATAACTAATCATTAATTATAGATACACATCATGTTTCTATGTAAAAATATTAAAGGTCATATATGAATTATTATTTTTCTTCAATTATAATAATTAAATTTTGAAACAGGTCGCGCGAAGCGCGGGATACTATGTAACACCCCCTCATACCAAGGTGCCTTACCAGGACCACCCTACCATGAAAGTGCATTACCATCTCGGTTGCCCGAGGTTAGTATATATCAAAAAGCGTCTGAACTGAGCACATTTATTAAAGTACTGTAAAATGTAAAGTTTACATCAACCAAACTCAAATACTGTTTTAACAAAATACAACTTCAAAGTCTGACAATAAAAGAAATCCAACTAAGACTCAGACGGTGATGCTATGACTCGTGATGGCACTTCTCCCAAGACAGTCCCCAAGCTCACACTAGCAATACCTGTCAAGCCTGCTCACCATCCCCGAATGGATCATCGCAGATTCCACAAACAACACGGTAGATACTCAAACATTAAGACAAACAAACGAGGTAAAATCAACTGATCATCGCCAATTCCCAATCCTCCATTCTCACACAGTAACCGACTACACACTGAAGTGTGTAGCCCTGTCAGAATACCCATCGCAACAGGTAATCCTCGCCGCTTGATGGGTGACCGCGCGGCCGATCCCACCTAGTCCGGCTCCTCAACGAGCGACAATAATCCCTGTCCCTTAATGTGCACATCCCCTCCCGTGGCGGGTTCCACGGAGGACGAACTAGGGTGTGAAGCCACTCCCGCAAGTGACTCCACCACAATCACAATCACAATACATCACAGCCATCTCAACACCCTTACACCAACATCGTTACAACAATCTCCATACTCCGATGATCAACAGATAACAATAATCACAACAACATGTCTTACAATAACAGTAAACTGAGTAGGAAACCCTACCTTAGTAAACTTTTGTGTTTACGTTTCCGTCTTTCTTGTCAGCTCAGTATGCCGCCCAAAAGAACTCCCGCGCAGATCCAAGCTTCAGAGATGACTCTTGATGAGGTTGCTCGCATGATTGAGCAACAAGAGGCTCTCCTTAAAGCTCTCAAAAATGTGGGAAAGGGGAACGAGAAGTCGATGGATGCAACACAGCTCAGCATCATCATTGCTCGCTTCAACCCTCCCACATATGACGGGGTAGGTGAACCAAAGCTACTCGAGAAGTGGCACCGTGAGATTGAAGCTCTCATGGAAATGGTTAAGTGCCCCGAGGACATGATTGTTGAGCAGGTAGTGTACTACCTAAGAGGTGAGGCTGCAGTTTGGTGGCAAAATGTCAAGGAAGATGCTAGAGCTTTTTACCAGGCGGAAGGAGCTATTCCTGGTCCAGGTTGAAGAGTGCTATGAGAGAGCGATTTGTCTTTGGAGCATATCCGACACAAGATGAGATCCGACTTTGATTCCTTCACCATGTCTGAGGAGATGACGGTCACCGACTACTATCATCGGTTTTTGGAGCTATCTCGTTATGTGGAAGACATGCGACTAGGACGAGAGAGGTTTGGCTCTCCGTTTTGAGAGGGGTTTATCTGCTAAGATAGTGAGTCGTATACCAGTGGGGTTGCTACCGACCTCAAGGAAGTATACCCGAGAGCGGGTCAAGCCGAGAGAATGGTAGATCTCTCAAGAGAGATCGATGAGAGGACTAGCTGCGAGAAAAGAGGAAGGTGATGGTGGAAACAACGGTCACCGACCAACAAGAAGGGGAACTTCAACCATGCTAAGGCTTTTTTCGGTGGAGTGGTTTCTCGGGAGGATCTCGTGGTGGGGAAAGAATGGGGGGTCGGGTCGTGAGTGACAACACCAACCTTACTTGCTTCAATTTGTGGTGGGATAGGCCACAAAAGACGGGAATGCACGAGCTACAAGCCCAAGACTGGTTCGGGAGCACGGTCGGGGAATTTTTCTCGGGCGACTCGAGTTTTGCTAGTAACCGACCGGGGTTCATGGGGCAACAGAGGTGGACAGGGCAACGGGCGGTTACAACCGCGGTGGTGGTGGATCTTATCGGCGCTTGAACAACAAAGACCACTCGGATTGCGGCCCAAGCCAAGTACCTCCAATGCTTGATTCGGGGTGGAGGACAGAAAAACAGTGGAAAGCTCTTCATGATGGACAAGCAGGAAGCACAGGATGATGCTCATGTAGTTACTGGGGACCTTTCTTGTTCATAATGTACCGTCCTTTGTTTTGTTTGATTAGGGGCTACACATTCTTTTGTGTCTAAGAGTCATGTTGTGTCTATGGGTTTGGGAAAGTTTGAGGTTGTAAAAGATGATGTATTCATACCTTCGGGGGAGTCGGTGTCGTGTCTCAAGCTGTATAAGGGAGTATCCATGGTAGTTGGAGGGTAGATTTACCAGTGAGACTGTTAGAGTTTCCTATGGATGGGTTTGAGGTGATTGTCGGGATGGATTGGCTGGGTAAGTATGATGCCAGGATAGATTGTCGGCAAAAGAGGGTGTCCTTAAAGGGTTCCAAGGGTGTTAGAGTGTCCTATAGAGGGTTTGTGGTAAAGCCTAAGTGTAGGTTCTTAGTTGTGATGACTTTAAAGTCATGTTTGAGGAAGAAGTGTCCCTTGATTCTTTGTCATGTGAGAGATCACCGAGTAGAGCCACCGACAGCTTCTGAGATATCTGTGGTGAGAGAGTTCGAAGATGTCTTTCCTGAGGAGATACCGAGTTTGCCTCTCAAGAGGGGTGTCGATTTCAGCGTGGAGCTTAAGCCGGGAACGGGCCCTATATCTAAAACACCTTACCGTATGGCACCTAAAGAGTTGGCAGAGTTGAAAAAGCAGATACATGAGTTGCTAGGCAAGGGTTACATCAGGCCTAGTGTGTCACCGTGGGGAGCTCCAGTTCTTTTTATAAAGAAGAAAGATGGGAGTATGAGGCTATGCATTGATTACAGAGAGCTCAATCGGGTCACAGTGAAGAACAAGTATCCGTTGCCGAGGATTGATGACTTGTTTGATCAGCTAAGTGGAGCGGTGTGTTTTCCAAGATTGATGCGAGGTCGGGGTATCACCACCGAGGATAGCAGATGAGGATATTCCAAAAAACAGCGTTCCGATCTCGATATGGTCACTACGAGTACGTGGTGATGCCTTTTGGGTTGACCAATGCGCCAGCAGCTTTTATGGATTTGATGAATCGGATCTTTACCCCGTTTTTGGATAGGTTCGTGGTTGTTTTCATCGACGATATCTTAGTCTATTCTAAGACTAAGGAAGAGCATGAGGAGCACTTGAGGATAGTTCTACAGACTTTGAGAGATAATCGACTTTATGCCAAGCTATCCAAGTGTGAGTTGGTTAGAGGAAGTGGCTTTTCCGGGCCATGTAATATCTAAGAAGGGGGTATCTGTGGATCCTAGTAAGATTGAGGCCGTTACCAAGTGGGAATCGCCGAAGAATGTTCTTCGAGATTCGGAGTTTCTTAGGTCTTCTTGGCTACACACGGAGATTTGTGAAAGATTTCTCTACCATAGCGCGGCCTATGACATCCTTGATGAGAAAGGAAGTCAGATTTGTTTGGGATGAGAATTGTGAGACGGCGTTTCAGACCTTAAAGGAACGCTTGACCACAGCCCCTATCCTAGCCTTGCCAGAGGGTTGTGAGAACTTTGAGGTATATACCGACGCTTCAAAGAATGGTCTTGGTTGTGTTTTGATGCGGGGAGGGAAAGTCATAGCCTATGCTTCGAGACAGCTGAAGCAATATGAGGAGAACTACCCTACTCATGATCTGGAGCTGGGTGCAGTTGTGTTCGCCCTTAAGATTTGGAGACACTACCTTTATGGAGCAACTTTTAAGGTGTTCTCTGATCATAAGAGTCTAAAGTATATCTACACTCAGAAGGAGCTTAACATGCGACAGAGACGGTGGATGAAGCTGATTGGAGATTATGATATGGAGATCATCTATCACGAGGGTAAGGCTAATGTTGTTGCAGATGCATTGAGTAGGAAGAGCGTTCATTCGCTATGTACAGCTATGTCCTTGCTGAAGTTGAGGGATGAGATGTCTAGTTTGGGGATCTTTATGATTCGAGAGGGGGATACCATAGGGGATTTGACGATCGAGCCAGAGTTGTATGAGAACATCAAAAGTAAGCAAGAGCTTGATCCTAAGATTCAGGAGTGGAAGTCAAAGGTAGAGAGTGGAACGGCTTCCAGATTTTCTATCCATCCAGATGGGAGTGTTCGTTTTGATGGGAGATGGTGTGTTCCTGAGGATGCAGAGTTGCGGAGAGTGATCATGACGGAGGCTCATTGCACTCCCTATTCAGTTCACCCGGGTGGTGACAAGCTTTATAGAGATCTTAAGAAGACTTTTTGGTGGCCAAACATAAAGAAAGATGTAGTGAGTTTGTGGCGGATGTTTGACTTTGTCAAAAGGTCAAGGGTGAACAAAGGAGACCACAAGGTAAGATTCAATCTTTGAAAGTACCCGAGTGGAAGTGGGAGTCGATATCCATGGACTTCATTGTGGGGTTACCTAGGTCACAACAAGGTAACAACATGATTTGGGTGATTGTTGATCGGTTAACCAAGTCAGCCCATTTCGTTCCCATGAAAGATACTTGGTCTAAGATGCAGCTGGCATTGGGTTATAGGAAGCATGTGGTTCGGTTACATGGTATACCTAAAGATATCATTTCTGATCGTGATGCGAGGTTCATATCCAAGTTTTGGCAAGAGCTGCAAGAGCTGATGGGTACAACTTTAAAGATGAGTACGGCCTTTCATCCCAAGAATCGATGGTCGAGACGAGAACGGACCATCAAGACCTTAGAAGACATCCGAGGGCATGTGTTATGGACTTTGGGGGCGATTGGGAAGACAGCTTGATTTGATCGAGTTTTCATACAATAAATGGTTATCATACAAGCATTGGGATGGCACCTTTTGAAGCTTTGTATGGCGGAAATGCCAAGTCCGATTTGTTGGGATGACGGTTCGAGACGGTGGTTTTAGGGCCATAGCTGGTTCAAGATATGGTTGAGCAAATCCAGTTGATTCGGCAAAAGATGAGAGCAGCTCAAGATCGTCAGAAGAGCTACGCCGACTTGCACCGCAAGGACATTGAGTTTATGGTAGGTGACAAGGTTCTTTTAAAAGTGTCACCAATGCGAGGTGTTATGAGGTTTGGGAAAAAGGGTAAGCTAAGCCAAAAGTTTATAGGTCCTTATGAGATTTTGGACCGTGTTGGCGAGGTGGCCTACGAGTTAGCGTTACCACCAGACTTTGGATAGAGTACACAATGTTTTTCATGTATCTCAACTTCGGAAGTATGTGAGCGATCCGTCGCATATCCTTGAGATGGAGAACATCGAGCTTGATGAATCCTTGTCCTACGCCGAGATTCCTAAGGAGATTCTTGATCGCAAGGTTCGTAAGACCCGGAATGGTGAGACGGTCCTACTCAAGGTCCTTTGGTCTAATCATAATGTGGAGGAAGCCACATGGGAACCCGAGGAAGCTATGCGAGAACGTTTTCCTAACCTTTTTGATCAGGTATGTTTGGTTACGGGGACCTAACCGTTGTCTTTTTAAGGGGGTAGGAGATGGTTGCGGTCGTGTTTTGTTTTGTTTGTTGTTTTGCTTTGAGTTGGGGTAATGACTTTTGTGGTGACTTGTATAGTTCCTTGGTGTTGTTATATGTGGTTAGTATAGTCTTGTGGTGTAGTGTTGTGTTTTGTTTGATAGTACAGTGTGAACTTCGGGACGAAGTTCTTTTTAAGAGGGGGAAGATTGTAACACTACGGATTTTCTTTGGCGACTACTCGACCGAGTAGAGCCTACTCGGCTGAGTAGTGTTGTTGTTATGAGTTGTTTTGGTTCTGCCGATGAATACTCGGCCGAGTATAATTAATACTCGACCGAGTAGAGGATACTCAGCCGAGTATAACGATACTCGACCGAGTATTCGGTCTGGCGAGTATTATTTTGACGGTTTAATTAGAGAATGTTTAAGATTATTTTATATCCCGCGTCAGTTTTCAAAACATCATTTCAACTTCATCATTTTCTACGTTACCCTAATTACACCCTAATCATTCCCTAATCTTTCCCTTAATCATTCCGTAGCATCGTCGTGTGGGTAATCTTGTGACTCTTGCGTATAAGTTCTCGTTGCACAGTTGGTAAGTCCTATCTTTATGATTATTTGTACTCTTTGGGGTTACTGTATATATATATATGGAAATGGGATTTTGGGAATTGTGCAATGTGTTATTGTTTTACATGATTATTGTATAGGAGAAGACTTCGTAGAGGAGCCTTTTTGATTGTCCGTGTTGCATACTACTGTTGGTTGCTAAGGTAGGGTTTCCTACTCAGTTTACTGCTATTGTAAGACATGTTGTTGTGATTATTGTTATCTGTTGATCATCGGAGTATGGAGATTGTTGTAACGATGTTGGTGTAAGGGTGTTGAGATGGCTGTGATGTATTGTGATTGTGATTGTGGTGGAGTCACTTGCGGGAGTGGCTTCACACCCTAGTTCGCCCTCCGTGGAACCCGCCACGGGAGGGGATGTGCACATTAAGGGACAGAGATTATTGTCGCTCGTTGAGGAGCTGGACTAGGTGGGATCGGCTGCGGTCACCCACTGGCGACGAGGATTACCTGTTGCGATGGGTATTCTGGCAGGGCTACACACTTCAGTGTGTAGTCGGTTACTGTGTGAGAATGGAGGATTGGGAATTGGCGATGATCAGTTGATTTTACCTCGTTTGTTTGTCTTAATGTTTGAGTAATACTGACCCCGTGTTGTTTGTGGAATCTGCGATGATCCATTCCGGGATGGTGAGCAGGCTTGACAGGTATTGCTAGTGTGAGCTTGGGGACTGTCTTGGGAGAAGTGTCATCACGAGTCATAGCATCACCGTCTGAGTCTTAGTTGGATTTCTTTTATTGTCAGACTTTGAAGTTGTATTTTGTTAAAACAGTATTTGAGTTTGGTTGATGTAAACTTTACATTTTACAGTACTTTAATAAATGTGCTCAGTTCAGACGCTTTTTTATACGTACTAACCTCGGGCAACCGAGATGGTAACGCACTTTCATGGTAGGGTGGTCCTGGTAAGGCATCTTGGTATGAGGGGGTGTTACATACTACCTATTATATAATAAAAGTACATTTTTTTAAATAATTATAGAGACACATCATGCTTAATACAATTATTTATTACTTTTTATTTATTAAATCAGGTCTTAACAACGATATATACCAAAGGAGATACAAAAATGACAATAAGATAGATGTGTTATAGTGGTAATTGTAAATGCACCTCAAGCAAGAGATCCTTGGTTCAAGCCTTACCAACAACATTTTTTACCCTTGACTTAAAGGTTTTGTTGACCCACCGCCACCACCATTGACCGGCAGTCAACCCCGCCGTTGACCACTAGAGTTGACCGGCACCACCATTGACCGGCAGTCAACCCCGCCGTTGACCACTAGAGTTGACCGGCAGTCACCCTGTTAACTAATCATGTTAACTGTAACATTCCGTTTGATGTTTGTGAATGTCTTGATATTAGATTTTATAATGGATAATATGTCACGGAGCTAGCAGCGTTTGTGGATAATAGTTGGTGGTATTGGGAGTTGGTGTCGAGAGAGAATAGGATGTAGTTGATACGATATCGTGAGACATCTTGTGGAGGTAAGTATAGTTGGTGGAGTTGGTGTTAAGAGTTCATGTGTTATAGGGTGAGGTTTTGTTTTGAGTCTTAGTTGCGTTGTTGTGTCTTAGTCGAGTTGGTAGGTTTGTTTTTATGTATGGGTTGAACTTCGGGGACGAAGTTTTTTTTTAAGGAGGGAAGACTGTAATACTATGGTTTTATGAGCCTCTGGGTACTCTATCGAGTGGGCCTTACTCTGTCGAGTAAGGGTGTTTTGCATTTTAAAATAGTTTCTGACCTGTAGGGTACTCGATCGAGTAGCCTTGGTACTCGATCGATTAGGCGGCACTCGATCGAGTACGTCAGTTACTCGATCGAGTGGCTCGGTTTACGGGCAATGTTTTGTCGGGTTTTGTTAATGATGCGAGATAAGTATAAAAGGTTGCCCGTCACTTTTCTTAGTTTCTTTTATCTATTCTAAAACCTAAGTGAGGAGAAAAGGAGTTACGTTGTTTGTCTGTCATCGCATCATTAACAAATCCCGGAGCTAGAGGTGTCGGATTTTATCGTTCTTTACACCGTTGTGATCCTTGTGTCGAGGGTAAGCTTTACATATAATTTTTATACTGTTTTGTTAAAGTTGGTTAAACCCTAATTTTGGGATTGGGGGTTTTCTATGTTTTGTTGATGTTAGATTGTGATTGTATGATTATGTGTATAGGAGAAGGGTTCGAAGAGGAAAGGTTTTGAGACAGCTGCTAGACCGTCTGAATAGTGATTGCATTCCAGGTAGGGTTTCCCTACTCAGTATTAGTCCCATAATGTGTTGGTGATGATTTGTGATTGTTGATTGTTGTCGTACGAGTATTGTGACGGTTGTTAGTTTTGATTGCTGTTTAATGGTTGTGATTGTTTGTCTCTGGTTCTCGAGATGCGTTCTCGGCTGAGTGGAGTCACTTGCGGGAGTGGCTTCACGCCCTAGTTTCGCCCTCTGTGGAACCCGTCATGGGAGGGGATGTGCACATTAATGGGACAGGGTTATCGCTCGGTATGATGAGCGGGGATTTGGTGGGTACGGCTGCGGTCCCCCATCGGCGGTGGTCCAGTGGACAATCGGTGACGGAGATTGATTGGAGTGGGTGTGATTGTGTGTGTGACCGTTTGAGCTGTGTTGTTTGTTGTGTTGTTGGATTATATAAATTGTGTGATTAGTACTGACCCCGTTTAAATGTTTTAAAAACTGTGGTGATCCATTCGGAGGTGGTGAGCAGTTATTGAGCAGGTATGATATGACGCGTATGGGATAGTGGGATGAGTCATCACGTGGCGTTAGAAGTCTTCCGTGTCGACGATGTTTTATAGCTTTGATAGTTTTAAGAGACCGTCCGAGAATCTTGTATTTCTTTTTATCAGTTTTGGAGTTGGTATGTAATCAGTTTAAACATTATTTACTTTTAAGTATGTTTCGTTATTGTCTTATGATTATCATTGCCTCGGAAAACCGAGATGGTAGCACTTCTATGCCTTAAGTGGTCCTGGTAAGGCACTTGGAGTATGGGGGTGTTACTTTAACAACTTAACTACATATGTTAAATTACTAATCTAACCCTTAATTAATCACTTAAACTTAACTCAAGTTTGCCACGTGTCGCAATCTCATTGGTTGTGTATGGTTTTTTCATACACAATGTGTATGTGTAGCCTTTTCCTTATGCAGATGCTAGCCTATCTAAGTCTATGTGCTCTATG
Organism: Silene latifolia; assembly: GCF_048544455.1. NCBI lineage: Eukaryota > Viridiplantae > Streptophyta > Magnoliopsida > Caryophyllales > Caryophyllaceae > Silene > Silene latifolia. The sequence goes on from NC_133537.1 coordinate 327,077,071, forward strand.
TGCAATGACACTAGGCCTTAAACATTTGGAGCCCAAATCTTGTCTAGGCATATATTTAAAAAAAAATAGAAAGAAAGGCTTTATTGCGTGACGTGTGTATGTTGTGATTGTGTCTAGTCAATCCTCGTTGTACTTCACTCCAATCTCCTTCCTCAAATAGGAAGTAATTGATTTTCTTTCCAAACAAATTATATTTCCTCTTTAATTTTCCCTAAACAATTATGATTATCCTAAATTAATTACTCAAATTAATTACTTATCAAGTTTATAATTAGATGGATTGGAATTAAAATCAAAATTTTGTCATATACTTGAGTTCCAAAGAGATCGAAATACGTAATATATTGTCTTAGTTTTAATGAATTGTTATGTGTTATTATGGGTGATAGTCGATTTCTTGTACCTTGTCCACAGTCAATTATGAAAGTTTAATAGAGTAATCTGTTTCAAGAAAAACTTCGTGAAAAAATCGCTTTTTAAATAATTTGTGGTTTACATTAATATTTGATTTTGTAAATTTGGGGCCTCATATTTTTTTTTGCACCGAACCTCCACTTTACTTGAGACGGCCATGTGCAGATGTCAACTAGTTTAATCGATAAAATTGTTTTTTTTTTTGGGTACTTAGGAGGGGCTAAGCCCCGACTAGAACTAACTACTAGCTATTACACGGAGAATAGCTACCCTAAAAATATCATCTCTAAGAATAGTACGGAGAGCATCGAAAGGAGAGTCTAAATGTTCCACTTCCGTGCTAGCCTGGACACCTCGATTGGCTAGGAGATCGGCTGCTCTATTTGCTTCCCGGTAGGTATGCTCAAGCTTGATCGACCAGTGTGGGTCATTTATAAGTGCCTTGCACCTATAGACTATGAATTTGAGGCTATTACTAACGAGTTGATCCTCAAGAACGAGCTTGACACAAGGCGAGTTATCCATGGGAATTAGCACCTTCTTCAAACCCAGACGTGAGGATCATATGTCCCATTTTTGTGTCTTATACTGTGTCTCACTCCATACACGTCTTGACACATCATTTGTTGCAAATAAAAAATATAGAACAAATATGTTAACGTATTGATGTGTCAACATATATCTAGTGGTGCACACAATGGGACACCAAATGAGACAAAAGATTCTCCTTGATTTTAAAGACCTAGGTTCGAACTCGTTAGTATCAATATCACCCTTGTGACTCCCTTTATACAAAAAAAAATGCATGCATTAAGTCAGTAACGATGATAGACCATATGCCAACTAGTTTAATATTGGTCCTCATTTATCATGACCTGAGTTTGAATCCAGTTAACATCAAAATTGTCTTATAACTCCTTTTACACAGAAAAGGTAAAAAAACGCAACAAAAAAAATAGCAACAACAAGAAGATTTGTTGTTAGGGGTAAAGTAGTTGTTTTTTTTTTTTAAGAAAATTCTAACTAAAATTCTAAAATTTTCCATTGTCAGATAGGCCAGAACTTAAAAGCATAACATTCATCATTTCTTTTAAGGTTCTATTTTTACGTTCAGCTACACCATTAGACTGGGGTAAGTAAGGTGGACTGGCCTCATGTATTAAACCGTTTGCAGCACAGAAATCGGTTAGATAATTAGACTTATACTCGCCTCTTCTATCAGACCTTACCCTTTTAATTTTTCTGTCAAGTTGGTTCTCAACTTCATTCTTAAAGTTTAATTTATAAAAGATTGTTCTAATTCATCTTTAGTCTTAAGCAAATAGACACGGGTGTATCTAGAACAGTCATCTATAAACGTAACAAAATAATTCTTGCCACCTCTACTTGCAACATTTTTGAAGTCAGCTAGGTTGGTGTGAATTAACTCAAGAAGACTCGTGTTCCTAGTAGTCACAGGTTTACTAGGCTTCTTTGTAAACTTAGCCTCAACACAGCTAGCACATTTAGAGAATTCTTGACTCGTCATACTCGGAATTAAACTCATAGTTCTAAGTTTTTTAATGTAATCCACATTCACATGACCTAACCTACCATGCCAAACATCAATAGACTCAGCGATATAAGCAGAAGAAGATGCAATATTATTAATAGCAGAATCAATGTTCAATACAAAAAGATCCCCAGAAAGATAACCCTTGCCCACAAATTCCCCATTACGCGACATTACCACCTTGTCAGCCTCAAAAACAAGTTTCAAACCAGCTTTGTTTAACAAGGCACCAGACACAAGGTTTCGACGCAATGAGGGTACAAATAAAACATTACTGAGAGCAAGTGTTTTCCCCGAGGTGAGTTTGAGAAAGATCTTGCCTTTGCCTGTGATCTTTGCAGATGAAGAGTTACCCAAATAGACGCATTCCCCATCAACAACTTCCTCGAACTCGGCAAATAACCCCCTATCAGCACAGAGGTGTCTCGAAGCTCCAGTATCCAAGACCCATTCAGCAACATTACCCACCAGATTAGCTTCCACAACCACAGCTGCAATAACGTCATCAGTCACAGCAACATTGGCCTCAGCAGTTTTCTTCTCAGAACATTGGTAGGCTTTGTGCCCAGTTTTTCCGCACACATAGCAGACAATAGGACCCTTACCTTTCTAAATCTTGGGAACCAGTTTGGTATGCTTCCCTGGACCATTCTTCTTTGCAGGACTCTGGTTCTTACCCTGACCAACTTTGGCCTTACCCTTACCCTTATATTTCTCAGCATAAGACGGGCCACCAGACTCAACCAGATTAACTTTAACAGCAGCAACAGCAGGAACAATCACAGATTGACTAGCAGGAAGGTCTTTAAGGCGATTAGCCTCCTCGGTCCTCATATGTTCTATAAGTTCCTTAAGGGACATGTCTTTCTTTTTGTGCTTAAGTTGGTTTCTATAGTCAGACCAGGAGGGAGGGAATTTCTCAAGCAGAATGTTAGCCACAAAGATATCATCAAGTTTCATGCTCTCATTAACCACATCAGCACATAAGTTCTCATAGACATGCACTTGATCCATACTGGGTTTCCCATCAACCATTTGAAATTCCAACCATTTTCCCACAACATATTTCTTTTTTCCCGCGTCATCAGCCCCATACTTGGTTTCTAAAGCCTCCCAAATAAACTTAGCCGACTTATTCACAGCAAATAAATCGAATAAGGTGTTTGTCATATTATTCAGAATGTGACAGCTAGTAGTTTTGTTGTCCTTGACAAATTTTGTAGTACTCTCTTCATTGGACTTAACATCTTTAGCAGCGGGAGGGGTCGACTCAACATCATCAGTAGGGGTAATAGGCTTAGGCGGGTCATTAAATAAAACATAATCAATTTCTAACTGTTCAAAATACATCAACAATTTCTGGGACCATCGCTTATAATTGTTATACCATCCAACGACTCAAGTTTCGACATATCAGGAACAATTTTCGAAATCACAGACATGGTTACAACAACTAAAAATAGTTTTCAAATTATTATTCGAAAGAAGCAGAAACGGAAGGAGAATAGAATTACGAAACGAATTAATAAGCGATCAGAATGTAGCACCCGTAAGTAGTGCCGTGGTAGAAGCCACTGCCTTGAAAACTATTTCTCCGGTACGACCGTGGTGGCGATCAGCTAGTGCCGGTAGTTCCCCAAGGATAACACTACAGTCTCCACGCAGTTCCGCCCACTCGGAACTGTGAGACTTGGAACGATCGAAATAACAATACCCAGAAACTTTAAGTGAGCAGAGAAGAGAAGGAAAGAAGAGAGTGTGTTTTTGTTGTGATTAAATGACTGAAGAGGAGATCTATTTATAGCAGTAAAGGGCAGTTAGCATCAGCAAAAATGTGGCCCTAAACATTAGCAAACAGACCTGTTCTTCAGGAGCATTACTCTCCACGCAACAGTCAGAATTGACTGAGTCCGTTTTGAAAAAACGGAATACAAGTACACTCAACTCAGACCCAAAAAGATAGGCACAGCCCGCCACGGGCGATTGCCAAATCCCAAATCCGGGCCGGGCTCGGGCACGGTGCGCGTGCGAGCTGAATTAAGCACCTCGCAAGGCTTCCACAAAAGCCTCCCTTGACCCACTAGTGATATGGTATGTTAAGGGGTGTTATATAAACACATGAAACAAGTCTTTCACTATCAATGTGAGACAAATGAAAAACACTCAAGGCATAAAGAGCCCCTATTTTCCAACAACATTTATTTGATGGTGAAAACAGAAAATAGAACTTCAGCAGTGAGGCAATATTATGTAAATAATTTCACAGAGAATTATGTAAATAATTTCACAAATCAATAATATTGACAGTTCCAAATTGAATATCACAGAGAAGTAAATAATTAAAGAAGAGGTTTATCCACCAAATACGTGCAATTCAAAATCCAAATCAAATTATAAACTAGTATAACATCCCGTCACAAGCTTGTGACCTCTCACAAAAAGGGAGAGGGGAAACGGTATTTGTCACAAGCTTGTGGCGAATATCGCCCTTCTTCAATGAGATGTGGCGCTAGTATAAATACTTGTTAACGAAATTAAGAAAAAAAAAAGCACAGAATTACCTAACATGGGACATACAAATGAAGAACAAATTGAAGAATAATTTTTGCTTGATACGGCAGGCGGAGACAGTGGCGTATCAAGGATTTAGTTACGGGGATGCAAAAATTCAACCTACCGACATCAACATGATTTGAGTTCTTAAAAAAAAAACATTTAAGTTACAAGTTTAGAAATATAAAGCCTAATCTAAAGTCTTGAACTAAGGGGGAAAAAAAAGTAGGGCTTGAAGTAAGAAATTCAAAAAAAAGTGAAGTAAATATACATGATATTTTAATGTGAATGGTAGTATTTAATATGAAATCTTCATGGTAATTGTGGTAATAACTAATGTACATTTAATATGGCATAATATGTTGACAAACATGAAAATTGCTAAAGTAAAAAAAAGTAAAGCTTAGTGGAGAATCGAACACCGGAGCAATTGATTAAAAAGCAACAACCTTACCGCTGAACTAACTTTCATTCATTATTCTTTTGCTGTACTCTTAGAGCATCCGCAAAGGTGATGCTCCCCATATTTTCTCTTTCCTTTTCTTATTCGTCCACCTCATTTTTTACTAACTTTTTCATTTACCCTTCCCATTTTATAATTACATCTATGCAACAATGGGGTTCTCCAATTCACACAAAAATTTAAGCATCCCCAAAAAAATAACAAACCGCTTACTTTTTTTGGGGAGGCTCCTAAAAAAAAAAGTGAAACCCCAAATGTTGGGAATTTTTTGAACGGAAATGAATATGAGAAGAGAGAGGACATATGGAGAGGCACCTGCAGCCACTACATCCCCCTTGGCGACGCCATTGGGCGGAGAATTAAGAAGCATCCAGGTAGACTCCCTTTCGATTGGCAGAAAAATATTTAGTACGGAGTAGTAAGGGAAATGCATTGGGCGGGAAGTGGAAGAATAATAGGCAGACACGTGTCCCAATAAGACGTCACTGATTCTTGTCCCAAGAATAATAGATAGATTGAATTGTTTCTTACATAATTACATTTCACTCTACAAAAAATCAAATCAATAAATAATAAATGTCAAATAACCGTAACGCAACTCCGCATTTGGATCCGCCTACAGACCGACCCGTACGGGTTTACGCCGATGGCATCTACGATCTCTTCCACTTTGGTCATGCGCGTTCGCTTGAACAAGCCAAAAAATCGTATGTTTTTTTTTGGGGTTTAATTTTGATGATTGATCGATTGGGTTTTCTGATTGTTGTTTAATTTAATTGGGTTTTAATGGTTGTTTGGTTGATTTTGTTATACTCTCCCCGTCCCAATCATTTGTTTACATTGGAATGATGATGGTGCTTGATAATCAAGCTGGTCATTCTGGGGTCGGTGATTATGATGGAATTGATGATATCTTCGTATGTTGTTTAATTTAGGTGGAGAAGATAATAATAATCTTTGATTTGTTTTTTTCTTCTTTTCTTTTTGTATGTAGATTCCCAAATACATATTTGTTGGTGGGAGTCTGCAGCGATGAAATCACCCACAGGTTTAAGGGTAAAACTGTTATGACCGAGGCTGAGCGATATGAGTCTCTTCGGCATTGCAAGTAAGCTTCTCTTTCTCAATCCTTTCACCCCTAATGAGTATGAGGATCCCGTATATATCTTATAGAGCAAATTGTATGCAATCTTGTTGGGTCTCTTTACTCTTATTCTCCAAAACATGTTGGACGAATACTCCAGATCCCTTTTAGGGGCGTTTGTTTCGCGCATGGGTATGCGTTTGGAATCAGGAATCATACTGGGTGGTGGGTGGTATGAGGTTGGAACTTCATTCCTCATACCCTTTGTTTCAATTGTATGCGGTATGAGTTTGAAATTAAGTCAAAGTTGAAATATGTAAAATGCAATACTTTAAATAATAATTTTAACATATAAAATCATGAAAATAAAGATTTAATCAAATAAACATATAAAATGTTTCATTTACAATATGTCATAATACTTACTTTCACTTTTTTGTTTATTATAATTTGATACCCATGGGTATCAATCTCATTTCCACCCCCCTCCTTAGGTATGAGAAACCCATACCTCATGGGATTGAAGTATGGGTATGAAACCCCCAAATTTGCAAAACTAATACTTCGTATGAGTTTGGCTCATTCCAAACCCACACCTCACGCCTTTTGTGTTTGAACCAAACACTAATGTTCGTTGGTGATTTTGTTAAAAAAAAGTCATTATTTAAGAATTTAAGAATCAATTTCCGTAGCTAGATAGCATAACTTTTGTCATTATTGTCGCCGTTGCCCTCGTTCCTTTGTATAGGATACCCCCTTTAACATAGGCACATAGCCTTTCCTTCACAATTTTAGAGAAATTGTTTCAACTTCCAATTTGAACCTTACTCGGAAAAAAAGGAACAACTATTCACTATTTACCTTAAAAATAAGGCGGCAAGAGTTACAACTCGTCGTTTGGTTAACCCTATGAAAAACACACGAATTTCAATTTACTTGACCCGCGAAATGGGAAAGTTGTTTGGGTACTTCAATTCACATATTCACATGAATTGGAACTTCCAAGGAATTTTAGTTTCCAATTCATCCGTGATGGACAAGTCTCAATGGCAATATTATATCAAACTCCTCTATGCAATCAAGCAACATTTTCCAGTTCACGTGAATTTTAAAATTACGTGATATAACACTTCCTAATTCCTAGGCATTGCAAGTTCCTATGTGCAAGTGTGCAACCAAACAACCATTTAAATGTCAGTTGGATTTGGATTTGTTTCACTATTTACCAAAGACAAGAAAATAAGTTATTGGCTTCATCTAAAATAGATATGAACCTAGAAACCATAATTAACGAAAAGTAAATGATCATGAGGTAATCACAAGGCCAATGCTTTATATAGTAGACCTTAGTGTTCGAGTCTTGCATGAGCAAGTGACCTATCATTCTATCAATATATCATTGATTTTTGTCTTCATGTTACTGCATTATATAGATAGTTTTCCTGTTTGCTTTATCACAGTTGTTGGTTATTTATCGCAGATGGGTTGATGAAGTTATTCCTGATGCACCGTGGGTAGTGAATCAAGAATTTCTGGATGAGCATAAAATCGATTTTGTGGCTCATGATTCCTTACCGTAAGTGTTTTTAATGTTTTGACGAGTAGCTTGATTTAAGATTTCATATTTTGGTCCATTCAAGTTTTTGGTAAAAAAATTAGGCCACGAGATGTGTTTATCGTTGTCTATGATTTATTTTCAGATCTCTTCTTTACTGTACCGCATTAATGGTATAACACTTGACACATTGTGTATCGTTTCTATCATTTTCCTACAGTTATGCTGATACCAGTGGAGCTGGTAAGGATGTCTATGAATTTGTAAGTTCAATTGATTCAACCCTTGCTTCTTCTCAAAGCATGTATAGAATGCATTTGATTGACTTAGCCTCATTATGCAGGTGAAAGCTGCCGGGAGGTTCAAGGAAACCCAACGGACGGATGGTATTTCGACTTCTGACATCATTATGAGGATTGTCAAGGACTATAACCAATATGTTATGCGAAATCTGGCACGAGGATATACAAGAAAGGAGCTAAATCTTAGTTATGTAAAGGTGTGTTGTTGATGTTTGGATCGTTCATGTAGATGTGCGGATGCTGCTGGCCACTTTTTGTTGTCTACCCTGAATTTCATTGTTTTATTCATTGCTTATACAGGAAAAGAGGTTAAGAGTCAATATGAGGCTAAACAAACTACATGAGAAAGTCAAAGAGCAGCAGGAAAAGGTATGAGCAATTACCTCTTTTTATGCTAGTGGATACTTCTTAGCAAAAATCCTGATGTATTGCGTTGTCTTTGATGCTCTCTTAATTCAATTCATGTAAATAGTTTTTGGCTTTTATAAGGTTTCGTATTTTGTTACTTAGGCCAGAATCTATCAATTATCGCTACAGTCAGACTGTAGAATGTAATGTATTCTCTTGGGAGTATGTTATGCGAAAAAGGTCAATTACATTATTCTTCTGTCTTGGTCACATCCAATTTTGAAGTTGGGATTCTTTTCGGTTCAGTGTTTTGTTTTTTTTGCTATGCTCTCTGGTTGCTTGCCTCGTTGGATTTTTTTGGTACTTACTTACTTTCTTTAACTCCTTATGACACATTATTACTCCCAACATATTTTGGAGATGAGCAGAATCTGTAGTTGCCTCATTTGGAAATCATATGTGAAAGAGTCACATCAAATAAAGAAATGACTGCTGTATGCCTGTATTCATAGTCGTGTTTGTCTTCAACTACTGAGGACAATTTATGGTAGCCCACCAACCTCATCTGCAGTAGAAAGAATGCTTATAAGAGGTAGTAGTTTTTATTTTAATTTATTTGTAAGCTCTTTGACTTTTAAGGATTAGCATTGGCTGAACACAAATCACCCTTGCAATAATCTGTTTTGAAGTGGTGATCGCCCTGAAAGTTAACTTATCTCTTACTCCTGCAATACCCGCATCAGCCAAACTTTGGCGGCATTTTGAAAAGATACCATAAGTGTTAACCCTCCTTTTTCTGCTTCTTTGTTGGTGGAGAAATAGGAGGTAGATGGCTTCTTCATTATAGTGGAAGCTGGTGACTTGATTGATTGTGAAGCTCGATAGTGTGGGAATTGGACTTAACGAAGGGTGAGAGCTAGTGATGGTTTAGGAAGAGAGTGGTTTGGTAATTTATTTTTATTTTGGTCTTATTATGTGATCTACTCATCTACTACATTTACCAAACATGATGCTTGGTAGTGTACTAGTGTGATGCTTGTTTTCTCATGATCAAAGCTTTTACTTTGAGAAAGGTAGTTTGGAAATACTCGAAATTCTCGTTATCTAGATTTATGAATTATGAATATTTGAGGGGGATTTTGAATTATGTTGTAAAATGAGCTGAACGTAGGGAGTGATTGCTAAGAAATGGAAACAATTATTATGAAAAATGGTAAAAAAAAAAAAGGTCGGCTTATCTATTGTATGAACTAAGCATGATTTCCTTTCCTCTTTAGTCTTTAACTTTATGCGTAGCAGTTTTTGCTGATTAACAAAGGCCGAGATTCATTTTGATCCACATTTCTGATGTATGGTAATAGAGTTGGTAGGCACACAATCAATGTTTTGGTTATGAAAGGTGTCGACATGATGCCGGATCACTGGGTGGTCTGGATCCTTACAGTTGTGTTGGAAGCTCGTAGTATTTTACCTCTCACTTAGTTATTGAATTTGCCTTCGTGAATTTGGTCAGTTATTGTATTTGGTCACAGAGCTGGTGGTGGCTTGAAGAGATTATAATTGGTTAATTTCTTATTTTACAGATCCAGACTGTTGCCAAAACAGCTGGCGTTCATCATAATGAATGGGTGGAAAATGCTGATCGATGGGTCGCTGGATTTCTTGAGATGTTTGAAGAAGGATGCCATAAAATGGTAATATACATTGCTGCAACACAAATTTCTGTATTGGATGGCTTATTGATAATACATATCATCGTGAGACTTACCCAAATGAGAATTAAATGTAGTAGTTATTTCCGAGTTAGCGGGTTTAAGATTATATATTAATATGAGACAGCTTTTAAAAAGGCAAATTGTTGCTTAAAGAGGATATAGAACTTTTATATGTGGATTATTCATAAGTTCAGTTTTGATAATCTTGTATTTTGGATACTTTACCAGGGAACCGCCATTCGAGACCGAATCCAAGAGCGTTTGATGGGGCAACAGGCAGCAGGATTGCTGGCTAATGGTAAGGCAGATGATGATGAAAGTGAAGAATACTTTGACCATTATGATGACGATGATGACTACTACTACTACGATGAAGATGAGTACTATTACGATGACGATGATGAAAATGAAGCACCAAAATTGGAGTCACGACATGTGGAGGGATCGGAAACCAAAGAAGAGAAGAAATTGCCGAGTATAACCGTGTAGGTAACATGTCATACGTCTTTTTTTTTTTTTTTTTTTTTTTTTTTTTCTGAAGGTTTAATGTACAAATGTTGTATACAGTAGGTGTCAGACTGTCGGCCCACACTTGTCTTTTGTATTCAGTGAATTTTTCGTTACGACACTACATATGACGACGAGACGCTTGTGAAGTGGATTGTCTCTCGTTGTATTGTAGCAGGTTCCTATTTATGTTCTAGATTAGAATGCAACTGTGCTAATTTTTTTTAGTTGTTGGGTGATTTTTTTTTTTCCGGCTTAATTTTCTGCTTCGCTTAGGCTATGCCTAAACTTATTCGCGCTTACGTATCTTGTCACCATACTTCGTCACATTTGAAAGATCAACGCATGCTACATCTACTGAAAATTTCAAAAGAATTAGTTCAAATTTTATTATTTTAGTGGCAGAGCAAGAAAATGTCAGCAAGATCGGTAGACCGGTCTCCCTTTGTAATGAAAAACTCGAAAAATAGAGTTCCAAGTTTTTGATTTTTTTTCCATGGCTGAATATATTCTCATTAGTTACTCATGGAAGTTGACCTCATATAGTCTATGATGGTGGATGACGTAGAAAAACACGAGGTAATGACGTCACTACCGAGTGCTGCTAAACTAGTAAACTTGGCGGAAATGAGGAATTATCCTCTTTTGACCCAGGTAACCCCTTCCTCACGTGCCCACTAGCTTGATCTTTGTGAGTATTTCTTACCGAAAGCAAGTTTGTTGAGTACAAAATAGAGTAAAAAATAAATAAATAAATAAATAGAGTTATTCTCACTTACATCAACGTTCTAGACTTCTAGGTTTTGAACGAGGCAAACAATTTATCCTCAATGGATTAAAGTCGTACATACGAAAACAATGATTTTATACTTCAAGTAAGTGAAAATATTGTGGAACATTAAAGTCGTACATAAGAAAGTTGTGTGAAATCATACACGACATGTATGAAATCATACATGTATGTAACTATTTGACAAAATTAAACTTAATCATCAACTTTTATAAAACAACCAATTTATCCTCGTTTGATTACACCACCACATGTATGTAACACTTGATTCCTTAAATTGAAAATTTCATAACGTACAAATCAAATAAAACAGCTAGTCTTGCTATAGACGGAGACGGGTCAAATACCCTTAAAGTGGTGACATTTTTGGGCCCCACCACGCACGTTGTTGTTTGTCTTATGCGTAATATGGTATGTTACTTGGCCCGTCTTTAGTTATAGACGGATAGTTGCCGTCTATAATGAGATTTTGTGCAAATAAAAATAGTAAAGAATCTATGTGCTATGAAAAAGACTTTAAATAAAGTCGCAATCAAAATCACCTAATTATTTTGACTTTTGACCATAATATAGGTTAACTCTTCACCAATAAATACACCAACTATGAACTATAATCTCCTCCCTCTCCCCTTCAGTTTCCTCATAAATTCTTATTTCTCACATTTTCTTTCTTATTATAACACATATTATGGATATTATGTCTAGCACAAGTGAATGGCTTCACTTCCACCCAAACTACAACAATAACAACACTACTCCCTCACTAGAACAAGTGGCACCATCCTACGCCGCCACGTCACCTCCCGACCTTTTCTTCACGGGTCGGGCCTCCGAGTCAACGGTGGTGGCAACTGCCACCACTCCCCTCCAGCCCGGCCAGACTCGGTCGGGCCCAGATGGTCGGGTCTCGAAGCCCGTCCGACGACGGACCCGGGCCTCTAGGAGGACCCCGACCACGCTCCTAAACACAGACGCGTCCAACTTCCGGGCCATGGTCCAGCAGTTCACCGGCGGGCCGAGTATCGCATTCCCCTCACCAAGCCCGCCCGTGTTCGGCATCGGGTCAGGCATGGGCTACGGGCTACAGCAGTATGGTGGTGCAAGTAATAATAGTCCCATTGACACTAACATGTTCATGCAAAGGAATACAGGGAATTATAATTATAATGCGTACGTCCAAAATAATACGGGAAGCAACAATAATAATATAATGTGAATGGTGGATCTTCATCAAGTGAAAATAGAAGCAATAATAATAATAATAATAATAATAATAATAATAATAATAATAATAATACTCCGTAGTTTTCAATTTTAACTAAGGGAAATTAATCAAAGATGAATGGTGAATTATGGTGATGATCATCGCGATTACAGAAATGTTTGGTAGTAGGACGGAGCTAAGCACAAGCTCATCAGGTCATGGCCTGAGCGAGCTTTTCAGCAAAAAATTATATATGTAATAACCGTTTTTTCAAAAAATTATACGGAGTAACTATGATTGAAATATAGATAAGATTGTTGTGTTGGTCTTAGCTAAAATTTGAACCTGGTTTTGTCCCTATTCGATGGGGTGACATTGTGATAATTTGGAGGATTGTGTTAGGAATGTTGTAACAATTATTTGACTAGTATACGTAGTTGCTAGTAGGCTACGATAGTATACTATGCATGTACAGTTTACATACGTTGAATGAAATTTTCGGTGCGGTGGTACTTGGTTTTTATTTATCCGTCCCAATCGTTCGTAATCCAAAAAAAAAAAAAAAAAAAGTTTCTGCTGATATATTGTTGTGTAAAGGAATGGATAGAGATACAGATACAGTGAGTATGAAGATTGAATGTTACGTACATTCGTCAAAGAGGCGGCGCGATTGCACGAATGACACGATTGCCAACTCTAGATGGGATGCGGGTGGTTGTTGGCATTAGAGCCAGCAAACAATGACATGACCTAATCATAACTCTCTTAAATTTGGCTTTTCCATTCGCAAGAGTCAAGAATCAAACCCATAACCACTTATTTAAGAGATGAGAGTCCTTATTACTCACATCAGTCAATTTTGATCGCAACACGCCTACTATGACAACGTACAAAAGACTCAAAAGTTCTCGACCTTCAAGCTGGAGTACCACGTACTTGCTTGACCTTGTGCTAGAATTCAAGACTGAAAATTAAAAATAAAAATGAAAAGAAAAATAAAAAAAATGATCAAACTGCGTGGTTTTGACTTTTGACAATAATTTGTGAGCACGGAAAATACAGTAGTTATTCGGATCATATCCATTTTCTCATTTCTATTTTTTTTGGATGACGAAGGAACAAGTAGCCAATATCTTTGGTGTGTATAGTAGGGGTGTTCAAAAAAGACCGAACCGTAAAAACCGCACCGTCAAACCGAAAAACCGCATGTTTTTCGGGTTCGGTTCACCGAACCGAATTGCCTTTAGCGGTTCGGTTAACCGAACCGGTGAATGTAGAGTGTGAGCGGTTCGGTTTCGGTTCGCTTAAAAAATTTCGCGGCGAACCGAACCGAACCGTGAAAACATACTTTTAACCAAAAAAATAATACTAACTGATAAGTAATAACCCACAAGCCCAAAACCACCTACCAATATCATTCTCAATTTCTCTTCATCCAGTAACACCAAACTCAAAACCCTAAAATTCTAAACTCCATTCCAACCACCATCTACATCAAATCCGGCTGCTTTTCACAGCCTTTCGCCGCCTCTCAACACCATATAGATATCAGATCCTGAATTCCGTTGCTTTGTTGCCGATTTCGAATGTTTTTCTTTATTTTCAATTGTAATTGCCGCTCTCATTCTCTATTTGCGATTTTCAATTTTTTCTCCTTTTATTTTCGAATGTTCTTTTCAGTTTAATGTTGAGTTGTTTTCATTTTAATGAAGTGTTGTACTCGTATGTGACAAAGTGTTGTTTATTTCATTGATTATGATTCATATATTTATCAATATTAGCCAATAGTCGTGTAATTTCTTTGGTTATGATTCATAAATCCATCATACTCGACAAATGTGGAGTATACTTGTTGGTGGTTGAGGTTGATTAGTTGATGGTTGTCCAAGTATAAAACAGTAAGTCCCTTTCTTTCCTTGTGTTTTTGGGCTCTACATTTACAAACGGTTCACGGTTAACCGTGAAACCGAACCGAATTGAGCGGTGAACCGAACCGTTTCGGTTTAGGTTTAGGTTCGACTTGTAGTCGAACCGTATGTTCGGTTCACCGTACCAACGATTCGGTTCACCGTACCAACGGTTCGGTTCGGTTCACCGAACCGCGAATGAACACCCCTAGTGTATAGACAGACGTACAGTGTATTTTAATTACTGGTATTACTTTTGGTGAGACTTGAACCTAAGATCTTTACATACTCGTTACTCTATTTTATTTCTGTTCCGGGTGTAATTCCGAAGCAGTTATTTGTTACCACTCGTGGCTCGTAGAGTGACGTCTTTGATTGAATCCTTCTTTCGGCCTCTCCTGAAACAATGAACGAACTGAGGGCTCGGCTTTGGCCGAGCGTACTCACTCCGACGCTCAAGTCAGTGAACTTAAAGAGATAAGTTGTGTGTTACTTGGCGAAGTATATGTTGTAGAGAGATAAGGAAGATATTACCAGATTATGAGGTGTTTTAGGTTAGATTGTGTATCCTTTCCTCAATGAGAGTTGAGGAGTATTTATAGACTTTCACCTTTTGTCACGTAGTGGCCAAGTGGCTAGCAGGTGGAAAGACTGATCTACCCTCGGCCGAGGGACCCATGGCGAGCCGGCGGGCCCTGTTGACTCCATGCCGAGGGTCTTGGATATGAGTACGTGGACATGTGCCCCCGGTGCTAGCTAGTTGTCCCAGTAGAGGCATAAGAGACAGCCGACAGTGCGTCGGGTTAGTTTGTCTAAGTCGTTGACTTCTTTGTGGATATCTTTGACCTTGCTCAATATGTTGACTCGGTCAGCGGGTGCAGAATATGCCCCATCAATTTGCCCCCAGCGTAGTCTATGCCGTGGTATGGACCTTCGATGAGTGTTGAGCGTATTCTGCGCAAGGTCAAATTTTCTGCCCCGACTTCTTCTACCTCGGCTTGGTTCTGCTTAGGCCGTACCATATCCCCCCTCCACATGGATGTGTAATGGACATCAGATGTGGAAAAGAAAGTGGCGCTGGCCGAGACCGAGGTTGTGAGTGCCGTGTGCTTTTGATTGACCCCAGCCGGTGCTGCCAAGCTTGGTTGAATCAGCGGGCCGTTTGGCAAGTAGATACCAAGGGGTGTGTTGAAGAAGATACGTCGATTGGCATTCTGTCAAGGAGCGTGTTGAAGAAGTTTTGTAACTGTTTGTCGATTGACATTCCATGGCTGCATGCTTGACATGTGTCTCGTTGTTGATTGGTTGACGCTTCATGGGCTTTGCCCTGATTGGTCGGATTTGAGTGGGCTTTGCCCTATAAATAGGAGAGTTAGCCCCTGAATTTGGCCTTCCAAATTCATTTTCTCAAAAAAATTTCTTCTTGCTTAACTTTCTTTGACGAAACTTCTCTCTAGTCTTCGAAGCGTTACTCCGGCGTAGCACTTTTTCTTCAAGGTAAACAAACAAATTTTCAACTTTTAATTGTTAAGTTTTTTGTTGTGAACATGTCTTCTGCTGATGTCGGTCCTAGTAACCGTGCGCCGGGGGGTTCCCCGTCGCGTCTTGATGAAGAGGAGGCACTAGCCGCCGTTCCGATAAGGTCTGGGGGCCCTAGGTCTCCTTCTCCTGAAGTTAATCCAAAAGCTCTGGAGGATTGGGAGGATGATGATGATGTTGATGATGACGGTGATGATGAGGAAAGGGCTCATCCTAATAAGGGGAGGCCGTACATCATGGATCACGGCGACGCCTGTAAGGTCTGCCCTGACCGTGCTTGGACCCACAAGTTTGCCAGTTGTTCTGGTCCTGACGTTTTCGAACGTCACTTCTCCTTCGGCAGGGAGTATAGTATTGTAATTCCGAGGAAGGTCGGGCGTCTGTTGCCCTCCTCCGGCTGCATCGGCGTATACATCGGACACACTGGAGTATGGGCTCCGGTTTCCTCTGAATGAACACGTTATGGCCATAATTAAAGCCATGAACGTCGCCGTGGCCCAACTGCACCCGTTGGCCATTAGGACTATAGTCGGCTTTGTGTGGCTCTGCCTTTTCAAGGGGGAGGTCCCGACGGTGAACTTGTTCCGCCGGCTCCATCACCTTCGGCCGTCGGCCCCTGGTCGCGTTAGGTGGTACAGCGTGCAGACGGAGCCGGCTTACGTCTCCGTTGATAAGCTTTCTTCCTGCAAGGACTGGAAAGATCGGTGGGTGTACGTTGAGGTTCCGGAGGATTATCCTTCGCCCGGTCCTTCCGACCAAGTCAATTTGCGGTGTGAGAGTAAGGCGGAGCATGACAAATGGGTCTCCCGGAGTAAGCTTAAGATGGATGCCAGCAAGGTCCCTCTTAATGCGGATGAGAAGCGGGCTATGAGCCTTTTTGAGGCGGAGAAGAATGGGATGCCGAAGGGATGGATTCCTCCGACGCAGATCATTCTTCGGGATGCGCCGCTCCACACGTCGGCCTCATACCGGCCCTCGAACGGGGTGAGTGGGGTCGGTGTGAGGCCCATCCTCGCTTTTAATGTTTCGTTATTTGAACTTTGATTTATTTCTTCTACTTAACCCTTGCTTCGTTTCCTTTGCAGACCATTTTGGCCCGGATCTGTCTGAAGATATCCTTAGGAGAATGGGACTTGATAAGAACAAGCAAGTTGTTGACTTGCATCCTAAGGCCCAGGCTCGTGATCGCAGACCGGCGCCGAATGACCTCATGGATCAGCAGCTGAAGGGCTTAAATACGACGGCGGCCCAGGCGAAGGTTGCTGGTAACATACCGCGCCGAACGCGGAAAACAAAGTCTTCGGCGGCGACGGCGTCGACATCAGTTCCACCTCCCATCCCTTCAGTCCAGAAAGAGACGGTGGAGGTCGTTGATATTACCGCCGAGGAGGTGGTCACCTTGGCAGTGGAATCTCCTCTCTTCCGCAAGAGGAAAGAGCCTACTGCCGCCGCTGATGCTTCGCTTCTATCGCGCTCTCGCCGAGGCGGCAAAGAAATGCGTCCTCCGACCAAGAAGGCCAAGCATGGTACAGATCTATCCTGTGGCTCAGACTTAGCCGGTTCATTAGGCGTTCCTGATGACAGGCTCTCTGGTATGTCCATGTATGTTGACACGGATGCTTTGATTGAATTTTTGTAGATCAACGTCTGCCGTCTACCGGACACAATGTTGAACGAGCGTCCGAGAAGCGATATGCGCAGCGGTGTGGTAATAATGACACCGTCGTCACCTCCTTCCTCGGCCTACCCCCGTCCAGATTAGGTCGGAGGGCCTAAGTTTGGCCAGGATGCTATCGAAGTGGGCGATACGGCGGTGCTCTTATTGTGGAGTAAGAGAAGGCCATTCTTGAAGCTGCCCCACGCTCGAGCGGCTCGAGCTTGAACTCGACGCTGCGAACAAGGAGGCCGAGAGGGCCAAGGCCGAGGCCGAAGAGGCGTCCGTCGAGAGAAAGCTTAGGGAGGACGCCGAAAAGCGATCCTCGCCGAGAGAGCCAAGGCCGAGGCTGCGGCGGCTGAAGCGCTAAGTCGCCTGGAGGGGCGTGACTACCTTCGAAAGTCGCCGACTTCAATGCTAAGAAGAGGGACGAATGGAAGGGCATGTTTCGGCCCGGGGAAGGTGGTCGGAATAAGGGATGCTATCATCGCCCGGAGGGAGGAGGACATTGAGACGCACCAACGCGAGATCCTTCCTAACATGTGCGCCCAATCACCAGGGACTGGCCGAAGAAGCCGCCAGGGAAGTGATTGGGAGCTCTTTCCTCTTGATGGCTCCTTTCCGTGGCAAAAATTTGACGAGCTGCTTGATGACAAGCTCGAAGCTAAGGAGAAGGCCGCGGAGGCGAAGGCCGCTGAGGAGGCGAGGGTGAAGAAGGAGGAAGAGGAGGCCGCGGAGAAGGCGGCCCTTGCTGAGAAGGCTAAGGCGGCCAAGGAGGAAGCTGAGAGAATGAAGGGGTTTGAGGTCGCTGAGGCTGAGGCTGCCAAGACAGCTGAGGCTGCCAAGACAGCTTCTGGGTCGCCTACCAAAGACGATGCTGCTAACGTTGCTGATGGCAAGCAGCAACAGGCATAGGGAGACGGGCGGTCGTCACCAGGTTCACCCGGCATCTCGGATAGTTTCAGCTGTTCGGGGGCCAACTATTAAGCCTTTCCTCCCTGCCATCTTTTGGCGCTTCAAATGATATGTCTGTAACCTTTTGCTTTTCTTTTCCTTGTATTTTGTAAAACTTTGGTAGGTTGTGTTTTGGCTTATCCCTATGGGGACGGCCGTCGTCTGTATTCTCCTTACTTGTAATCACTTTTTTTAATAAAGCTTGTTTATTGGCCCCCGGCTTGGCCGGGGTTTTGATCACAATCCTTCACTTGTCTTCTTGCGTTATTAATTGAGCGCTTTTTCGTTTTTACCTTCGGCCTGGCCGAGGCAGCTAGAATGCGTATCTCAACTGTGTTTAACGTCTTTTTTCTTTAAACATGTTAGCATGTTGGTCGCTTCTTCTTTCACTCTCGGTCTGGCCGAGGCGTCCGATTTGCGTTTTCAACCGCCGTTGTAAACATGTTAGCGTATCGACCGTTGTGTCCCCTTCTAGGCCTTCGGTTGGCCGAGGCGGCTAGAGGTTACGGCTCGACAGCGTTCGTATCTGTAGACATATTGATCGCTTCCTCTGCCAGGCCTTCGGTTGGCCGAGGCGGCTAGAATTGCGTCTCAACTGTACTTATACGTTCCTAAGGCATGTTGGTCGCTTTCGCGAGTATCAACTGCGCTGGTTGTGACTGCCGTGGCGTCTACTTCTTGGGGTGACTGCCCGGCTTGGGCCGTGGCGTCTACCTCGATATGACTACGGAGGGGATAAACACTTTGATGGAAAACTTGGATGATTCTTTATTAGATATAAACACGCGTCGGGGTGCCAACAGTTGTCTTGGACACCTCCGCCGCTATACAAAGTATTTCGAGATTGTCGGTGTTCCAATGGCTCATCAAAGGCACACCCTCCATGTCCATCGGTCACCCGGTATGTACCCGGCCTCATTTCTTCAACCACTTTGTAGGGACCTTCCCAGTTAGCCGTCAATTTACCATGAATGTTCCCTTTGTTGGTGGCGGCTGACTTTCTTAGGACTAGATCTCCTACTTTTAAGTCCCTTTTGTGGACTCTTCGGTTGTAGGCTCTTCTCATTCGGTTTTGGTATACTGCCAAGTTGAGGCGTGCTGTGTCTCGGCTTTCTTCGACCAGGTCTAGGGAGGCTTTCAGACCTTCCTCATTTTCAACCGGGTTGAAGGTGGCCGTTCTGAATGTCGGCACCGTTGCTTCAATTGGCAGGACTGCTTCGGACCCGTAGACTAAGTGGAATGGATCGCACCCGTTGCTTCTTTCTCCGTGGTTCGAAGGGACCACAGGACGCCGGGTAGTTCATCGGCCCATCTTCCCTTTAGGTCTTCAACTGTCTTCTTCAAACCGTTGAGGATTGTTTTATCGTCGCCTCTCACTTTGTCCGTTGCTCGTGGGTGGCAGACGGAGGAGTATGCAAATTTGATACCAAGTTCCTCCAACCAGTTCATTATTGTGTCACTCCAAAACTCTCGACCGTGGTCAAATACCATGACTTGGGGTAGCCCAAAACGAGTTATGACATTTTCCCAGATTACCTTTCTTACGACCGCCGTCGTCTTGGCGGGCATCTGACGGCCTTCAACCCATTTGGTGAAGTAGTCAACGGCGACAATCAAGTACTTTCTTCCTCAGGATGCCGTTGGAAATGGCCCTAGTAGATCCATCCCCCATTGTGCGAAAGGAAGGGGACTAAGTACCATTGCCGAGGTCTCGGGAAGGTGCATGTATCACCAGGAGCATGCATTTGTGATTGTTGCACTTTTTGGTTTTGGCTCTCCGGAATCCTCAAGTATGGTGGGCCAGAAATAGCCGGCTCGAAGAGCTTTGTGGGCTAGTGTTCTTGCCCCCATGTGATGACCACAGATGCCTTCGTGAATTTCTGTCAGTATTAGCTCCGCGTCGGCTGGGCCGACACATTTCAAGAGTGGCCTTATTACGGACCTCCTGTACAATTCTCCTTCAAACACCAAGTACCTTGTTGCGATCCTCTTTATCTTCTGTGAGAGACTGCGGTCCTCCGGTAATTCATTCATCAGTTTGTACTTCATTATCGGAGTCATCCACGTCGTCTAGGCCTCTATGTCGCCCATCATGCCGACGGTCTCAGTAATGCTTTGGGCATTCCTGATGTCCACCAGCACGGTTCGACGACATTCTTGATGGTTGAACGGCAAGCTTTGAGATAGCGTCGGCTCGGTTGTTCTCGGACACTCCGGGAATGCATTGTATCTGAAAAGATTTCAATTTTGAAGTGTCAGCTTTTACCCTTTCCAGGTATCTTACCATCCCGTCATCTCGAGTCTCGTACTCTCCTCTGATTTGATTAGCCACTAAAAGTGAATCTGTTTTCAAAATGATGTGTTCCGCCCCGGCAGCTCTAGCTAGCTCGACTCCGGTTATCACCGCCTCGTATTCGGATTCGTTGTTCGAGGCCGAGAAGGTAAATTTCAAGGCGTACTCAAACTCGTCCCCGCTTGGGCTGATGATAAGTATGCCGGCTCCTGAGCTGTTCGCCGTGGAGGACCCGTCGGTGTATACTTCCCATACTCCGGGGTTTTGCTCTTCTTGATATGTGCACTCGGCCAGGAAATCTGCAAGTGCCTGTCCCTTTATCGAGGGCCTCGGCTTGTATTGAATGCCGGCGGGATAGCTCTCATCGCCCATTTGATGAGCCTGCCGGATTGCTCAAATTTTTCCAATGCTTTCTCCAATGGTTGGTCGGTTAAGACCGTCACGGGATGTGCGTCGAAGTAGGGTTTCAGTTTCCTTGCGGCAACGACGACAGCAAAGGCTGCTTTTTCAATCAGTGGGTAATTTCTTTCGGCGGGCAACAATGTATGGCTGACAAAGTAGATTGGGTGTTGCTGTTTGTCTTCTTCTCTGATGATCACGGCACTGACCGTGGCCGAGGTAACTGCTATGTATAGATATAGCGTCTCCCCAAAGATCGGCTGGACAGGGTTGGGAGAGTTTGAAGATGAGCTTTCAGTTGCTTGAAAGCTGTGCTCTGTTCCTCCCCCCAGCTGAAGTCCTTATTTCCCTTCAACACTTTGAAGAATGTGTAGATACCCGTATCCGTCGATATTGGAATTTATAGAGAACCCGACAAACACCCGATGATGATAGGACACATGTATTCTTTAGTTGTCATTGTCATTATTTGGAGCTCGTTTTACGATGTAGAATGGGCGTCGTCGATGAAGTATTTTATTAATTTAAATGATATTTAAATTAATGTTTCTTAAGTGAGTTCATTTTATTAATTTAAATGATATTTAAATTAAAGTCTTTTTAAAGTGATTTCAATTTAATTTACTTTATTTTGAATTTATTTTCCCAAGTTTATTTTATTGAAAATAAAATAAATATTTGATTTGAAAAATCATTTTATGAGTATATTTGGTTTGAAAAATCATTTATTTTAATGTGTTAATTGATTTGAAAAATCGATTTGAAAATCGAAAAGAACTCGTTTTGAACATGTGTTTTTGAGCTCGATTTTAGCTCGGTTTTTGAGCCCGTTTCCTTTACGACTTGGCACGAATCTCGAGTACACTAACCAAACTAAGCCTCTACCCATCCAACCCAGTTCGAACCCCCTTAACCACGGCCCAAATCCCATCCCAAATCACCCCCAACAGCCCGCATACAAACAGCCTACCCCCTGTTTTGCGTGATGAACCCCGAGCCCAAAACCCGCTCCAAATACCACCAAAACCCGTGCCCATTAATCCTAAATCATACCCTAATATCCTACCCATATTACCTTACCTTAACCACCAAGAAAACCCCCCATACGAACCCTAGAAAACCCCCCAAAAGCTGCTGGACAGCGGCTATGCTCAGTCGAGCCCGTCTGTATCTCCCCCCTTTTACCCTACTTTAACTCCTTATAAATACCCACCCTTCACCATACATTCATTCCTCTAAGTTCTCCATACATCCTACCATCACTCACAAGCTTTAAACCTCAGAAACAAACCCTAATTGCCTCTCAAAAACCCTCCACAAAACCGACATCCAAACTGAAACAGTTTGTGTGTCCTCTTCGAAAAACAATTCGTTCCTCCTTCAAACCTCCATCAAAACTCGAGTTTCTTGTTCCTAATTAACCATATAACATCCATCTACACATTAGACAAAGATTTACGAGCCAAATTGCCCTTGAGAGTACACGAAATCCCTCGAAAAATAGAGTGTTATACACTCTTTGTTTTCGCGCTTTTGTTCTGTCTGTCCAGTTCTGTTTGTGCTCGTTTTTCGTGCCCAATAACTCAAAACGAGCAGGAGTTGCTTTAAGATCTCTGTTCTACTCTCTTTCTAGTTTTCAAAACATCTTTTAAATCGATTTTTCATCGTGAAACGAGGGAGAAATCGCTGTTTGAAAGTCGCTGTCCAGATTCGATAAAAACGCGTGTTTGCTTTGTTTCTTCGTCGACGACGGCCTCTCGAGATAAAATCTACCATCGATTACGACACAAGACGGTGTCAACGATACATGTAGGTTGAGGGTGCATCAAATCCTCCTCTTTCTCCTTTTTTTATTTCGTTTTTATGTTTGTTTTTCTTATAGTTTGTTTTGTTTGTTTATCGCTTTTTACTTATCGTTTAAATTAACTATGAAACTAGTTTAGTCCGAGTATGAGTTAAAGTACCACCATGAACACCCGCGTTGACTTGAGATGGGAAAAGAAACCGCTACATCAGTCGGTCGTACACCCCCGTCTCATTTACATATCCTCGTGTTCAAGGTAGGGCATAAATAAAACGAATTTCTAACTTCGCTCCTCGTTTTTTACCCTTTGTTTGTCTCGGCCAATTCGACCCACCTTAGGACCCGTTGCATGTTAGTATGACTTCTGATTGTTAATATATAACTTATTTAGATGACATTAGATCAATTTAATAACCTAATTAGACACGATAGGTGGCTTCGACATAAGCTTTAAAATCAACTAACAATTCTGTAATTCAATCGAATGCATCTCTCTTTCACATAATTTCTCGCTAGTATGAGAGTGCGTGATTAGCACCTTCTTATTGACACTCGATGAGTTAAATTAATTAGCAAATTTGACCTAACTTGACCCCTTTTAGGCCGTGTAGAATGCCCCTTTGCGCGACATCATCTCAACCGATCAACGTCGTTTTCAACTTGTTTTCTAATTTGTTTCGAGTTCGTTTCGCAATCATTTGATCTAACTAATGAACCTGAACTAGGACCTAGGGTAGCCGTGTTTGGTTTGGCCGTGATTTGGCCGTGTCTTTTGGTCCTTCTGGTTTCGTCCGTTTTATGAATCGCTTGTTCTTTATCGCTTTATAACTTGTAATTTATCGTTTGTTCATCGAGTTGTAATTTTTCAAGTTAGTTTCCCTTTATCGAGTCAAAACCTCTTTCAAAAACCTTAGTTTTGTTTGGTTAGATGGTTGTGTCCCAATGCATGTAAGAGCGTAGTAAATCGCATGTTGTTTAAAGCAACATGGCCCGGTTTATGCTAATGCATGCTTTGGTGCGTAGCCCTATGTCTAATTCGATGAGATTAAATGAAAGCACACATCACGAGGAGTGACCCAAGGCCGTGAGTCATGTAAGCCGTGGGCCACCCCTCTTGTGCACGGTTTCCTAGGCCGAATGGCCGTGTAATGTATCGTGTACGGTTTTGTATGTAGCAATTGTATTTAGATCGAGTTGTATCTTTAATTTATTGTTGTGTCGGCATGAAATGCCTGGTTTGTAATAGGTAGATCCCAACGGCTCCCCCATTCCCCCTAAGCCTTGTTTGCTTTCGTTCATATGTTGCTTAGATCAATCGACCCACATGCTAAATTACAACTTTGACAAAGTTAGTTTAGTTGCATCTAAATCGACATAGAAACTTCACATGTTAGGGTTTTAAAATGATGTTTGCATATCATATATCGTAGTAGCTATGACCTTGTTTGAAATCCGATACTTGACTTAGTAGAGGCCGTTATTGACGAGCGGGGTTAGGTGTCCTTATGGGCTTCCTAACACGTACCCTCACCCCTTACTCAAGATCTATGGTTTGTGGATCCGTCTAAATACCATTGGATTACGAGAGTCATTCAAATCGAGTGATATAGGGTACAAGTCTTTATCTTTAATCACTCGTAGTCGATTGGCTTTATGCTTTTCGATGAAAGGTGTAAAGTTGACTTGAACGGTTCCAAGTTCCCATAAAACTTGGTGGCGACTCTAATTTGTCTTAATTCGATTCGAAAGAACCTCGAGTCGATTATGCCTAGTGTGGATCCCGCGGACGCAGTTCCCGAGGGCCTTGTCCACAGAATGGGGTGCTCTTGTCGGCTGACCGAGAGATAAAACGGGCCAGAGCCGTCATTCTCCCGGTCAACATCATAACCTCTTTTCGATTCCTTGGCTCCGGCAGGTCCAGGATTGCTTGGACTTTCTCTGGATTGGCATCAATTCCCCTGGCGCTGACAAGCACGCCGAGGAACTTACCTGACCGGACACCGAAGTTGCATTTCATTGAGTTAAGTTTCATCTTGTATTTCCTTAGTGAACAAAATGTCTCGTGTAAATCGGCTAAGTGCTCGCTGTCAGACTTGCTTTTTACAATAGCATCGTCAACGTAAGCCTCAATGTTTCGCCCTTTTTGATTTTGGAACACTTTGTCCACCAGTCTTGTGTAAGTCGCGCCGGCGTTCTTCAAACCGAATGGCATCATTTTATACATGTATGTGCCGTTACCGGTGATGAATGCGCATTTAGGCATGTCTTCTTCGGCCATGAATACCGATGATACCCGAGAAGGCGTCCGGCAGGCTCGGCATAGTGTAGCTCGCCGTGGCGTCGATTAAGCTATCTATTCGAGGCAAGGGATAACAATCTTTGGGGCACGCTTTATTAAGGTTGGTAAAATCTACACACATCCTCCACGCCCCCGATGATTTCTTCACCATTACAACATTAGCTAACCACTCAGGATAAGTACAAGGCATGATAAAGCCCGCCGCTAGTAATTTATCTACCTCGGCTTTGATGGCCTCATCTTTCTCGACTGAGGAGTTCCTCATCTTCTCGCTTGACGGGCGAGCGGTGGAGAGCACGTTCGGCTTGTGAACAATTACCTCCCGGCTCACCCCCGGCATCTCGGGCCGAGTAAGCGAAGACGTCTTTGTTCTTCCTCGGCGGAGTCAGGAGAGCGGCCCTGAATTATGGCTCCAGGTTGACACCGAAAGCGATTACGGTGCGCCCGGGTCAATTTCCACTTCTTCGGTCTCCGCTCCTTCGACCATGCCGACAGTGGCATCCATGAGGTCGCCCTCCTGTTGTAAGGATGGGCTTTCCCCTTCTCTGACCTCTTTGCCACTTTGAGGGATTGCATGTTGCACCCTCCGGCGATATCCGGACGTTGACTACTTCGTCTTTTCGTCCTTTGAGACGAGTTTATGCACTTCCCCCGGTCGAGACATACATCGTGTCGGGGCCCGGATGTACATTATCGCATCGGCCTCGCTCGAGTGACTCGGCCTATGAGAACGTTGTAGGCGGACGAGCCGTCAATGACCACGAACTCGGACAGACGTTCTTAGCCGCATTCCCTCGCCGAACATCACGGCACTGATTGACCCTGGGGTACCAGCCGGCCCCGAAAAAGCGTACAACGGATTGGTGCGGGGGCTCAAGTCCTCAACCTTCAGACCGAGGTTGAGAAAGCACTCCCTAAACATGATGTTCGTGTAGGCGCCTGTGTCAATCAGGCACCTCTTGACCAGGTGGTTGGATATGTCCAAGTGGACTACTAGTGGGTCGTTGTGCGGGGCGATGACTCCTTCGTAGTCCTTCTTCCCAATGGTTATGTCGGGGATGTTGGAAGCGGGGATCGCTGTTTTGGGCACAAAGTTGATCGCCTGATATAGTTCGTTCAGGTGCCGTTTGTGCCCATGAGTAGACCCACCGTTCTCGTTGCCCCCGATGACAACATGGATTACTCCTATCCGTTCAAAGACGGACTTTTTATTTGAGCCGCCGGTATCCTTCTTTTGGCCTCCGGCAACATACTTGCCGAGGCTCCCCTTAGGATCGCTCTTCAATGGCATTCTTCGATGCCGGTTTGTCGATTAAGTGGCCGGTGTGGCCGTGGTACTCACAAGATCGGCTCGTGTCACCGTCCCCCTCGCCTTGGGAGGCCTTTCCCACTTCCTCGACCCTCGTTCTTGCTCGGGCAAAGACCTCGGCGGCGAGATACGACCAAGGGGTGTGACCATTGAACCGCTTTTGGTAGTACGATCCGAACTCCCTCCGCGCCCGCCGAGTTTCATTTCTGGCAGATTTGTCGACCGTGACCTATTATTGTCACGGCGTCCTTCATCCGGGTTGTCCTCCCGGCGGCTCTTTCTCTCTCGAGTGCCGGCCTCGCTGGGGCCTACCCAGGTTTTGTGGTAGTCCTCCACCTTTATGGCTTGGTCGGCCATCTTCCTGGCGGAGTCTAGGTTCAGGCCTCCGCACTTGATGAGCTCGTTTTTTAAGTCTCCTCTCGGGAGGCCTTTCATCAGTGCGAAGGCGCCGATTCATTGCTCACTCACGAATCTGTGAACCTTGGCGTCGAACCTCTTCACATAACTCCGTAGAGACTCGCCTCCCTCCTGTCTGATAGTCAGGAGGTCCGATGTCTCGACGGCCCTCCTCTTATTGCAAGAATACTAGGCCAAAAATGTGTCCCTTAGGTCGGCATAACAGTATACCGACCCATCGGGTAGCCCCTTGTACCAACTTTGTGCCATCCCATGCAGAGTCGTTGGGAATACTCGGCACCAAACCTCATCAGGTTGCTCCCATACCGACATGTAAGACTCGAAAGCCTCGGCGTGGTCGGTTGGGTCGCCTTCTCCTTTGTATGATATGGGTGGCAACTTTAGCTTAGTCGGCACCGGGACCTCTAGGACATAGGCATCGAGGGGCTGTCTGACCACGTGTCGAATGACACGCGGCGATCGGCTCCTCGCGTCCTTAGTCCGGCTCCTCTCCCCGTGGCGGGAAGGGCTTCTTCTCCGACTCTGGTGAGTCGGGCTTCTTCTCCGACTCTGGTGAGTCGGACTTCTTCTCCGACTCTGGTGAGTCGGACTTCTTTCACTCCTCCTGGGGGCAGCCTCGTCGGTCTTTGCGGCGACATCGTCCTCCTCCGGGTGCGGGATGGACTCAGTCTACCACTTGCCGGGCTCCCGGCGTCTTGACATGGTCGCTTCTTTCAATGCTTCGTTCAAGTTTCTGAGTCACTTTTGGGACCCCGATCTCTGTGGGGGTGCCGCCGCTCTTGTCGTTGTGACAGGTGTGAGCGGCGTGCGCCCATTAGTTCCGTGGAGTAGCTTGATTTATTTCGCATCAACCACATGCCCCATGATGGTGACTTGGTCGGCGGGCAGCGGTGTATTTTGTTCTATTGGCATCCCGTACGTCGTATCAGTGATACGGCCGGTGGGGGACTGCCCGATTTCAGAGTTGTGGAATGTGTCATCTTGGCGAAATTCGGTTTCACAAGCACCGCTTTTAAGTTGTTTCGACATCTTCTTAGCTCGGCGAATGGGTTTTGTTTTGTGTTTTTTTTTTTTTGGGAATGAATGTGACTAGCTTCTAGTATCTTTTCCCCACAGACGGCGCCAATTGTTCCGGGTGTAATTCCGGAGCAGTTATTTGTTACCACTCGTGGCTCGTAGAGTGACGTCTTTGGTTGAATCCTTCTTTCGGCCTCTCCTGAAACAATGAACAGGCGAGGGCTCGGCTTTGGCCGAGCGTACTCACTCCGACGCTCAAGTCGGTAAACTTAAAGAGATAAGTTGTGTGTTACTTGGCGAAGTATATGTTGTAGAGAGATAAGGAAGATATTACCAGATTATGAGGTGTTTTAGATTAGATTGTGTATCCTTTCCTCAATGAGAGTTGAGGAGTATTTATAGACTTTCACCTTTTGTCACGTAGTGGCCAAGTGGCCAAGTGGCTAGCAGGTGGAAAGACTGATCTACCCTCGGCCGAGGGACCCATGGCAGGCCGGCGGGCCCTGTTGACTCCATGCCGAGGGGTCTTGGATATGAGTACGTGGACATGTGCCCCGGCTGGCTAGTTGTCTCAGCCGAGGCATAAGAGACAGGCCGACAGGCTGCGTCGGTTAGGCTGTCTAAGTCGTTGACTTGCTGTGGATATCTTTGACCTTGCTCAATATGTGGACTCGGTCAGCGGGTGCAGAATATGCCCCATCACTTTCATTTCTATACTTTATTTTAAAGAGAGCTAAGGTCAATTATTTGATAAGTTAGAAAATTGGAAAATGATGTAGATTTTATATTAGTGAAAATGAAAAGAAATTGAGAGAAAAAGAAACGGAAAGGATCATACTCGACATAAATGTTTCATATTACTTTCCCCCCTCTAACCTCTTTTTGTGTTTATTAAAAATTCACATGTTTCACTTTTTTATGGTAAAAAGGAGTAGTGATGATTTGCGAGGAAACCGACTTGTATTCATCCTAGGCAGATGAAGACTTTTTTTTTATCAGTTTTGCTTTAGACGGTTTGAAATAAGACGGATTAAATGTTACCATTGTTTTAATAGAATATAAGCATTTAATGACAAAATGTTATAACTAAAGTTGTCACTTTTTACCCTGAAAATAATGGTAACATTTTATCAGAAAATTGTAACATTTTATCGTAGAATGACTACATTTGGTCTGTCTTATTTCAAACGGGAAATAGCCCGTCTGAAATAAGAATTTGCGTTTTTATCAAAGTCTATTGAACTTTGAAGGAATTTACACGTTAGAAATTTCTGATATTAATTAGTCTGTACTAAACATGTTTTCTTTAGTCTAATAGACGTAATAGTAATGCAATCATTCATATCATAATAGACTAATAGTTGGTTGTTAAACCTTTTGACCTTGAACGGATTATATGGTAGTAAACAGGATATTTTTCCCAAAGGAATCAATTTATTGTTTTTATATCGAAAAAGGTTCACACTAGTCGAAGAATGTAAATAATACCCCATGATTGATATTTGATAATCAGTGATAACTAAGAGTCTAAGACTGATCAATCAGATAAAAAAAAACATCGTTCAGATGACTTCACAGTTTAAACACCTTACAGGCCTCCTAAGTCCTAAGAGTAAAGCCTGACAGATGCCTCATACAGTAAATGTAAAAGGATTCTAGCAGCAGACAGTAAATTACATGCTTGGGAACTATCAACGACGGAGTATTAACTTTCTAGCTATAAATAGGGCATAATATTACCAGTCAGAGACTCACAGGCTCATACGACGAGCATCACTGGCACACAGAAACCAGAACATAAGCATGTGATTGTTTGTACTCAACAATCCACTATACAGTTCAACACATGACAGTTAAACACCAAAGAATGACTCCCAATTTGCACATACGGAGCATATTAATTAAACGTGCATCTATCGCGTGCATGAGCAGGAAGAATTAAGTACACCACGATGCTTAGTACAAAGTTTGACGGCGATCCAGTAACTGTAACCACAGGCAAAGCAAATAGTTACCAATCTTCAGCTTACTTTTGCATTGTTATGTAAATGTAGTCTGTCATAATACAAAGTCACATTTTCAAACATTACAAATTTTCAATGTTCGAAATTTGAACTACATTTCACTAAAAAAACAATAACAATAACAACAATAATTTAAACACGCAAGTGTACAACTTTAATCAAAAAATTATATAAAAGAAAGTATAATCCCAAGTGAGAAATCTCAATTTTGTCTTTGAATGACGATATTTGATATCCGACTTTTCATTGATTCTCAAAGTGGCACCATGAGTTAGGTCACCAGTTGAAGCTAAGGTATTCATAATGGAGGTTCTTTGAACCAAAACATGAACAAATTCTTGCAACATCATGTCTCATTCCCCTCGGCCCCGAAGCTATCACTCCTATATCATTTCCTTTGCATCCTGACAATATTTCTGCAAAAACACGAAATAATACAACTTTTATCCGTTAATTTCAAACCCCTACTCGAATGACCGGACACAGAACAAAAGGTACAATTTGAAACAGACCTAATTCTGAATTCACTCTATCAGAAATTAACTGAAAAAACATTCAACTATTTTGAAATAAAAACCTTAGATATCACAATTCGAGATTTAAGTCGAACTACCCATACCCGAGATGACCCCATCACCCAACCCAAATGACCCAACTTGTCAGGTCTATATCTATATATGACTGAGGTAGACTTACTTTGGATATTAGGCCTGCCTTCATAATGCACTTGCGTAGCTTGGACAAGAGATTGATATGGAAGACTTTCGAGCTCAGTACTCCCACCGCCAAACCAAGATCCTGGAGAACTCAAGGGTGATGGCACTTCCACATTGTTAACCTGTTTCTGATCATCTGCCATTTTGCTCTTTTGCCATAGAAAAACTACGCTACTGATGAGAATTATACTGACACACATAATGAACATGTCCCAAATAACCCAAACGGCAAAATTGTATGTCTCGTTTGTGTTGTGATCGATAGGATATATATGGTACTGAGTAACCAAGACAAGAAGTATAAAGAACAGAATGAAGGAAGATGTGATAATGAAGGAAAGTAAGAGCCAGCCATTTCGGCCTAAAACTGGGGCGATTGACACATCCTGTGGGCTAGGCTTGAACCACTTAGTCTGAACAAGCTTCTGACTGTCAGCTGTGGGTGGCTCATTTTCTCTAGTTATGTATACCTGAATTTCCAGCTTAATTTTAGAGAGATCACTGGCAGTGCTATCAACAGGAAGTAAGAGGTCGAGCATTGTCAGATCAGATGCATGCTTGAAGGCACAAATGAGCTGAACTCGGGGGACATGGCCTTTCTGAGTATTGGACCGATGTATGATCTCCCGAATTATAGATATATATGGGGTTATCCCACTGCCACCAGCGATCAGCACAAGAGATTCGTGCCTGAAAGAGAAACCAGGATAGAAATCCGTTAAATCAAGTTCTAAGTTCTCATTTAGAACAATATTTCAAGTCTACGCATGTCATCTAGCTCAATTGGCAAGTCTACGCGTCCATACTGCCCCCGTTGTGTTACTAGAAAATAAAGCTGCTCCTATACAATAACCACATATCTAAAGTTATTTCATGCGTACTTACTCTAGAAAGCTGGTTGAAGCAGGTCCATATGGTCCCTCGACCGATACTTCAAGCCTGTCTAGAGAAGATGAGAGTTCTTTGTGTATCTTTGTTGTCCAACTCCCTCCACTATTAAAGGCAATGCTCAGTCTATCGGGCTCCATGTTCTCATGTGAGATCACCGTAAAAGGATGCCACTGTAACTTCGATATTTTGGGTGCATTTACAAATAGGCTACTAGTGACACCATAATGCACATCTGAATAACAGAAATGGAAGATCAGTAACTGATGAAAATTGCATCAAAATTAGTCGCAGGAAATTAATCTTCAAACTACTCACTTGGACTCTTTTGAAAAGTCATTTCGACAATTCCACCAGGAAGAAGTCGAGCTGAGATAAGCCTAGCATGAGAACGCGACTGTAGGAATCTTAGGTAACGGTCAAGGGTGAAGAGGAATATTCCCGGAAGGATCTGACATGTCCAGGCAACCCCAAGGTGTATAACGTAAAAGAAGGTTGCCAGAGCGTAAAGCTGATGTGTGTAGAAGAAGACTTCAAATGACTTTCTTCTGGTATATGCAAAGCTTGTTACCCACATAACTAGCAGGAAAACCCATGATATCTCTCCTGCTACATTTGATACATAAGTTGGTGACCATTCCAGTGCCTGTATAACCGAATAATATTACTACGCGCCTTGAAAAAAAAACATGAAAGATGGATAAACAACTAAAACATGTATGAATGAAGTTTTGATCTTTAGAAGAGATAGCGGTACCTCTATCATCTGGCTAGTCATCAACCAGTAAATGAAGAAGCCAGCACTGTGCAATGCCGAGAGTATCATCACTGCTTGCCCAACCCATATATGATACTTAATGCTTGACTCATATGTTAACCCAACCAGTGGCAGGATTGAGTTAAATCGAGTCACCGGAAAGAAGACAAACGCCCAAGCGACATTTGATGCATATCCCAATCTCAATGACACAGCTCGAAACCTCACTTGCCACCTGAAAAACACACCTAATTGATATAAACTATGTACTATATTTTTGTGTATATTTTTTTTATTTATAACAAAGCTCAGGAAAAAATCAAAGAGGGTATGCTTACACTTTATCACCCATATGACTCATATATGGATGCTTAACGGCGACAAAATAGTAATTTCCAAATTGCCAACTCATAAGTGCAATTCCCATAATTACAAATATCAGCTCCATTGTAGTAACAACTCCAAGAGGCCCCAGTACAAGAAGCGGACGTCTTAAGGAGGCCAGATGATTCTTACTCTTAGAACTGCATTCAAAATCGACTGTCAGATCCTCTCAGGTGCATAACAAAGAAACAGAGAAAAGTTGACTTCATGAAAGAGTAAAACAGCAAAAACCTTTTCTCTGGTAGCTCCTTTTTGTTCTTAATGTGAATGTAGATGCAACCAAGAACCGATATTAACATCATAGGGAATGTTAGCAGGAAAAGATTAGTACCTACATGACATACAGCAGCAAAAACAAAAGAGCTCAAAACGAAATTTAAGTGTAAAAAGCGATATAACATTACTTAGTGCCCTCGAAAATTTTATCTACACGAGATTTTTTGTGTCCAAAACACGGATTTCAGAAGAGAAGATTGCATAAAACTATGATCAAAAGAAAAGAATGATAACCTTGTTCACCAATGTATGTTGCATTGAAGATCTCCGATAGTTTGGGAGTCCATTTATACTTGTAGAACTCCATGGATATCACAATCCATATTAACATCCACCCGAGGAACACTAAAAGACATATCAGCTTCAGCAAATAAAGGCTGCTCATGTTTTGAAGATTTTGTTTTAGACTTTGCTATTCACAATGCATAGAGAAGAAACAGCTTTCAGGTCATATATATATACATATAAGTCGACCAAGGTGGTGAGTCTTACAAGTCTCGCTAATTAGAAAGGCATGCTTCTTGCTGCTTTTGCCTACATGTATATACAGCAAAAAAATAATTCATGATATCTATTTGAGAAAATGTCAGAATACTTATTGACCTAAATGAAACCTACCTGAACTGCCTTAATTTATTTCTTCATCATTATCTTTCGAATATTTTACATTGACCAAGTACCATACCATTTCATCTGTTTCTTATGAAGCTCGGATAGTTTACTCCAATTCGCGTAGAGGTTGATTTTACTTGCCTCATTGACCTTTTTGTAGAAGGGTCGAAACAGACATGTAAAAGAAGAGCTAAGGTTACTTGAACAGACTGCTGTTACTTGTTTCTATGCAATGAAGTGGAAATTTGGCTGAACTTAGTTAGCAGAAGGTTAAGTAATTGACTGCAAGAAAGTGCTAGTAGTTCAAATCATTTTCCCTATTCTATGGTTCTGCATTACTATTTAATAAAGCTAAATGATTCACTAAACTAGACAACTAGTTACCCTTATTCCTGTTTATTAGTCATTTCTGCGGAAAATGACAGCCTTTATGCTGTTAGCACTAAGGTAAAGCTACAAATGTCATCCAAAAACAGCCTTTATGCTGTTAGCACTAAGGTAAAGCTACAAATGTCTGAACCCCTTACCTTACGCCACCATTTGTAGGCCTTGAGGTATCGGGTAATATTGTTTTTTTTTTTTCGGAAAATGCACGCGGTGCCCTTAAACTTTGATGTTTTGCCCGAAATACCGAATTTTTTGATCCGGAAAACTTTAAGAGGCTATAACTCGTGTTTACGAGCTCAGAAAGTGACGATTTTTTTTTTTCAAATTGATTTATCTTTTCGAGAACTGTGACTTGAAAAAAAAATTGTCGAGTTTGGAATTCGTGACCAGGAGATATGGTCACTCAAAGTTTGTTCGGTAAAAAAAACTTTTGACGTACAAAAACTCCTAGCCACGGGATCCAAATACGTCAATTTTTTTTTTCAAATCGTAGTTCTCGGAAAGATAATCGATTTGAAAAAAAAAATTATCACTTTCTGAACTCGTAGACACGAGTTATAGCCTCTTAAAGTTTTCCGGAACAAAAAATTGGTATTTTGGGCAAAAATCAAAACTTCAAAGGCACCGCGTGTATTTTCCTTTTTTTTTTTTTTTTGTACAAGGGGAAGAGCCAAATAAGGAAATAACATGTACAAATATCGGACCGTGGTGTTGAGAACCCAGTATGGATCATCTGTCCCACTTTTATGTCTCATTCTGTGTCCCATTCCATTTATCTTCTGACACATCACTTCATGCAAGAATAAAATATGTAATATATAGTATAATTAGTTGATGTGTCAGAATATGTATGGAGTGGGACACAGAATGGGACACCAAATGGGACAGAGGATCCTGGTTGAGACACCACCCCCAACATAATCTTTGTTAGTACAATTGGCTTGTATCTGGTTTTCTGTACTATATAGTAAATACTGTACTACACATTTTTGGATATCAAATGTCTAAAATATAAGTTGACTAATCACAAAATATATTTTTCAATGCAATCAATTCAATGAGAATGATTAACTAGGATATGATGCCTGACCCTTCAGATTATGAGTGTGACATCTGTTATTTTGTTATATCATTCAATCATTCAATGTTTTCTTGGCTTTGGAATATTAGGGAATAGTTGAGGACTCATTGAGAAGAAATGTACTCCGTATTACATTTGGAATATTTCATGAATATGTTAGGAGCATATATCTTTGCGAATTTTATAACGTGAGCCCTAAGGGCATACCTTAGGAACCAATATCGGCCATATAAGGCTCATGAGTATCTGTGGACGAGACACGAGATAACTGAACACTTGGGGGTGGGTGGGGACTAGGGATGGCAGTGGGTCGGGGATCCGACCCAGACCCTGAGGGTCGGAACCTAATGGGTCGGGTATGGGTCTCATTTTTTCAGACCCAATGGGTATGGGTCGGGTATGGGTCTTAAGAAAATATTTCGGGTCCGGGTCTAAGTTATGAGACCCATACCCGACCCTTAGACCCTTTATTAAAAAAAAAAAAAAAAAAAAATCACAACTTTCCTGAATTCATACTGGCAGACCGTAGAAACCCAACTAAAGTCTCTTTCTCTCCCCTCATCCCATAAAGTGATAAAACCCAACCAAACTCTTCTGACAAGTGACAATACCACCACTCCACCACTGACACAAGAAAACCACCACCACAGCACTGATACGCGACTGACAACCACCTCTCTAATAGGCGGCGACCGACAACCACCATTAACGGCAGCCAGCGACGGTCAGATGGAGACGGCTATCAAGTACGGTATTGATTTTTGGGTTCCGAGTTTGATTCTTTCACATGTATTTGGATGTAAAACTAATTTAGGTCTTCTTTGTCTTTCTTAATCTCTTTGGTATGTATATTGGATTTGGTAGTGTACAATAGAGATTAATAAACTCATAATGTTAAAGTAGTATGAATTTTTTTTTTAATATTATAGACCCCATAGCTGTTAATCCTGTTACTAAAATGGTGAAATTCGGACCATGAGGTGAGCAGGACCTGCACCCTACCCTTATCCATAGGGTCGGGTATGGGTCCTCAAATTTTAGACCTTGCGGGTCCTGCAGGTCGGGACGGGTCCAAAGGAAAATCTCGGGTCGGGTCCGGTCAGCGGACCCTACCTGCACCCTCTACCCATTGCCATCCCTAGTGGGGACTGGGGAGGGAGATGGGATAAGTGAAGCCCTATAGATTAAATACCCCAATTTCTAATACTGTATAGATCAATTTATTAATCTTTTCACGTGCTGATTAAACTATAATCGAAGAATAATAATATGGAGTAATAAAGTAAAATTATACTCCATAACTTTCTTATGATATCAGGAGTTTTTTTTATATTTCATCTAACTCTTTCCGTGAATATTTTTAAGGTAATTGAAGAGTAAAACACAGAGATAATTAGTACTTCTCATTCATCTCCGGATCACTCTCTCTGGTATTGATGTTCTAATCTCAATTAGATAAAACAACGTTACGGTAAATTGAAGTGAATTATGACAAGGAATAAGAATAGGAAATATAAAGTCGCTAATTTTAAGATGAAAAGAACGAAAGAGAGAGAGAGAAAATGAGTCTCTTCCCAGTCGGTTTGATTCTAAGATAAATATGTCAACACAAGTATGAATAAACTCATTTGAATGGTCCTTAGATCAAATTGTTTCGGGTAAAAGTTTCACAATGTGATGTTTTTTTCTATCCCACTTACCAATTATCATCTATATCACTTCGACACTTCACTTTGATTGTAACGCATGTGTAACACCTAGCATTCATTTGTGTCTGACGCTTCATTTTAGGCAAAACATGAAATTGATCCGATCCAAAGCGCATGATTTGCCCAAAATAACCCTGCCTGAACTAACGCAACTCGTACCTGGCCTGAATAACCCATCTGCCAGGTCTAAGGAGAAGAGCCCTCAAGTTGCTTTTGCTTCTTTGCGCTTCTGCTATCGTTTTCTTCCAACGTCTTCAATTTGTTCTTTATTGCAGCAATTTTAGCACTCCTGCTCATTTGTCCAGAGGTACTGCCAGAACGAGAGCTGATCACAACACCACTGCCCTTTGACAAATTTTGCGATGTATCAATTACAGCCTTCTCGGAAGCAAGACGCACAACCAAAGGGCGTCCACAAGCCAACCTTCCATGCATCTTTTCCTTGGCTAGTATTGCTTCCTGCATACTCACTTCAATAGATAAAGTAAGAAACTCCTCCTAGAACATTGACTTCACAAATTCCAATATGAGACGGTATTATTAGTTGATTGTAATGGGATAATAGGCATATAGCTAGTATACGGGTGTGGATTCAAGTCGAATTGATTGGTCTAGAATTATATAAACATGAGACCGTCAATGTGAAGTTCTCCATTGTGCATTGTATGAGACAGTCCAGTCCAACCTCTTAATGTGTTCCTTATTTAGTTACAGGTTAATCGGTATCTCTCACATGTAATGCCGTCGTCACATATAAGCTTTTGTGCTCCTATAAAACAAACCTCAGAACTAAGAGTAGCTTACCTCTTTTGTGCTGTATTGGACAAAAGCAAAGCCTCGTGGTTCTCCTCGTTTTGGACCCCGTGTATGCAACAGGAAGTCCTCAGATTCAATCTTCCCAAATGGTGAGAACATCTTTATCAGTGTAGCCCTTAAAAAAAGCAAATAGCCATGCTATGTTAGTGGGGACTGGAAAGAGGAAGGGAATAAATCATTACAAATCTTCATAAGTAATACTTACTCGGAAATCCTGTGATCAACGTTACCAACATAAATCCTCTTGTCGGAGTTCTCCCCGTTCAAAGAATTAGGCTCCTGTGTACAATTCGAACAAATCATTATTACAATTATAATCAACACCCAGCCCTCCACAGCACCACTATAGTTTCCTCAGAAAAGTATAGAACGACAAAGCAAGTTTAGGTTTTGACGCCTTGTTCGGATACAAATGTAGGAGAGAAGAGGAATAAGGCCCAGGTGTTTTCCCACCAACACAATTTACAAACCAAACAAGGGCAACTATTCGCTCACCTCCCTTTCCCTCCAAGTCCTCCAGGCTCCATCCAAAGAAAGGCTATTTGCTGAATGCGTATGCCTATTTAGACCACCAAGTTTATTTGTTTATCATATCACAGGTGAAATTGAGACATTTAAACCTTCCTGATGACGATAATCAATTAGAGATATTGTTTCCCGTTTTAAGATATTGGAAATAGTTCTTGACTCTCACTACTAGATATAGCAAAAGTATATCAAATTATATAACATCCTTTGATGTATAATTGTATATTCAATCCTTTTTCCATCATAGAAATGAAATAAGCAATTAAGACGTAGAATGTAAATGCCTTCGTAATAATTAAGAATAAAAGACTGATTAATCGGATGAAACACCTCACAGGCCTCAAAGACTGGATATATCAGTTCACAGTCACAAATGCCTCATACAGTATATGTAGTAGGTTTCTGGCAGCGTAAGAGTGCAAATTATATGACTGAGAACTATGGAAGTATGGAATAAACTTTTTAGCCATAAACAGGATATAAAAGTCACAACCTCAATCAACAAAGAGCACAACTATCAATAGAAAGCATCACTCACAGAAACATCAACCTAAGCATGTGATTCTATGAAACTGTCCATTTTACAGTTCAAGGCAGTGAGGCACTACAGTTAAACAGCGAAGAACGACAAACCGATTTGAAGAATTAAGGAGATATAAGTACCATGAGACAGAGTACAGAGTTCAAAGGTCGGCGAGCAATGGTAACCACAGGGAAA
Source organism: Silene latifolia (assembly GCF_048544455.1). NCBI lineage: Eukaryota > Viridiplantae > Streptophyta > Magnoliopsida > Caryophyllales > Caryophyllaceae > Silene > Silene latifolia. The sequence goes on from NC_133537.1 coordinate 327,116,046, forward strand.
GCAAATAGTTTCGTAATCAAAATTTCTTTGCACCTGCATGTCAACAAGTCCAAAACATTTCAGCAATCATAATACTAACTAAATGAAACATGTTTGAGCGAGCTTGATCACAAGTACAGTATTTCTAAAGTCTTATTTACAATGACGGAATAAAATCCACTAATAGCATTCACCGATCCGATCAGGTTGCACTACAATCCTTTTGGAACCCACAACGATGAGATCCACACTAAACATAAAGGGGAGTCTAGGGCCCCGTTCAACCACGAGCGCGGGAACTGAGCCTCCGATTTTGGTCATTAAATTAACAAGTTTTATTGAGGTAATTCAAACGAAACCTTGGAAGTATAGCAAACTTGACATTTATATTTAGGCCTCATTTTTTTCGTGTGCCACATGGCCTCCATTTGATTTAAGACGCCCCTGTAAACATATCTAAAGGTGCTAGTGAAAAGTGAAAACATATCAGAGGCACCAGTCAAAAAAATATGAAGGGGATGATGATTTCCAGTTAGATCCAGGAAACATAAATGGATGGACTACATGTCTACATAACACTCGAGAATCAAAACCATCCAGGCATCGACATTCCAAAAATATTGATTTTTGCCTATCAATCTGTTCAATCCGAAAACTACATCCACAAAATTAACTGCCATAAAAATATCACCCACTCTACACCCACACACAACCAAATGATTAAACACCTAACTTACACAGCTGCTGCTATATTCACACCCTTCATCTTAGACCACAACAAGTACAATGAGTCAATGAGAGCTACTAGTATTTACCAAAACGTATATGAGACGATTGTATACACAATCAAGCCATTCCATGTCGTGTCACACAAGACTCACTTCCAGTATTACTCAAGGCGACAACTCATACATCAATGCGTGTGCAATTTGTTCACACTCAATTAAAATACCTATTTACTTGAAAAAGTTCTCATCTTTCATTCTAATAAAAATCAACCTACTCTATCAAGCACTACATTGGCACATTGTACAGCCAAAATCACATGATCAGCAATGTAGACTAGTCTAGAACACAGGAAAACCCTAACCAAGGTATACAAGATTGCAAGATAGCAAAACAAATAGGATTATTAATTACTTTCTCCGTCTCAATCATTTGTTTACCTCTGATCAACATACCTCTCGCAATGAATATAAAAGGTAAATAAATAACTGAGACGGAAAGGGTACTAATCAACTAAGCTTAACTAAACACAAGTAAACCCATAATTGGCACTAAGAAATATTGAATTTTGACGATGACCCATTAACCCATTTACTAATTAAGTTAAAAAAATATACAGACGATTTAAAAAGATGCGGATAATTGTATGCTGGATGATAGAGTACTAAATAGCTTCAAGAACTAGATAGATACATAACCAAAATTAAAGAACGAAAAGGTAAAGATTAAAAGTGAGAGAGGTACCAAAAATGAGGTAGAACGCCGTCGTATCGAAGCGGAAGATTATAGAATTATGGTGGTGGCGGCAGGCTGAGAGAGTAAAACGACTTCAAGGATGACTTAGGAGTTACGACATTGTAAGGGGATACAGATTTGCAATATGAGAATAGATATCAATAGCGTCTGTAGTCCAACGGTTAGGATAATTGCCTTCCAAGCAATAGACCCGGGTTCGACTCCCGGCAGACGCATTTTTTTATTTTTTTTATTTTTTATTGTGGGGTCATAGGTGTAACTTTTTTAGTTTTTTTATATGATTTGTATCTCACTTGCAAAGAGTAAATAAATAAGGACTTCATGTGTGTTTTTTACAATGAATACATAAATCTCGTATCAAACCATCCTATGTTAATACAGGATACAGGATCTTTTCATGCTATGGGGTTCATTAGCATTGGTTATAATGCTTATGTTGTACGCTTAAGTTGGTCAGAACTCGTAAGCAACTTGTAGTCCTCTTACGCGAAATATAGAGTAACTTTCGTATGTGTTCCATTGACTATCGTATTAAAAAGAATATTGAGTTCTATCTTAGGTTAGCTTGGAACATTTTTTTCTGTGCCAAAAGTAAAAAACAGGAACCTGCGGCTTCTTAGCTTGCCAGGCTAAGTTGAGATTCGAACAGTTGTAAACTATACATGTGAGACAGGAGTACGCAGAAGCGTCAAGCCATTCAATTACAGAAAAGACCGTTCTAACAATACACTGGATTTTGGGTAATACAATTTCAATTTAGCACAAAAATACCGGTCTTCATATATTGCTTTTCTGGGTTCGCCCTAGCAAATCTGACAGAAATCTTCCCAAAAGTTCCTCAAATCATTTTGAGGCATAGGGAGTATTTCGCAATAATCATCGTGCCATACATATAGCATTTTCAGATGATATAACAGGACTTTTTTACCTGTTTCTTACATAAATCCTTTTTTTTTTCACAGTATCAGCAAAAACATCTTTAAAATCCCATGACTGTAACTAATTCATGAAAAATACAAAAACCCATCTGATGATAATCTTCCGTGCTGTAATGACCGAGTTAGGTGACTGGTTCAGTTGTTCAGTATGTTGATTGCAAATGCCTGGTTAGGAGAAAGTACACATATCAGTCGCAAGTCGAAAATAAAATTTTCCTAGTAATTCTCACAAGAACCAACTGTATGCTCAATAATACTAACCTATTTACTCAAAAGCATTCTCCCAATCATCCGCAACTTCTTCTGCACTGTCAGCTGGAGAACCGAGTGGTTGAACAGTGGAAGTTGGTGGGGTTCCGCTTCCAGATGGGAGCTCACTAGACGGGTGCTTAACAGGATTCACAGCTCCGACTGTGACTGATGCCTGACCTGAACTGCTAGTTGAAGATGCAGAGTTCAGAACAGTCCACCTGTTCCCTGTTGCAGTTATAGGAACCTCCCGACCCTTCCATTTGGATCCACCGGCATCTCCAGTCTCACCTGACCATTCCTCCTCGCCCCATGAATCGTCAACCCAATTACCTTCTTTAGTCACAGCCTTCTTCCACGGGTTACCCTTGAGTCCAGATGTTCCCGCTCCTGACCCACCCCACACACTAGCCCCAGACCCGGCAATTCCTGCTGCACTAGTTTGTTGTACAGAACTAGCTCCATGATACACTGACCCATTATCAAGTCTTCTCATAGCAGTAGCTGCCCGGGCAGGATCACTGAAAACTGCAAGGGCATTTTTATCATTTAACCATACCAGCTCACATTCACCACCGAATCTGAGAATCAGCGTGCTGATATCTGCATCACTTGGGAGATCAAGCAGGGCGACAACAAGCCTAGGATCCATATCCACCAACGGGTCAAATGAGGGTGAATGGTATGCACTGACTCCTATTGACCCCTTAGGCGTCAAAATGCGCTGTGGGGGTTTGGATTTCGGAGTAGCATGAATGACTATAAACCGTTTAGGCTCCCAACCAGCAGAACTGACAGAAAGCTTCCACCTCTCTGCAATTAGCCTAACCGCGTCCCGCTTTTCTTTCAACATTGGGCAAAATACATGAACCTTCATAGTACTGGGGTTAACTCGGCTTTTTCCTAGCACAAGCTGTTTGCATCTCTCCTCCACTGAGAGTACCCACTTTGCATCACGTCTTAACAGTTCTCCAACCACCTGTGAAACAGCGGGATTATCACCAAAATTTAGACCTTCCAGGCTGGGCTGAGTAATGTCAAAAGCATCTGCGAGAACACGCTTCCTCTCAACCTTAGAACACTCATCATCACACATGAGCTTCCTCTGCCCCAACGGGACACGTCTTTCAGAAGCTTCTAAAGGCTGAAGTGAGGCAGGCAACTTCTGTATTATTGAAGCTTCAAAAAGGGTATCACCATTGCCGATGGTGCTTCCCCCAGCATCACAAGGTACAGTGGCACTAATTCTACCACAGGAGCATGTGATTGTGACACGGGATTCACATCTCACATCAGGGCATGGGGCAGAAGGATGGCAAGGAGCCACGCAAGTATGTCTGCAGTCTCTCCTCGGGGCTCCACAAGTTTGCCCACATGAACCCTTCAAGCCGGAATCCAAAGGCGGGGAGGAAGGATCACATGGTGCCGGGTGGCAGGATCTCGAACACGCATGTAGCCCACATCGTCTTGTCTTTCCACATATTTTGTTACACCTGATGTCCTTTGACCCACAAGGGATGTTTCGTAAAACAACATGCCCACCAATACATTCTTTAGCAATAGGGATCGAACAAGGAGGGCAATCTCCAAAATGGCAGCTATGAGTTGCTTCATGGCCACAAGGCTGGGGAACCGAGCATGGATATTGGCATGATGGAGTCGGGGTCCCACAAGGTAGAGGCGGCGGTAGCGAAGTTCTCCCACATGCACATGTCAGGTCAGCAAAGATGGTTTCCAAGCAAGGAGGACAGTGGCCACTATGACAGAATGACTCGCATGCATGTTGCCCACATCTCAATTTCTTTCCACATGGCATAGAACAAAAATGTGGATTCCAATCACCTGAAACAGTATTGTTAGTACCAGAGAGAGGGCAACAACGTTCACTACAGCGATGCCTTCCACAATTCTTCTTACGACCACATGACCGATCACATACAAACTTTTCCTCGGCTAAGGTAGTCTTATAGCACTCCACAGATCGAGAAGTAGACCCACAGCGGCATTTCTGAGCAACAAGCTCAAGGCACGGAGAACAGTCTCCAGAATGACATGTATCCTTGCACATATGAACACCACATGGAAGAACCTTTCCACAGACCCCTGAACATGTTGGAATTGGGTCCAGGCAGCTCTTTCTACGTTCCCTTAAGGGTGTTTTGCCACAATAACAAGTCTTCACTTTGCTGGGCAATAATTCGCACTCGCCACATGGGCCAGGATGACAGGCATCGGCACAATTATGATTTCCACATTTTAGTTTCTTTTCGCAAGTAGAAGCACAAGGGAAAAGCCCCTCATCTGCATTTATGTCTCCCTTCAATGTCAAGTCTCCACAAAGAACCCTCTCGGACTTCTTTTTGCAGAAACAGGAAGCATCCAACAGGACACCGCAAGGTTCACAAGGACCCAAATGACAAATTCGATCACATCGATGACGCCCACAACCAAGAAGCTTATCACATATATGACCACATGTATTCACTGATTTCCGTTCAGAGCACCTTGTCGTAATAACTTCCTTCCCACAAGGACAGGGCCTTGGAGGAGCAAATGCCTTGCATGGGGGACATGGACCAGGATGGCATTGCAATACACAAACATGAGGGCAGATATCGTCTTTGCTCAAATCTGCCCCGGGAACTTCTCTCTCCAATGGTTTCCCACAAGGTTCACCACAGGAGTGTGGTGTCAAGTACAAATCAGACGAAGGGTCGTGCCTCTTCCCACAGAAGCACACATAATGAATCTCCTTTGACGCCGTTAACTGCACTGACTGACACCCAGGACACCGCCAATTAAACCCCTGGCTCTTCTCAGCACTAGTGTCAATAGAAGTAGGTGCCCGAGCCCACTTTTTGATACAATTCAAGTGAAAAATAGAGTAGCAACTCGAGCAAGACCAAATAGGTGCTGTTCTCCTCACCATGTCATAACAGATCATGCATTCCACTGTTCCTTTGGTTAGTTTCTCCTGGATTTCTTGCACTAGTTGTGGCAAGTCAGAATCAACAACCTTCTCTCCCTTCTTCCAATTGCCCCTATCTTTATCTTTACTTCCCCAATATCCTGCTTCCACCCTATCCCTCCTAAAATCCTGAGGCCTTCCCACATAGCTCCGACCACCATAACCACTCCCTCTATGCCCTCGATTTCCTCTATCTGTTTGCATTGGCCTACCATTTCCACCACTCCCATACTCATTGAACTGAGAAACTGGAACACTTGTAAACCCTCTATGCCCTCCATTCCCTCCATCCACTTGCACCGGCCTAACATTCCCATCAACACCACTATTCCCACTAGGACGATACGCATTGAATCCTGACTGCTGTCCTCCTCCTCCTCCTCGATAACTTCCTCGGCCCCCTCTATTCATCCTTCCAGGCCTCCCACGCCCATTTCCACCATTTCCACTATGATGGTTTTCACCAATATTTCCCGGCGATGCACCGACAATTCCAGCACCCCTAGCAACCCACCTCTGAGGAGCATTTTGACCTCTAAATCTTGATTGATCTCTCACCTCATCCTGAGTTTGAAAACTCATATTCCACCCAAAAATCCCTCAATCAACAATACCAACAACCAATATAACAAAGAGGGTACTTACAAAGTCACAATCCCTCTAAATACCTACAATAAAACATTTAATCAAATCTCCATCAGTTCATGATCAACCCATATGTACACCCTACATAAATAACTCAATATCTATCTCGCCTAGCTTAAGACGGCAATATCCATTTAAATGGTAAAATGGATTCAACTACTACCAGTTGATCACATTAAGACAATTTTTTGCTATTACCTAGACAACTACACTAATCATATGATACATGTTTGTCCGTTCTCCAATTAAAACGGATATAGCTGTCTTAAACAAGAATTTGTGTATCAAGAAACTCACAAAATTAGAAACCCTAAATATTTACTTCATAATACTAATATATAATTACGATATCCTCGAACAACATTTGTCAGCCCTAACTCATAAAACACCCAAATTTAAATCACTAATCACAAATTCAATCATGATTATACCAAACCCATATAATTCTACTCCCTCCCTCCGTCTCAATCATTTCATTTGTTTACCTTATTTATTCTTTGTGAGACGTATTTTAATTCAATCAAAGTTAAACAAATGATTGGGACAGAGTGAGTACTAATCAATAACCAACTCAAATAACAACCCCAATATCAATATGACAAAACAAAACCCACAAATCATACATATACATAAATAATAATTGAAACAATCACAAAACAATTAAAAGAAAAGGTGAAATTGACGAACCTGAATGAAATCAAATCAAAGAAAAGTGTGATCTCTTGTGTTTTCTTTTTTTTTTTTTAAATTGAAAAGGGGAGATAATAAGGGTGGCGAGGTTCACGGGTTGTGCTTGAGAAAAAGGAAGCCCTTTTTTCAGAAGTGAGGGAAAATGATATAATACGGACCCTGATTTATATACGTCTGTCCAAAATGTGAGATGAATAATATGATGTGAATATTAAAAATAAATACTCCGTATAAATAAAGAAAAGAGGATTCTTGGAGGCCAAGGGAAATGTAATGGAGAGGTTTGCCGATTGACGGTGTGAGACGCGTGGAAACTTGGACCTTACTCTTTTTAAGTCGTGACCGCCTTTGTTTCATGGGTAGACCCTTTTGACCTTTGTAGGGGTAACCGACTTTAGATGTGTCCGGATTATGTATGGGTTGAATCATGACTTTGGTGAGCTCATTTTCAAAATTGGCCCAATTCCTACTAGGAGCAACTAAGCAACCCATAGAATTTTTGGGTGTAACTTAGTTGGGGCTGTAAATGACCCGAGTCGGTTCGTCAAGTCTTTGGAATTGGCTTAGTCAAAGCTCGATTCATGCTCACGAGCTCGAGCTCGAGTAAGCCGGGCTTGGCTAATTTCGAGTTGAGTTCAAGCTTAGCAAGGCTCGGTTCGAAAGCTCGTTTATAACTTTTTTAAAATAATTTTTATACAGTAATATTAATTTTATTTCAAAATATAAGTTATTTAGGCATTTATAAGTATATTACTTGCAAAATATTTTTTGATATTTTATAATCTTATTTGCTTTTTAAAATATTTATTTTAGTTAAATTCAAAAAGGTGAGAAAGGGAAAATAATATGATGACAAAGCAAGCTCGAGGCTCATTTACCAGTATTACCACCCTAAAGGCCTAAACTTAGCTTTATATATTGAACTAAAACTGAAGCTTAGGTTATGGTGGAGGTAGGCCGTGTTCTTTTTGACGGACTAAAACTGAAACTTAGGTTATGGTGGAGGTAGGCCGTGTTCTTTTTGACGGAAACATTCTGTATTGAACTAAGCTGGTTGTTGGATTGAACTTAACTTGACCTAGACTGAATTGAACCGCACTACACTTATAGTACTTGTATTGAACTTGGATTATGGGAACAAGACCAGCACCATAATGGTTCTCGAGTAGCTTGATGTTTTATAATCTAGCAGAACATAAAAATCCAGGGAGTGTAGCCAAGAATTGAACAATAATCTATTAGCAAACGAAACTCTGACAACAACAAAAATAACAATAAGTAGTCAATAACAATTAACAGCAACAGCAACAGTAACAGTCTATTAGCATCTCAGTCTGGGCAAGTCTCGCAAATCAACTGATCCAACACGGAATACAACTACTAGAAATAACCCAGGCAAGAAAAGGAGTGATAATACAAGATAAGAAATCGAGCCAGAGACAACAAAGCCTCAATTACAAGAAGGCATTTCAGAAAACATTTACATGTAAATAGTAACTATTGACCAGCAAGCATAGCTTGATGCCATCTCAGTATGTGTTGAAGGAAACCGGAAAGGCAACCTGCGCATCTTCTCCAAGCCGGAGTGACCTGACAGCCTGGGCCGCCATGAGCCCAACCGAAATATCATCACGGAACCAAGCACCATCCTCAATATGTGGTATATGGAAGTTCTCGGATGGCGGATCCAACTCTCCAATGTGATTCCACTCGAACCCATTTCCATAAGCCGTAGGAACCCAACCCACATTTTCAACCGAGCATCTCTTCATGTTTTCACGGGATAGGGTGTTCCCGTCCAAGAAAAGTCCGAAATTTGCAGCATGATGCCAGTCACCAAGGTTATTATGGTCTTCTCTCAAGACAATCCTAGGATCATCAGAATCTTCTCCTAGTAATACATGAAGAGCAACTGCTTCAGCAATGGCTGCACCCTCTTCATCCAGCCTCTCTTGCTCTTCTTTCTTTTGCTGTTTCTTTTTCTCGAGCTCAGAACGAATGGCTGCTGAAGTTGCAAGAGCTTTCTCCAACCTCCTCCTCTTTTTCTCGGCCTGCTTAATCCGATCTGTCTCGTCCTTCACCTGCTTCTTTTTCCCCTTTTTAAGTTGACACCCTTTCGCTGACTCCATTTTTGCCCCCCCTAATGCTAACTTTTCAAGTAACTATATCACGACGTATGTGTAATAAATGACTATCTCTCTCTTTTATTTCGACATTTTGACATAATATCTTCCTTTACCTTTATTTTCTTAGTTACCCTCTATTTTTTTATTTTATTTTTGGATTTTGTTGGTCTTAAATGGATGATTCGCAGTGAAGCGCTACACCCACTCAGGTCCGTAGTTATACCTTATCGTACGCACAGTGCAATCCCAGACAGAGATAATAGGGGAAAGACGAAGGGCAAACTGGTAAGAACCAACTGACTTATGTCTGGATAGCATTGTCCCCGATATTCCACAACCATTGCATTGACCCATCGGCTGGGCAGCCAGGTGTCTATAATACAGCTTGAACACGCAATTGACGGCAGCTTAGTTACTGAGCAATTACATGACCGAATCACTGCAGTTATAGAAAAAAATATCAAAACCATGAGCAACATAAACTTATCATCCTTTTTAAGAACAGTCGCATGATCAGCTTGAAAGACTTTGCTAACAAAATATTTCAGCAACCAACCCCATTGGGTCTCCCATCGAAGGTAGCTAAGGCAAATTCAAAAAAAATAGTGTGGACTGTGGACCATAAAATTTTGCTTACAGAGCCCCCTTGAATATTTTAAATAAATCATTTACATTTTTTTTAAACACAAAAGACGATCAAAACATCCTAAAAATTAATTTTTCCAAGTGTCCGAGAACCTCAGGTTTTTGTTCATAGATGTGCCAATGAGTAAACACATACGAGTATTTTTTTTTTTTTTTTTTTTTGGGGGGGGGAAGTTAGAAATAATCCACCAATAATACATAAAATCTAAGGCAGGAAAGAGCAACGAACAACGGGATACATCAACAGGCGTAATAACTTTCGGAAATAAAAATAACTATTTGCTGGAATAATGGATTAACAATATGAATCTCCAGTAGGTGGATTATACATCTGATGTACTACATCAGATGATATAGTTTTTGAGCATTAAGAAAAAGTTTTTGTGTTCTAATTTAAAAATCTTGAGTTTTATTATAAAGTTTTTGAGTTTATTTACTTAAACATTAATCTCAAAAAGTTACATTATAACTCCAAAAAATTACATATAAGCTCAGAAAAAATTGATTTTTAACGTCATAAAACTCAAAAACTCATTAGGTATGATGTAGTACATCTGATGTACAATCCTTTTTCTCATCTCTCAGGCCCATAAAACCACAAACACAGCACCTTCAGCATATATGTTAGCATAAAGTCTACTAAAAGATACTCGTATGACTTACAAAGATTTCTTTTTTCACAATTTCCTGACAGTTAGATAAATTACAATACTCCCCTAGATAAGACACCACAGACCAAGTCTCCTGAAGCACAAGACCTTTCCCATTAATTATCTTATGATGATACATAATGGCTCCTCAAGAGTCAGAAAGCTCATAGTGTGACTTTAGCGATCTTATCCAAAATGTTATCCTAGTGGCCTCAACCCTCAAGCACGTCAACTGGTCCGATTTTAATGGCTAAAAAGTTCTAAATACAGAAACTCAACCTAACACAAATCCGCCTGTAAAATTCATAAGCGAACCAACAATCATGAGCTAACACTATCTAATACTACCCAACTCTCAATCGTTATACGAACAGAAAAACAATGAGAACAGTGCCACAGTCGGAAGGATCGTCATGCACTACATTCTACAATACGAACTCAGATTGTATTTGGTTCACTATGGCAGCAACGCTCTACAACGAAAAGATAAATCCATATTCAGCAGCAAAAGTAGTCAACTTTGCTCTATTACTCAACCTTGCCATATACCGACATGATCACACAAACAAACTACAAACAGCAACATTACCAGTTTTTTAATATATGACTTACCCTTCTGTTAGCAACATAAAGAAGTTATTTCCTTTAGGGCATAAATCATGTAAATGTTCACAGAAAAGTCAAGTCTGATCCTCAAACACACCCTAACGCATTTGAAGCAGTTTAAACAACATCATAGTAAGACCCACATCAAATCCCCAGTTTTTCAAATTGAGAACAAAACTATATTCGATTAAAGAAAATTGTTTTGTAAAATTCTAACTTCCAATAATTCAATGTCTAGCAGAACGCCAACACTCGACATATAACTAGAAACGCTAAATTATGAAACTCCCCCCGTCCCACTCATTTGTTTACCTTTCTTATTTTTACCAAGGGGTATTCTTAGGGGTGAGCAAGTTTAGGTCCGGACCGGAAAAATGGACCGGACCGGAAAAATGGACCGGACCGGACCGGACCATTTGGTCTGGACCAAACCCGGACCGAATTTTTTAGGTCCGGTCCTCGGTCCTCATTTTTTGAGTTTTCGGTCTTCGGTCCGGTCCGGACCAAACCCGAATATTTTAGGTCCGGACCAAATGGACCGAATTTTATGTTTCTAAAGACTATCATTAGAATATTATAAACTAAATTACCATTTTATCTTCACAAGACATTATAAATTAATATTGAGTATTTTTTTCTCAAAAACAATCGTCTAATTATTCATCGACATTTAATTTAGTGAAACTTAAATGTAATTATCATACACAAAATAGTGAAAGAACTAGTTCTAGGTCCATTTCGGTCTAAGACCGGACCGGACCGAATATTTCGGGTTTGGTCCAGTCCAAGACCGAAAGTTTTAGGTCCGGTCTTCGGTCCACAAAAAAATTATTTTCGGTCTTCGGTCCGGTGCGGTTTGGTCTGGTCCGGTCTTGGACCAATGCTCAGCCCTAGGTATTCTAATCAAACGTAAACGAATGATCGGGACTAGAATTACTAGAAACATAAGATTATGCTATAGAATTATGTGTAAATGGTAATATCATTATCAACCAGCCTAATCACACAATTAAATCCTAAATTAGACTTAACCATGTTGCTGTTTGATGAGATCTAACACACCCACATGGAATAAATAATCAACGAATTACACTAAAAAGTCTAATTAAATAATATGCTCAATTCCTTAAATTATCAATAAACACAAATACCCATCAAGCTAAATCATCTCAAATCCAGTAATTCAGTTCAAAAAAGTGATAATTCTCAAGGGCTCCTCGGTTATTACTAGCAATCAAAGAGGCTGTTTACGAATGAGCTAATATGAAAATTGAGTCGAGAACTAGATCGAATGATGGATACTTCACAATAATTCGATACGAGTACATCATAATAAAACAAAATTACGCATAATGATCAAATGATTAGGAAAAAAAGTACCTTGATTGTATCGAAAGATTTGATATTAAATCACGATTGATTTGAACTTACATCCGATCTATAGAGAGCTCCAGATCAATAGATTAAATTATGAAAGAGAGTAAGAGAGAAGGAAAAAGTAAGCAAAGGTGAGACATACTAATAATAAAGGATAATATAACGAACAACTAGTGACTAGTGAGTGATATCACATGGATTATTGCCTGTGTTGATCATAAGGGTAGTTTAGTCATTTCGTAGTTGAATTTGGACACGTGTTCGATGATGATTGTGTGATTGGGAGACTTAGATTTAGAGTTGTCTGAGATTTAGTCGACACGTGTCATGTTGTGGTGCGTTGATGAAAAACGGGAAAATATTGGAGATCGTTTTAAGTAGGATTAACTATAGATTAATTGAGAGACTTAGATTTAGAGTTCTCTGAGATTTAGTCGACACGTGTCATGTTGCGGTGCGTTGATGGAAAACGGGAAAATATCGGAGATCGTTTTAAGTAGGATTAACTATAGATTAATTAATTGTAGACTTATTAATGTAAAAGTTTTGTTGGTTGTCTAGTTACTGGAAAAAGCGACATTTTCAAAATGCTGGTTAACCATTTTAAAATTATATCAATAGATTAAATTTCATCAACTAAAATCAAATTTAAAACTACTCTACCTATAAAAGATCTTCGCTTGAGTTTTGAGTTTTAAAACTCAAATATCCACTAGGTTAATATAATTTTACATGCAAGCCGTTAGTTCAGGATAACTCACTCATATTGTAGCTCACAGAAATCAATAAAATATGTTCGATCAAACATTTATAATAATTCATTATAATTTTTTGATCTTAAATTTATTTTAAATTTATAATCTTTATTCATTTCTTCTAATATTTCATTTTAATTTTATAATCTTTATTCATGTCATCAAACATTTATTTTTCAAGATAAGATTACGACTGTTTTGATCATCTCAAATTAAAATTTAAACCGTTGGCTAAAATAGAAATAAATGACGGAAAGAAAGTAGAACGGATTCAAATCGAAAAACAAAGTTTTCTTATTGTTGTGCAGCTTGAATAAGCTAGTTGAAAACAACAAATTGGAATTGAACAAGAAGTTATCTTATTGTTGTGAAGCTTGAATAAAGCTAGTTGAAAACAACAAATTGGAATTGAACACTAGTTGGGTTAGAATTTGGTAGATTGTGATAAGTAAACGGATAATGATTGGCTAACCGTTGAGACTATGGAGAGATTGTTTACAAATTGTAGTTTGCGAGAGACGTCAAGTTCTCCATTATATGTAAAATAGTCGTGAAAATAGCATCACTCGTCTTCAATTGGGTTAAATGAAAGTATGAAATCTGATTTCTAAAATGACTTTAAACTTTGCAACAAATAGCATACTCACAACTAGTCACAATGCTATTTTGTAAACTTGTATATCAGATTGTGGTAATGATGTGTAGAGTTGGCACTGGGCCCGTGCCGTGCTGGCCCGAGTCCTAGCCCGTCGTGTTAGGCCTCCATTTTGGCCCTGCCTAGGCACAGTCAGCTTGGCCTTCGTACCGCGTTGTGCCAGCCCGGCCTCCCCACCGTGGCCCGTCCTTGGCCTGAGCAAAATCGTGCTCGGGCCATGTCGTGCTTCGTGTCGGGCACGAGAATTTTCCTATTTCAGCGACGTGCCCGTCCCCAACCCGCCCGTGTCGGACCACTCCCTGCCGCTCTATTCACTCGGACCGTGTCGGGCTCGGGCCGCCCATCGTGCCATGGCTCGATTTGCCAGCTCTAATGATGTGTTCTTGTGTTAGTTTCTCATTGATCATAATGAAAGAGAGACGTTTCTAAATTTGTCTTGGCTACAATAACAACATTATCATAATGAAGGAGGTTTTTGGACCAAAGTCACATGTGACTATGTGAGTTGGCCAGTGTGGCAGCCTAACTCAATCTAGCAGGGTTTGGCCCGCCACTTCGGACATAAATATCGCAAACCAACTTATAAATTGTAACACCCTATGTTAACTGGAGATGTCTATTGATAAACTTAATTGACTAGTGCTTAAAAGAATTCAAAGTACTATTCAGATCAACAAATTGCAATTTCTTTTCTGGAAACTCATGATAAGAACTTCATAGTTAAGCGTGTGTGTAGGAGAATAATTTTAGGACAGGTGACCTCATGGGGAGATTCTCGGGATGCACACGAGTGGCGAAAATGCATTAGAAATGACTCGTGTTGTTCTGTGGGTTAAATACACATCTTGTAGAGCTACCTTGAGTAACCGCTCTCGATCCATGTTACGCCGGAGTGTTACACAACTAGCTCGTGTTTTGATTGAACACAACGCGGGTTCCGTGCCAGTCAGAGTCAGGGCCAATTTTCCCTCGGTCAGCTCGACTTCAACACTGAAAAAATAAAAGCAGACCCTACTCGGCCCCCGCTCATAGGGCTCTACTCAGGCCCATGATTCTGAAGCTCATCCCAAAGAAAAGTAATGTCGTGCAGTCGTGCCTGGCCCCTACTCAATCCTCACCCCAACATGCACCGCCCGACCTAGTTGTTACCTTTGCTCACAAGTATAACCCTTTGATAACTTTTAAACTAACGACCACTTATTTGCATAATGAAGCTTGCAACTTGCCAAGACAAAACTAGACAAATGAAATTGAAAATAGTCTTTTAGAGTAAATTAATAATTACACCTTTTATAAATCACTTTTTTAAAATTACTCCCTTTTGAAAACTTTTTAATAATTTACTCACATAAAATGTTCTCAAGTCAAAAGTTGCACCCATTTGGACAATCCGGGGACATACTCCATCAATATTTGAATTTTCTGATTTGAAGCCTAATTTTATGACGAAAATACCCTTCTCTATGTTCATCTTCTTCATTTATCATTCACTTCCCTTCACTCCCTTACTTCCTCCAATCCTCCATAACCAACCACCACCAATATGCTACCACTACCACACCAACACCAACACCCATTGGCTTGGCGATAACATCAAACAATCAAACCAGGTGATAGAGGAAAATTGGGAAATTAGGGAATTAATTGAAGCTTTGAAAAACGTTTTTCTGGGTAGTGTTTAATTGAAGCTTTGCAAAGTGGGAAATTAGGGAACACTACCAAGATGACAAGTACGTTTTTCTGGGTAGTGTTTAATTGAAGCTTTGAAAAATGCTTCTTCCTCCTAACCGAGGTGATAAAGGAAAATGGGGAAATTAGGGATTTGATTTGTTTTGATTTTAATTGTTTAAAAGTTTCCCGTGTTGGGATTTTGAAGTGTGGGTTAGGAGGAAGAAGCAACGTAGAGTGGTGGTCGGGGAGAATTTTCGGCGGTGGGCGACCGAACTAATGGCGGTGAGGGCGATGTTGGTTGTGGTTTGTGTTGGGTATTGGTGGTTGGTGGTGTTATTGGATTTATTGTGTTTGACGAATGATGTTGTTGCTGCAATGGTGCGTGAATGGAGTGGTGTCGATTTCGATTCCGAGCTCGAAGGCAGATGAGGGGCATGGGAAATGGTGCTGCTGCTCGGAATTAGAGGCTGGCATGATGCTGCAAATGAGCAAGACGAATCACTTGTTGGTTACGATTCTCGTGAGTTGGGTGAGACGGATGTTAACGAAGCCGATCGTCGGAAAGGAGCAGGCGAGTAATGCTATTCTACTACCATAAATCTGGTTTATTATGACTGATTGGCATTCCTCTGATGCCGGAACGCAGCTAAGGAAGGAGCGGCTGTCCGAGAAGCGAGACGAACTACAGCAGGAATGATACAAATGGGGGAATAAGACAAGGGCAAAATGGTCCTAAAAAAAATTCATCTGAATGTGCAAAAAAGTGCAATTTTTTACCTGATAACATTTTATGGGAGTAAATTATTAAAAAGTTTTCAAAAGGGAGTAATTTTAGAAAAGTGGTTTATAAAAGAGAGTAATTATTAATTTACTCTACTTTTTATATAATTATAGCACAAAAGCAATATTAAGGGGTCGTTTGGTTCAAAGTGTTGGAATGGATTGGAATGGAGTGTAAATCCATGGAGGTATGGAGTTAGAAACTTGGGGGAAGATGTGGGTATGGGAATACAAGGGGTTGGAATGGAGTTAGAATCCATCAAGTATCTAACTCCATTCCAAAATGCTCCAACCAAACACTTGAATGGATTGAATACATTTCAATCCATTCCAAAAGCTCCAACCAAACGCCCCCTAATAAGGATGATTTTGAATATGAATTAAAAATGCACCTATTTTGAGTTCAAAAAGACGGCAGAAAAAATCGACGATACGAAGTAATGTGTAGACGGTGTTTAGCATCTGGGTTTAACATGTATGATAAACCACCCATCAAAATAGAGGAAAGGCCCAAGTAACTGAATTGACCGCAAAGCCCGCAAGGCTCCCTCGTCAAAACCCTAAACTATTCTACAAAACCCCCCACATTCATCATCCTCTTCTTACTTCCCAAACCCACATCCTTCTTCACCTTCCTCAATTTCACAAACATTTTCTTTGTAGTTATTTGATTCCCTTTTTTCTTCATTTTATATAATTTTGTAATTTAATTATTAATGTTTTTGTAAATAATTAGTGAATTAATAGTGTGGTGCAGTGATGAAGCAATAGTGTGGACTAGAGTTTCTGATCTTTATGTTTGAAGACAAACCCTTGGCTGTCTGAGCACACACCCTTCCCTTATTTTTTCCGCTTAATCTTGTTTAAGACGGGTTTACACAAACATAGTGTAAAACGGTTGTATTTATAATAAACTTGTGTAAGGACGTCTTACACGGTGCTCATGTTATCTTTGGTAAAGTATTTGGTAAGGTGTAATGATGATAACATAATTTATCTTAGCGGATTTCAGTGAGATCAAATGATCTATGATCTGATTGTTACACACACTGAACTCCTTACTGCTTAATTATATACTGTATCTCCTTGTTGATTTTACTCCCTTTGTTCAAATTGTTGTTTACATATTTTAATCAGATGTAAGCAAATGATTATGACAGATCGAGTATATAGAAAGCTTCAATATTTGAGAGTGATTGATGTAAATGGTATGTGATGATGAGATAAAACACCAATGGTGTTCACGGGTAGTGGACACGATCCTTGGGTCGTGCCGTGATCTCTTTTATTAACGACTTCTCCTTCCACTGAGCATACCATTATATCATATTTAGAATTTATGTGTCATTCGGAAATGGTTGTTATTGGTTAGCGCCCTTTACCAATTCTAGGGGAGAAATCAGTTCCTCTAGACGTAATGGCTTGGGCGCCAAATTAATGTAACTAGTGTGGTATATCCTGATTAATGGCTTTTCTCTGTGTCAATTGATCCTGGAAACGCCACATATATTCGATATTAAGTAAATAAAATTAAGATTGGGTATTGCTGTGATGAAACTATTATGGACTAGAGTTTCTGATCTTGTTGTTTGATGACAAACCCTTGGCTGTCTGAGCATACACATCTCACCTTTTAGTTAATTGTTCACTTTTTTGTCTTTGTATGTTGTTTTAGATTAATACTTTTGAAACGAGTTTGGATTATGAATATAATTGATGTTTGTGGTTCTTAAAAATTCAGATAGATACTGTGTTTTTGATGAGTTGGGCTATGTTTGCATTATTGATAGCTTGTGAAAGGGAACCTACAGTTTCAGTAATTGTGTGTTTTATTAGCTGTTGATGCTGTTAGACTTGATTACGATTTATGAAGAAAGTATTCAGTGGGTGAAGATGATGTTATTTGCTGTACTAATGATATACTGTTATCTACTCCGTTCTCGGAATATTTTCCTTTGGAGTAAAAATTGCTTCAGATTGGTGTTACAGCAAGTTTGCCTTGTTCTCTTTTATACTAGCTTTTGTTGATGATATGATTTGTGTTATTTTGCGCCTGGTATGGCGTTAGCATTTGTGCACATTAGCGCCATCCACATAATTCTTAAGATAGTAAGGGTCAGGACTGAGGAATAATTGGTGGTCGTGATATCGGACAAGGATATTACATATAATGTGAATTAATTTTTGAATAGTTGTGATTTTTGTGTGATTATATGTAAATGGTATGTGATGATGAGATAAAACACCAATGGTGTTCATGGGCAGTGGACACAATTCTCATGAGTTGTGCCGTGATCCCTTTTAATAACGACTTCTCCTTCCACTGAGCATACCGTCATATCATCTCTTATGTAGAATTTGAGAGTAAGCTGTTTCTATCTGATTGTCATGTAATTATTGTTATGTGTCATTTGGAAATTGTCTCCTGTCAGTTGTTTAGTGAAATGGATTTGCGCCCTTTACCAATTCTAGAGGAGAAATCAGTTCCTCCAGATGTAATGGCTTGGGTGCTAAATTAATGTTAGTAGTGTGGTATATCCTGATTAATGGCTTTTCTCCGTGTCAATTGATCCTGGAAACGCCACATATATTCTATGTTTTGTAAATAAAATTAAGATTGTGTATTGCGGTGATGAAACTAGTATGGACTAGAGTTTCTGATCTTACTGGTTGAAGACAAACCCTTGGCTGTCTGAGCATACACAATCTCACCTTTGGCTTATTTTTTCGTTGCTCCCTTTTCTGTGTGCTTCATGTCTTGCTTTCTTTGATCAATGCTCCTCCTTCGGTCCCAATCGTTTGTTTGCCTTTTATTTAATCCATCTGAGATGGAAAGGGTATTAATCTGTGTGTAATACGCCATATTCCTATATTCATCTTAGCCCTATCTTAGCCGCAGAATAGGTGTTTGAATATCTGACCTTTGGCTTAGTTGTTCATTGCCCTCGTCTCTGTGTACAGTCAGGCTTGCTTGCTTTCTTTGATCAATACCTATTTTCTGTGTTGCTCAACGAGTTTCAACTTTGGTAGTTGATCTCCATATCTTTGTAGATCTTCAATGTTATATATGTCATGTTTAAATCGCAGAGGTGGCCATATAGCTATATTCTGATTGGAACGGAACCACACACACTAAAGTTCACACTTTATTTGCTTTCGTCATGCTGTAGTTTCACTTCCGGAATCTAAATTCGAGCAGTTTTGTTTGTCTTTTCTTTTTTTGCGTCTTTAATCCTGTCAATACATGATTCTCCCAATTACGGACAGAGTTAATGTTTTTGAGCTTCTGTTTCTCTATATCCGGTATGTATGTGCCATACTGACCTATATCAGTTCTGTAAGTCTTGGAGCATGTTTGCAGTCAGATGTTTTCAACCGTGGAAGGAGAATGCATCGACAATTGGAGGGGAACTCGTGTCTCTGTCATTCTGATTCGTTAGCTGTTTATGCAGTTATGTCACAGATTCGACAATGATGAAAGCATTGGCCCTGCTACAGATTGTGATCTTAGTAAATTAGGATGCTCCGTCTGTAATTTGGTATACTTGTACGTAGCATTTATCATCTAAAATGTGAACAACGGATGTTCGCTTCGTCCACATCTGTTGGACATTACTCATTAGATGTTGTGTCAGATTGCAGTTCTAATATTTCATTTACTTTGTCCAAACTTTTTGTTGCTCTTGATTAGGATTTGGCAACACATGCCATCTTGATAACTTGATTGTAAGACCATCCCCAAGCAAAGGTCGCGCTAATTAGGTCGCGACCCGGTTTTACTCTTAATCTCACCTTATTAACCTTGACCCACTTTTACCCTCTCGAAGAAAAGTCACGACCTGCAGCCATCAACTCAATCATTTCCCACTTTCCAACAATTTCAATCATTTCTCACATAATCACCCCACTAAAGCTTTTCTCATTTTTTTCCAGTTATCATTTAATTTATATAACTTAATTTTATTTTTATAATTTTATAAATAGTTTAATTTTAAAATAGTAATTACGAGTCGATTAATATTTTATCTTTAATTCGGATATTAGTAAAAATATTAATTTAATTTTATAGTTGTATTTTAACGAAAATCTATTCAATGTAATAATCGTATTACTATTTTGAACCGTATAATAATCGAGTCAAAATTAATCCCCCTTTTCCCAAATCATTACCCCTTTGACGTGGTCAGACCACATAGACACAACAAACCAAACTCTAAAATTAATCCCCCTTTTCCCAAATCATTACCCCCAACCCAGATATACAAAGAATCCCAGTTAAAACAAAATCCTAGCCGATCTTCATCATCACCATCTTTAGTGCATCACCATACTCGATCTTCACCATCATAGCCGATCTTCATCATCATCGATCTTCTATTTCTTAATCAATCAAACACTGTTAACATCTCCTATTCAGATCGTCACGTCTCACGACCGTCATCTTGAACGATTACCATCACCGTCGTCGATCAACACCGTCTTCACCATCACCTTCACAACACCGTCAGGTGCCATGTATTTATCTTTATTTATTTTTCTGTTTTGAGGTTGTTTTGATTTTCTTATTTATAAAAATATTAAAAATATAATGGTGTATTTGAGAAAATAGAAAAAAACGAGTGAGTCAAAATATATCAAAATTAAGCTCATTTAGTAGACAATTTAAAAATATAGTTCTTTTTTATATGCTCATATTTTTTATTGTTTTGATTTACTGTATAATTTCCATTTAGTTTCTTATTAATTAGTTCTTCATATATTTCTTTTATTTGGGAAAATTGCAGGCATTTGAGGGAAAGTAACAGCTACTTTTGCAGACAAGACTAAAGTGTGTCCTTGTAACCAAACATGACACCTAGCAGGTCATGGAAGAGGTCGAGGTCACCAGAGAAGGTCACAAACTGACCTTTACTTGCCTTGGCCACGACCTGGGTCATGCTAATTTTTCCCTTAATCATGATTAAGATGACCCAAGCAAGGTCACGACCTCCTTCACGACCTTGCTTGGGGATGGTCTAAGTATTTCATTACTGCCTAATGGCTACACAGTTTCTAATTTCTATCATACGCCATTTCACTTGATTGCTGGTTCAAGATGTCTTGCTTGTGACGGACGTTATCCCTCATAAGCTGAAGACAGATAATCCTCCTCTCATAATAAGACAAGTGAGAGGGTAAGTGGGGGAAAATGGAGCACCCAATAGTGCCACTTGCATATTGTGAGATGGACACTATCCGTTTTCAGCTTATGACGGATAGTATCCGTCTTCAATTGAGAATTTATGTTGTTGTATAGTGTACTGTGTACAAACTTGCATGGTTTAAATTTTACAAGGTAAAGACTAATTTGGCCTTATTGGATCCTCTCAAATTCTTTCCCTCTATTTTCTCTCTAATACACCCATATTTTAGGGGCTGATTTATATCGACGAAGTTTTAGTAAATATCGACGACGTTTCTAAAAAAAAAAGACGATAACTGCCCTTCCACTCATCCAACACTTTCTCTCTCTAAAAAATTTCCTCTCAACTTCAACTAAATTAAAAAAAAAAACAAATAACAACACGACGGATCTCGAATCACCGGTACTTAGACAACTTAATCGCTTCATTATTTGGTTAATTTTTTTTCCCCGCACCACTAAATCTATTCGATAATTGATTTACGTCACGCATTGATTTAGTAATAACAAACATTGCAATTTTTGTGCGTAAATCTGAAATTTGTACCCTTAAGGTTAAACCATGGACCAAACTTTGAGATCTAACGTTCAACCATGGACCAAACGTTGGAAACCAACGTTCGCCGTGGTCCAAACGTTGGAATCCCACGTTTGGCCACGAGGTTCGTTGTCGGGTTAATAATGACGATTGTAACTTTACATTTGGTTAGTGTTTTGGCCATCTCTACCCGACCATTAGAGATGTTTTGGTTTTGGTCTGGAGGCTGTTAGTTATGTGCTCGCTTTCCTAGGCGGCGAGTTTTTGGTCCATAGGGATGGTGTCCCTAAGTGTAGGAGTTTTTTCTCCTTTGGAGGATGATTTTTCTGGTTGTATTCCGCTTTCCTTTTCTACGTCCGTGTGGTGTAAGTACACTTGGCTCTCTCTCACTGGATCAAGGGTCTCATTGGGTTCCTGATGATGTGTATCATAGCCAAGGAGATGAGTCTCCGAGACACTCTTTTGGGTCTTGTTACAGGTATTTCTCCGAAGTCGTGTCTTTCAAGATGAGTGAAGATTTGGTCTATCAGTTGGCCAGCTCAGTTCGTCCCTTCAAGAAGGTTGAGGATGAAGATGTTGGATACCGTGTTCAGCCACTCGTTCACCGTCAACACGTGTTTGTTAACCAATGTAGTTACTTTTTTTTTTGTCTTAGATTACGACATTAGTAGTATAAGTGCATTGGATCATATGAGTCCAATGCCAATTATATAAGAACCTTTTCTTACTCGTAGCCAAAAAAAAAAAAAAAAAAAACATTTCTACAGTTGTCGTCAACCTTTACCCACCAACAACGCTTGACACCCACAGGCCACACCCCTAACTCCTCATCGGCGCCACCCCAAGCCACCACTCCAGGTAGTTGCATATTTGACTCTGAGACTTTGACTCAGACTATTATTGGTACCCGATTAATCTTAGCCTTAACTATCTTCAATGCAAGAGCAAACAAATGCAAAATACATTGCGTTGAGTAAGAAACTGCTACTACATAAATATAAATTGGGTGAAAGTGCGATTGAATCATCTCCATTTCTTTCTCTCAATTTTCTATCTAATGTTTCAATATATTTTATCTCTTCATTCATTAAAACATTATTTTTATGAAACGGTTGTAGCCATCCCCTATTTACTAAATTAATAGGCGAAACTCTAACTTTTTCCGCCTAAAAATATTTCCTAGAATAGTGCTTGATATTTTTAGCATATACTATATGTGTGGACATGGTAAGTTATAAATGGATATAATATTTTGTATTTAAATATTTATAACATTTAATATTTCACATTCTACACAAATTTATCTGATCTTTTTAGCATCAGTAATTTTTTTTAAAGAACTTCTTGATAAAAAATTATTGACTTTTTATGATAAGAAGTTGCGCCTAAAAAATATGGTATTAGTAAATATTTGTTAAAATTCATTGACTTTTTATAATAAAACTTTACAGCTAAAAAATATGTTATATTAGTAAATATTTGTAAATTAACATCACTAATTTCTCGTTAAAAAAAACAAAACAAAAAATTCAAAAAAATACTCATTTTATTATTTCTTACGATTTAAACTTTTATTTATTTCTCTAATAAAAATACATCAAGAGAAACATGGCAAATACGTGAATCGTCAATTTAAATTCTATAAATAATACACTAAATAGTAAAATTTTATAAATATCGTGCATATATTGCACGATCTATATTAGTAACTCTATAAATACCGCGCATTCATTGCGCGAGATCTAAACTATTTAAATTTAATCCAGAACATTTAAGAAAAATGAAATTCCAGTTTTTTTAAGGAAATTGAGCGAATTTGAACCGTCGGAGTTGGGATTGACATCTCAAAATTAATACTCCTTCCGATCTAGACCAAAGGTAACACTTACTATAAACGGACGATCCACACCAAAGGTAACATTCCTTATTTGACCCACAACATTACCAAATGATCTTTATACCCATTTAATATTTATACAAAATGCCATTACATACCCCATATAACAACATCCAATTAAACACAAAATTTCCAATTAGTAGATTATATAACCAATTGTATACAGTTGTATGGTGTAGAATCTGAGATATGTACTAAAGTTTTCGAGTTTTGTTAAAACGAATATGAGCTATGCTTCAAAGTTTTTGAACCCACACATTTAAATATAAAAAAAGTAAACTCTTACAAAACTCAAAAAAATTGCACATAAGCTCGGATTAATGTATAGGGTTGTACAATACTTATTATACAACTGATTGTATAGTAGTATTTGTGTAAAATTACATGGTCTGCTTTTTTTTTTTTTTTTCCTCTTTACCTTCACTTTTTCCACATTTTCTTAAATACTCCGTTTTTTCTCATGTTACTTTTGGTCTGGATCGGAGGGAGTAAGAGAGAAAAAGAGACCAAACATTGAGCTTGTCCCAGAAGCCCAAGTCCGTTGACACACAGATTAGAGTATACACACTCGTGGTCTCAACTCTCAATTCAACTCGCAAACATTCTTCCACCATTTATCTTAATCAGTCATCACCATTGACCTTCCTTCACCCTCATCAATGGCGTCCAAGTTCCACCATTAACAACATCTCTCCATTACCCCCACCTCCCAACCACAATGCTCCTCCTTAAACCCACCTTATTCCCCCCATTCTCCCCAACCAAACTTCCTTTCCCTCACCACAAACCCCCTAAACCCCACCTCACACTCACCACCCCCACAAAATCCCTCCTACAATACAACCGCAAACCCCAACTCTCCGGCCCAACACCCCGAATAATCGTAATCACCTCCGGTAAAGGCGGCGTCGGTAAAACCACAACCACCGCAAACCTCGGCATCTCCCTCGCTCGCCACGGCTTCTCCGTCGTCTTAATCGACGCCGACGTCGGTCTCCGCAACCTCGACCTCCTCCTCGGCCTCGAATCCCGTGTCAATTACACCGCACTCGAAGTCCTCAACGGCGATTGTCGTCTCGACCAAGCCCTAGTTCGAGACAAACGCTGGCCGAATCTCAATCTCCTCTGTATCTCGAAACCCCGGTCCAAAATCCCCCTTTCCTTCGGCGGAAAAGCCCTAAATTGGCTCACCGACGCGCTTAAGCAATCAATAAACCCGCAGTTTATCCTAATTGATTGTCCCGCGGGGATTGATGCCGGTTTTATAACCGCCATTACCCCCGCGAATGAAGCGGTGTTGGTTACAACGCCGGATATTACCGCGTTGCGGGATGCGGATCGGGTTACCGGGTTATTGGAGTGTGATGGGGTTAAGGATATTAAAATGATGGTTAATAGGGTTAGAACGGATATGATTAAGGGTGAGGATATGATGAGTGTGCTTGATGTTCAGGAGATGTTAGGGTTGGCGTTGTTGGGGGTGATTCCGGAGGATAGTGAGGTTATTCGGAGTACGAATCGAGGGTATCCGCTTGTTTTGAATAAACCGATTAGTTTGGCTGGGTTGGCTTTTGAGCAAGCGGCTTGGAGGCTTGTTGAGCAGGATAGTATGACTGCTGTTATGATGGAGGAAGAGCCTAAGAAAGGCGGGTTTTTGTCGTTTCTTGGTTGGTGATTTTGGTGAATTGGTGGTGGTGTTTAGGTTGTTTGAGGAGTTTCTGTACAAATTTGCTAGGTATGAAAACTGTTTTTTCGAGTTTTGGGATTCAATGTAGCTCTGAAATTTGCTCAATGGTAGCTTGTGTACTTGTTTTTCTTGTGTTGTTTTTAATGTTATTTTGGATAATCTTCATCAATGAAATGTGATTCGAATTGTTTGCCTGTTTGGGAATTCAGAGATTTTTGTGTTAAATATAGCTGTGCAATTGCTCAATGATTCAAATGGTTGTTTGTGTATTTGCGATTGTGACAATGTTGTAGTTTTTGTGGCGTTATTTTGATTTTAATTTGGGTAGTTTTCATCAATGAAATTTGATTCAAATTGTTTGCTTGTCTGTGATGGTAGGCAATTTAATCATGGTTTCTCGTTGGACAATGATTTGCCTAAACGACTTTCGTTTCAGTAAAATTATAATGCTGAACTCTTTAGGGCCGATAGTAGTACACTGCGTGGGATGGAGTAAGGGCCCTTCTCACCTCCTACGAGGCGTCCAGTTCAACCTGCTGGAAATGAATTCACGAAGGGTTTGGTGGATAAAATAGGACGTAAAAAAGGGGGGGGGGGGGGGGGGGGGGGGGGCTGTCAAATCTTTCTTGTATTGGGGGAATTTTAATTTGTCTAGTATAAGTGAATGGATCTCCATTTGCCTCCAACCCAACATACTATCCAAACAAGGGAATTTGTTCCCTTCTTTCTAAGTATCTTAGTCTATACAAAAGGTAATTGTTTTTTGGAAGACTGCACCAAACGGTGCTCAACATTATTTCGGAGGAAGGCTAGAGAATGGTTATGTAAGGTTGACACTTTGGCTGTTAGATTAGATTGATGCCGAAGATATTTGACTATGGTTTGGACTTGAGGGGTTTAAACTTGTTTTTCATTATCCTTTTTGTCCATTACCTGCTTGGTGATTAACTGATTGCTGGTAGCATGACTGCATGAATAATTCCTAGGAGTTAGAATTGTTGTAATATTAACAGTATCCATTCTTCCAATTACGGGAAGATGTCATGTACTCACGTGTTTGGATTTGACCATCAGTTTATATTTCTACACAAGTACACGTGAGATTCCTTAGCTGTTGCTTGATAACTTGCTAGTGAATTAAGTCAAGAATCAGTGTGGTAAATCAGGTAAGAGTGTATGTCTGCTTTTAAATTGCAAGAGAACTCGAGGCAAGCAAGGTGTTTTGTGAACCCCAGACTGGATAATGCTTGCTGTTCATAGATAAGGAAACATGAGATGATGGCTGTGTAGATTGATTGAGGAAAAAAAACTATATGTGGAAAATTTAATGTATAAGGTAAGGAAGAAAACTGTCTGGATTATTTGAACCTTTTCGTCTGAACATAAGCAAGAAAATTTAATGTTGAAACCAGACATTAGAGTAAACAACTGCAACTTGATATGATTTCATTACGCGTTCTGGATTTCATGCTCGCCTCTTTTGAGTTTTGACCTAAAAAACAGTCACTCATTTATATGTTTATAGTTTATATAATGGTCACTACCATGTTTTGTTTTTGAAAAATATTGGTAAGTTATTCTATTTACCCGCTGATTTAGTAGAAATAAAACGACAAACCAAAAGAGAATTAATATTTCTCATGCTGGACCAAATATGGGGGGTCCTTTTGAGTAAATTGCTGCGGTGTAATGCACTTGAGCGGCAAAAAAATTGAAGTCAAGCAAAGACCCTGAGCTGTCTAGAGGCAAAAATGACACATGATTAGATCCCACTTTGAATGATGGGTTATCAATTGGGTAGTTGCTTGGACTTCCATTGCTTAATCGCTTCAAGTATGGTGTAGTTTGGCATTATAAACTTGTGTGGAAGTGGGAGGTTCGTGGTAGGTGATGTGCTGTTTTCTGCCAACCACTTCTCTATCGCTGCACGATTATATGTGTATCCATCTGCTGCTACATAGGGATCGTCCATGACTTCCTGTGGTATAAAACAAGCACAAAAGTTGTTAAGTTATGAAACTATGTTTTGTGGTTCCAGCTACCTTATCGGGTAATTCTATGTAATGGTGGTACTCATGTGGTGGGTTCGCGACTCGCCAGAACTAAAACTGTCCTTGTGGCTCTCTCTTTACTCAAAAAGAATAAAATCAGTGGATGATTTCCTGTAAGTGTTGGTTTCTTCAACATCCTTGATTCTTAACAGTCATTGATTGTCTTTTGTTTATGTGTTTCGCTGGTTTATTATGAGGTCCAAGGTTAAAAAGAAACATACCTTTGAAATAGGGCAGATGAAGTGAGCTGGCAGTTCTGGCGGCGCACTCGCAATCTGTTCCCGGGCTTTATCTGCCACTTCTTTCAACCGCTCTAGTGTGGGAAGAATAACCTCTCTTAGATCAGGCCTGTCTCTACCCCTTAGCTCAGAACACAGTAGCCCTAATGAAGCCAGTTCTTGTGCTGCCTCATCTGGCCACTTTCCTGCTTCTTTATCCAAAATTTCCGTTAATGTACCTTCTTCTACAGCATCTTCAACCAAATAGGCTATCCCCACTGCAGGTTTTGTTGTCAGCAACTGTAAGATCACCACCCCTAAAGCATAGACGTCGGACTTGGTTGATACCCGCCCTGTCCTTTGGTACTCTGGATCAATGTAGCAGAGTGTACCAACTGGACTGGTTTCCTTGTACAGGGTTTTGAGGGATTTCTCATTTGGCTCCATAGTAATTGTTGTTCCAAGCCCAGCATCACCGATCTTGCTGACTAAATGGTTATCAAGCAAGATGTTTGCTGGTTTCAGGTCACGGTGAATAATAGGTCTCGGTTTTGTGCTGTGGAGAAAGGCTAGAGCGCTTGCCACCTCCCAGCAAATTCTGATTCTTTCGTACCATGGAAGTGGAGGGCAGTTGTCTTTTCGAAATAGCCTATCGTCAAGGCTACCATTCTCCATGTACTCGTAGACAAGGCAGCTCTCTTCTGGAACAGCTCCTAAGAGCAGCAGCAAGTGTGGGTGGCGAATAGTGCTCAAGATCTCAAGCTGTTCAATCACAGAATAATACAGTTATAACTTATAAGACTTACAACTAATGAGTCTTCTCTTATTCGTAGGTTCAAGATTCTTTTCGCCACTTAGGAAATGCATAATTTAGATAGAGTTGAAACTAATGAAAGGGAGGGAAAGAGGAATCGACTCCAGCAGTTACTTGGAAAGTTTCACAATTTTTTCCCATTTCACTTTATGCTCCTTCATGACGACGACACTTTGCCCATTTTTTTTTTTTTTTGAAAATTAGGATCCTCTATTTTTTGTCCGTAAATTTGGAATCGTCAGATTACACAGGCACTGGACTACTGGACTACTGGACCACTGTCAGGAAATGGATCTAAATGGAGAGGGTCTTGACTCTATTTTTTTGTACCTACACGTCATTTGTTTGTGTAAAATAAAATTGTGGAGACTTTTTTGGCAACAATTGTATATCTTAATACCCTATTATATTTTTTGTTGTAATATATTTTAAGAGCTTTGACCTCAAAAAGTCAAAATGAGAACCACACTGTGAATTAGAAGCAGTAATGTTTTCAGAGTAGTTACAGTTTTGGGTTTCAGGAAGCAAAAATGTGGTTTCCGAGCAAGTGGTATGCATAAGATGTTCATACCTCCTGAAGGAATTGCTTGTTTGTGACTGTGTCTTTGGAATGAAGCACCTTCACTGCGACCGTAGTGTGATGCAACTTGCACTTGAACACAGTCCCAAATGCACCCGCCCCAATCCGAAATTCTTGGGATAGGGATGACGTGGCTTCTAAAATCTCGCTCCAACTGAACTTCTGACACTGAGTAACTGGACTTGCAAGCAGCTGTTGAAGCTTGTTTTCGCTGTCCTCTGCCTTCTGAGCAGCATCTTTCTTTTCTTTGTGGTGAGGTTTGTTTCCTTGACCATTTTTACCCGATTCTGCTTTATATTGTTCAGCTATGTGTTTATGCTTCTCTGTGTTAGCTATTTCGTTAGCTGCTTCCTCTTTGTGTTTTAATGCTGCCTCCAGTCGCTCCTTGCTTAGAGTATTTAACTGATTAAGTGGAAAGAGGAACTACAATAGTAAAAAGACATGAGTAGAAAACTAGAAACTAGCTTAAATTTCTGTATTCTAGTCTGAATGGAAATTGTTTGTAGGATATGAGTATATGACCTAGCTCTTGAGATTTTTTGGAGCAAGCTTAAGTGCTTAACAAGATTACATTATTACAAGATAACTGACAATGATCTCCATTTTTAGTGGACCCGAAAATTTGCAATTCTTTGGTTTTGGAACGTGAAGGAATATAACAAAATGACTAAAGAGTGCTCTTTTTTTTTACTGTGAATTAGCAGTCAGTCTATGCAAATTGTGACACAAAAATCGTTATGGAGCATTACTGCCTCTCACTGTTTTAAATTCAGGGTGAAGGCTAGTTCTTGTGAACCCCCGTTCTCATACTTTGCCATGTGTAGGAGACTTAAAAGCATAGGGGCAATGTTGTCTTAAGCAGCCTCCACCCTAGTAGTATGCTTACCTTCTCATCAATGTTATTATTCTGAGCCAGCTCATACATTTTCTCAACATGTCTCAGTTCCATCCTTAACTTTTCAAGTTCATATATCTGCAGGAGTAAAATTCTCAGAAGTGCTGTAAATTCATGTATTCATATAATCATGCACCACTTAAAAAAATAAAATGATTGATATTAGACGATCTACCTGGCCTTGGGAAGCTGCTTCCGGACTTGCTGGTGGCTGTCGTTGGGGTTGAGTACCTCGTGGCGTAATGCCTTCCACATACTCTGCTTGATGTGTTCCTACAAAAGATGCATTAGGGGAAGTCCCCATGTATGATCCTGTTGGCGGGGTTCCCATGTAGGATCCTGTGGGTGGGGTCCCAACAAAGGATCCTGTGGGCGTGTTCCCCGCAAAAGATCCTCCAGGCGGAGTGCTTGTAAAAGACCTTGGGGGTGGAGTCATTGTCCCCACCAATGAACCTCCCGGGGACGTTCTATCTGAAACCCATGACCCTGAATCTCCACTGCTAGAACTCCTACCAGCAGCACTTTCATTCCCAAAGCTCAGGGTATAATGGGATGTATCCACTGGCTCCATAATTCGACTTGGTACATCCAGATGGTTTGGGTGAGGTTCTGATAGTCCGGGTTTGGAGTTGTTGGTAGAAGAAGCGGAGCCTGAGCCTGGGTCTGTAAAAGCAGTGTGTATATGAGAATACTATGAGTAACCTGTAATCACAAATATCTTTTCCAATCAGAGAACTTGCTCGTATCCACTTACATCTTGGTGATGAAGGTCTGGTCTTCAACACACGGCCTGCAGTGAAAACAATCCTAGTAAATTCCATAACTATTAACTAGGGAAGCTGAAATCTACAGTTGAAAGCTAAGGCATTGCAGGAAATTTAAGATTCTTTTTTACCAGTCCACAATCTCTCAATGCCTCCTGCAAGTAGTGTGGTATGTACAGATTTCGTGGTAATTGTGTAGAGTATTGTCCAACAAATTGTCTATCAATGACTGAAGAATATGCGTGTCGGACGTACATAGCCTTAACATGTTCCAACGACACGTAAAGACTATTAACAGACGACTCATAATGAAAATTTTATGTGTAGTCACACTAAAATGACTCTTTTTACATCACTAGATAATATACCTATTGTAAGTGAAGAAGAGCCGGAAGTACTATCTGGAAGTGTGCTTGATGACCCATTTGTGTTGGGGACAGAGATCACAGTTGGTTCTGACTCTGATGCACGCAGATACTGAAGCTTTCCATCAGCAACAACATAAACTGAGCAAAAACTTGGAGCATTTTCTGAAATAACTGCTGATAGGCTTTGATCTCCCGTCCTGGGGGTTTTCCTACAAAAACAATCATGGCTTTGAGCATATCATTGCCATAATGAAGATGCAGTGAGTCTTGTATGAGACGGTGACACATGTAAGACCAACTCAAATCCTCAAGTATTCTTCATTTAAAAATTGTATAATGGGTTGGTCGCACATGTAAGATCGTCTTATATAAGTCTTGTGCGCAGATGATGAAGAATCTCGAAAGCATTGATGTAGTAGGACTCAGAGGGGTACCTTGAGAAGATGCTAGTCGACGAAGGCCCAACAACAAGATGTCTTATGGAATTTTTATTAACATCTGAGCACAATGTCAGTGCTATATCATCTGATTCAAGCACTACAATGTCTGATTTTACCTGTGAGAATAACCATGCAAATCGTCGTGAGAATTACCTCAAAACCAGGTGCGTTTAACTGTCAAAATTACTGTACTAGACTAATATTAACCTTTTGTGCTTTTAAGGACTGTTGGTAGGGAAGAAGTGCCTTCATTTTCTTCCATCCGATTTCCTGCCTATAAGTATTTGCTACATCCTCTGTAACTTGTGATACAGGTAGCCAAGTTCCGACTGAAAGTAATTGTCCATTGAATTTATCAGTTAATAAAGTTATAATCTGAAATAATTGGAGTTTATCAAAAGGTAGTAAAAACTGTAGAGTTGTTTTGCAGTTAAGTTTAATGACTCACTTGGTGTAGGTACTGTGGTTATTTTTGGGTAAACACGTATGATCCTGAACCTCACTTTACCCTCTGGTACAAACTTCTCTACTGCCCACTTGAGAATGAGCTTGCCTTTTCGACTTCCTGACAACCCGATTGCAACCACAAGTTCGTCTTTGTCGGTTTCTCCTTTCTCCATTTTCTTTCAGTGAGTAGGAGTTTTCTGCAAGCAATATTTGTAGCCACGCTGATTACCACCTAACGACGGGCTAATACAACAAAATTTCAAATTTGATACTCTGTATTTTGTTAAAGCTTTAGGATGTCGCCAAGTTACTTCGGCAGTCGAGTTGAGCCGTGTCCCTTTGTTAACACGACACGGCTCAACACTTTTTCTAACATTTGACAGAAATAGCCGTCCCCGACACACATCATGTCTGGCACTTGTATTCTCCATGTCACATTTATGCCACATGTTATACTGGGAGAATACATATCCATTATCCAGTGTAAAAGCCAATTTTATGGTTCATAATTAGGCATATGCATTTGTCTTCCATGACGGTGTGTGTGGCGTCCATGCTTGACACTAGAACCGTTGGAGATGGTTTTGCCCCGTGGAAATAATATTACTCCGTAACATATACCATTAAGACTCCTTAGTTGTTGTGTAGGATTGGAAATGGCAAAGAGTAACCTCGGAGACAATCAAAGGGGAGAGATAGTCGAATTCTTAAAACCAAGTATTTGAAAGTTAATCTTTAGACCAAATTCTCATTGTTGATTTGGTTATGACTCATGAGGCACATGTTTGTCGCCTCAACATGAGGTCAATGAAAGGATACCATCAAAAGCAGAATGAAAAAAAAAATGTTGGGGTTAAATTATGAGAGTACTCGAATTTTAGATTAAGCATGTCGTCACGACTCATGACTTTGAGCCACAAGCCGAGCTTTGTTTTGCAATTAATTATTTGGGCATAGTATAGGGTAATTGTTACAGGGACGATAGAGGTTGAAGAAGAAAGCGAAAGAAAGTGGCAAAAGAGGAAGGTGAAACGTGAAAGTAACGAAGGGATGGCAGTGGTTACCCCCAGAAAGGCGTAAAAGTTACGCATCTCCATACTTAGGTAATCATCCATTACTTCCATATGCGGATAGTAATTTCTCTTTCACCTCTTTTTTCTCATCCATTACCAATTATCTATGACTTTAGCCCTCTTTTCCTTTGTTTTGAGCTATATTTTCCCGGTAAAAACACCCGTTCCCCAAGCAAGACCTTACGATGAACATATTGCATAATGGAAAAATATTCCGTATGTTAGTACTTTCCTATTTTACTCAATTAGTCTCAGGGAGTCGTGGTTCAAAATTGTCCCCTATCATGAAAAAACGGAGGATAATTGAGTGAAATAAAGAGAGTACATGTTAGAAGCAATGAGAGTACCTATTTTCGTAAATCTGAATCGCCAAATCCGAAATGTGGACCTTGTGTATTATCTCTGCACAATCAAAACTCTGTGTTGCTTCAACTTTGGTGTGAAGATTGATCAAGAAACTAGTAGTATTTGTTTGGTAATGAATTTGTGAGTACATTGTATACACCCTGTGAGATTCAGGATATTACTTGCATAGTCGCATGCACGTCTTTATGATTCTAGGTTCCGATTCATACGGTTGACATTTTATTGTAAGGTGGGTGTTTGTTTATTTGATTTAAGTAATGACTTTCTGGGCACCCTAATCGTCCACTGCTACGCCAATACTCGAATAAAACAAGTGTTAAAATAATTATATAATTAATTGTATTATGAAAACAATTGTTAGAATAATTATAACAAGAATTGTATAATCAGAGGATTGGGTGTTAGAATATTCGTCGAGGATGTATGAATTGACAGTCTAGTTTAATTATTGTTAGTTGGATCCTGATTGGAACTGGGTAGTGTTTAATGCCATTGGAATCCTCTCTTTTACCTCCTCCCTCCATTTCCTTTGAGCAGTCTTGATTACATTCTTGAACGATCTTGCGGTAATAATTTTAAGCTATTAGAGGAAATGAATAGGAAATGGAGAGGATCTTGAATCGTGTTAATGACGAGAACATGAGCTCAAAAACTTGGTCGATCTTGTTTCTTCTCCATTGTAGTGTTGTGTGTGTGTGTTCTTCTTTCGTGTGCTATTAGAGGTAATGTGGTGTATAGCCTTTTAGAAATTATTATCATAATTATCATATTTAGTTTCTGTCATGCAATCCTTTGTCCATCTAAACACCGTAAATGTCAACTACTTTAGTTGGTTTAGTAATCTGGTTGGTAGTCATAATATGGGATTGAATCAGTCAATAAAAGATTGCTTTTACAATCCCCTTTAAAAAACTATACCAAAGAAACAAGTATACTCACTCTCCCCTTCCCCATACCAATTATTTATATAGAGTATTAAGTTTTAACACAAATGTGTTAATAAAATTTTAGTTTCTTTGGATTGTATAGTGATTAGTGACTCTTGGATTTGCGAAATACCAATATTACCCATTCTTAGTACTCCACCTTGCCAGCTCCGCCTTCGACTTCTTTGCGATAATGTCGTGCGATCTAGGCATCCAGCCTATCGCAAATTTCAAAGCGTCTTGCTTGTGACTCTTGTGACGGATAGTGCTCCTCTCACAATAAGGCAAGTGGGAGGGCAAGTGGGGGGAAATGGAGCACCCATGGATAGTGCCACTTGCAGCTTGTGACGGATAATGTCCGTCTTCAATGAGAATTTGTGCGCAAATTTAGGGAGCAGATAAACGCAAGGGTATTATAGACTGTTCCCGGACTTTTCTTTGGTAAAGCCTAAGTGAACTGTAGTGGAAGTGTGGGACAGGGAAGGAGTATAGTAGTTTTACATTCTTTAATCCCAACTAATAAGTCTTCTATAAAATGGTTTTTACATTAGTACCACCATAAATACCATAGCTTTATGCTAGGCTACTCTATAAGACTTACACAAATTCTCATAGCTTTATGCTAGGCTACTCTATAAGACTTGCACAAATTCTCATTTGTGACTGCGATATTCGTCACAAGCTTGTGACGGATACCGTTTCCTCTCACAAAATGTCCATTGAGAGGGGAGTGGGAGGCACATGGGGGTTGCCCCACCTTGTCCCCTCTCCCTTTTTGTGAGAGGTCACAAGCTTGTGACGGGATTAGCCCGTCACAAGCAAGACTGGCTGTAAGACTTAACCCAATAGAAGTAGCTGATATGAGCTGTTGAGCTCGAGTGTGCACTGTATAGTAGTCTACGTCCTTATTTCCTTGGCATAGTTCTACACTCCATGGAAGTGGTAAGCCTCTTGTAAGACGGTAATGTTGTAGAACTATTTATTTAATAAAAATAATAGTGTCTAGTTAGTTGGTGGAAATTTGTTCATAGGGTTATTGAAATAAAATACTTCTAGTACGTGGGTTTTACGATATATTTGTGTGAAACTGTTTCATATAAGAACACCAGTGAACTATTTTATCATTGCTTTAAGGTGCTAATATGACAGTCCTTGCTCCTTACTAGTTAAAATCTTTTCTTCAGAAGTATATATATTCCTGAACTTTTCTATCAAGTAATCTAGGCAGAAGGAAGGAACATTATTACTGTTGTGTTTTTACCATATCACTTCTTGTGGAAAACGGTTTTATACAAGTATTATTGTAAATCAAATGCTATTTGTCGCAAATAAATGTACTAAAACATCTTATAAGGAGGGCATCATTATCTTTAGCCAATGATTTTACAATGTTTCATTGTAAAAACGTTTTACTCAACTGCTTAAATAATTCCCGGTTTTTTTAAAATATAAAGTTGCACTGAGATGTTTCTATCTATCTACAACAGTTTTCACCTGCTTTTGGTGACTTTTCATTGTTTGCGGCCCTACACTTTGCCTCCCATTGTGAAAATTTTGTACTCCTTACTATCAAAAACCGAAAAATTATAAAGGCTTAGGGTGTAAGGAGGACGATCCTCCCGGGAGGACACAAGGATTTCTCCGGAAACTACTTAAAATATTATATCCTCTTATTCTGTTTCTTGAATTCTCTAAACATCCAAAGAGTGTTTAGGACTGATGAATATTGAGGCCTACAAAGTTTTTCCCTGTTAGGAAAACGAGTTTGCAGCGATGCATAATAGACGTTTTTTTTAGTATCACGGTATTATAGTTTTATACAGGTCCTTGAACAAGTAAAATGAAGTGATATTCGAGACTTAGATTTCAAACCTAAACCGCCATTAAACTCTTTTCTTCAAAAGAAAACTTACACTGCTCCCTCAGTCCGGTTAATATTTATCTATTTCATTCCTGCGTGTTACGGTAACTCGTTTGCAAATTTACCATATATACCCTCAATCTCTACAAAATTTTGGGCCATCTCGTAGGCATTTTGGTCCTTTTGCGTTCTTATGGTCCAAAAATGACTTTGTTTTTCCTTTGGTGTTTGTATAATTAAGAATCCATAACTATTGATCGAAATGGATGGTACAAGTTAGAACCATAAAAAAAGGCTCTACCATTCCATCCCCTATATATAGTACCTTATGTCACTCCACTCATTCTCTTCCAAAAATCACTCTCACCCAACAAAACAAATTTACTTTTATTTTACCCAAACTACAACACAATGTCACCATCTCTACACAAACATAGATTCTCTCTTGTAACTCTCCCCCCCTTTCTTTTTTACCTCTTGCATATTTTATCTTAGTATCTGTAAATTTGTGTTGCCTCCGTCCTAATCATTTATATACGTCGTCTTAATTAATGCAGGTGTTATACATTGTGGTGGTTGTGTTACTCCTGCTAAACACCGTAATTAGCGAAGCAGAAGGGAGAAAAGCAGGTTACAGGAAAAGGGTAAACACAGAATTATACAGAGGATTAAACTGCAGGAAACACAGTGCATTCGTAACTGAATTTGGAGCCAAAGGTGATGGGAAAACGTTAAATACAAGAGCCTTTAAAGCTGCAGTTAACTACCTTAGCCGGTTAACCCACGACGGTGGGGCCCAGCTGGTTGTGCCACCTGGCAGGTGGTTAACCGGCAGTTTCTCTCTTATTAGTCATTTCACTCTTTATCTTCATCAGGGTGCTGTTCTCCTTGCTTCTCAGGTTTCATTTCCCCCTCTTTTTTTTTCATGGCCGCGTTTTTTATTAGTAAATTATTTTCTATTATTCGCGCTGATTTTACAGTTTTCGTAACTAGTATAATTGTCTCACATTATAATATGGGCGTACGAGGCGCGACTTGCTTGCGGTTGTCAAGAGAAGTCGGCTTGTG
The DNA here is from genome assembly GCF_048544455.1 of Silene latifolia. Classification (NCBI taxonomy): domain Eukaryota; kingdom Viridiplantae; phylum Streptophyta; class Magnoliopsida; order Caryophyllales; family Caryophyllaceae; genus Silene; species Silene latifolia. The sequence goes on from NC_133537.1 coordinate 327,153,437, forward strand.
ACATACGGCCCGTAAATAATGTGCTTTAGGACTGTGATTATAACTCGTGAATTTTTCTCTGTTTTGAGTGGGAGTGTGGGGACAACTTGTTCCTGCGTTACTAATAAAATTCTTAATTATGGTTAACAAAATTTATGAAATGTGTACGTACCAAAAGTGTAAAATGTTGATAATTACTCCATTTTCCATTCCTTTCCCTTTTCTTACCTTCTTTCTCTGTACTTGCCTGTCTTTGTATTTAAATACACCCTAAATGTTAACGTGTGAGTTTTGAACTCATACTGAGTGTTATCGAATTTCAGACTATTATATATTCATAGAATATGATATAAATGACTAATTATTGTGTTAGATCGTTATACATGATAAAGATTCTGGGGATTACAACTTAAATTTACCTGCTGATGAGACTTTGTGAGGCTGTATAATGTTTTAGTTGGTTCAGGTAGACAGTTAGTATGCTCTCACTCAGTCACTCAGTGCACTGCTCATGCATTGAAACTACTGCTTCAATTTATTCACCTAAGCCTGGGACCCACCCCCATCCACCCAACTACTTTGTTTAGGCTGCATAGAAAGTGAAAGTATAGAAACTATTGTCTACTGTCCTCAATTACCTCCGTAATTGATGGATGCTTTTACATTACAACTAGAACTATACAACTTTGTAGGTTTGATGATTTGTGTAGAGAATGTTAATATTGGAAGCATGAAATTATAAACATCATATAAATCTAAACCTCTAAGAAAAATGAGATAATGCGAGTCTGGTATCACCTTCTCATATACAATATGTTGGGTCTATTAAAATAATGTATCTTTGGCATGTGAGAGGATGATACTGAATCTCGATACTACTAGTCCATAAGGGTTTTGCTCTGTAAGCTAAAATAGTAACCTAAAGTATCATTTGTCCCAACATATAATTGTACCATATGTCTAAAGTTAATAGACTTGTCATGCAATTCTGGTATCCAAAGAGCTAAGAAGAAGGCACGTTTGTGACAATGCCAAACTTTGAGCATGGGAAAATGTCCCTTTTGTTAAGGACATTGGAATTATATTCTTGCTTTTGTCTTTTAGTGTTGTCCAAGAGTATCTCACACAATATCTCCCTTGGATACTATTATCACTAATTAATATTTGTTGAATTCCTCTCAACTTTGATTGTTGATTGTTCTATTCATTAGGGTCAACTATTGGACATGTTTATGAGATTAAGTCCAATGCTTTTAACATAGGAGTACTATTTGTGATGACAATATGCATTTGACTATTTAAGTTTCTTAATACAACAACATTACCCCAATGCCTCAATGGCTCCCACAAATTGCGGGGTAAGAGAGGGTCGGATGTACGCAACCTTACCCTTGTGTTAGCAACATAAAGAGGCTGTTTTTGAATGACCCAAGATGAAAATTGCGTCGAGAACTGCATCGAAGGACCGCTAATTCACAAAAGAAAGAAGCGCAACCACTTTAGGGAGCCATTTTGATTTAGGTTTCTTAATATGTTAAAAAAAATTATATACTAAAAACATTTACGTTTTACACGGTTCTTGACATGAGTTTTTGTTTGGGTCATTTGAAAACAGTCTCTTATGTTGTTCACGTAAGGTTGCGACATTTGAGTTATTCCTGCAATTTTGAAGCAATAGGTAATGTTGTACTAAAGCAATTTACATTTGCTAAAATCTTCCATAAAATTATATTTTCAACTTAAAATTTATTATATGATGCTTAAATCAGATAGTTAAGATTCTCTGTTAAAGATAAGGAATAAGAATGATAAATTATGTTGAGAGTACTCATCCTTTTGAAGATAAACGATCACTACTACAAAAACAACACGCATTACCGTCCGATAGAAGTGGTCGGTAAAATCTAAAATCAGTCGGTAAACCAACCGATTTTATAAACTTACCGACTACAAATATTCGGCCGGTATTTTCCAGATGGTAATCAACACATTTCTTGTAAGGTAGTCAAGGGACAGTATGATAAGAGCTGAGAAAGTAAAAATAACTTTGCAAAAGATGGGCCTCTCAAATTGTTGTGTACACTGTACTTTGACATCCAATGATTCTTTAGAAGTCTTATTTGCTAAAATAAATCTATTGAACTTTCTTATTTCTTATGCGAAAACTACAATGAAGTTTAAACCGAGTTAGAGGGAGCAGGACGTAGGACGTATTAAGTTCCTTTCAAATTTCGTGAGTAGTAGTTACATACAACAGTACAAGTAATGAAGCTTGTCCTATGAAGTGTTGCAGCATCCTAGGCACACTGTCATCTTCTTTGATCATTACTCGATTTTGATTGGTAGTTAAGAATTGGATAAATTGGATTAGGCAGACGATATTAATGAATTCTAACTCGGATTTATGTGGTGGTATAAATTTGTAGGATGAGAAAGAATATCCAATACTTGAGCCATTGCCATCTTATGGGAAAGGAAGAGACGCCCCAGCTGGACGTTTTGCCAGTCTCATTTTCGGAACCAACCTTACTGACGTTGTCATTACCGGTAATTGCACTCAAGATGGTCATTATTGTTGAGATGTTGGGGTGTTTTCTATGTCTTGTTATGCTCTTAAAATGTTTTTGAACTTGATGATTGCGAAAAATGTTCTGGTATAGACAGAACCAGGGCCAGCAATAATTAGTCTGGCACTAGCATGCTTCCATTCTATTCATTGCACATTTGACTTTACACGATATCACCTTTGTCTATTTGCTACTCCGGTCCCTCCTTTCAAGTAATTTGTTCAGATTATGTGCGAGGAATTTTGACAAGCGTGTGAAAAGGACTTGAAAGGAAGGAGTACTAAATAAAAAGCATAAGAAGTCATTGAAGGATGATACTTCTACGAGTCAGATATATATTTCATGGTTTGCAGGTGCTAATGGCACAATAGACGGGCAAGGGGAGTCGTGGTGGAAGAAGTACAAGAGTAATGAGCTCAGACAAACCAGACCTTACATGATCGAGCTCATGTACTCCAATGGAGTCCAGATTTCTAATCTCACCTTGCTCAATTCCCCTAATTGGAATGTTCACCCCGTTTACTGCAGGTATATATATTTCCTCTTTCACTATACGCATAAGACATCATATTCAGGTGTTCAGAAAGCAGTAAAAAAATGACCACCTATATTCATTACAGGGATGTGATAATCCGTGGGCTTACCATCCTCGCGCCAACTCATTCTCCTAACACTGACGGCATTGATCCTGGTACGTGCTTAACACCGTAAAAGTTGGTTTTGCATGTTCATCTGTTTGCTAAACTTGTTGATTATTGTTATTTAGTGATATTTTAATCTCGATATTTGCATTGTGGAAATGGGTGGATGAGGAAGAGAGCCTCTTACGATTCTGCACGGTTTTGCAGATTCTTGCTCGAATGTAAGGATAGAACACAACTACATAGTCTCAGGAGATGATTGCATAGCGATAAAAAGTGGGTGGGACGAGTATGGTATTCGCTTCAACATGCCAACCCAAGATGTGGTTATACGTCATCTCACGTGCATATCTCCGACTAGTGCCACTATCGCCCTCGGCAGTGAGATGTCTGGCGGCATCCAGAATGTACGAGCAGAACACATCACTGCCATTGACACCGAGTCAGGAATCCGTGTCAAGACTTCCCCTGGCCGTGGCGCCTTTGTTAGGTAACCGTAATACCTTAGTACTTGACCTACTCGTTACATGCTCCCTATTTGCAACTGAATGAGTGTATGAAATATTTTGTGCCTTCTCAATAGGAATATCTATGTAAGGAAAATGACAATGAAGACGATGAAGTACGTGTTTTGGATGACTGGATATTATAGTTCAAGTCGGGTCCACCCTGACCGGCACTATAACCCAAGAGCTCTGCCCGTGATCGAAGGAATCAACTATATGGACATGGTAGCCGCAAACGTGAGTATGCCGGGGTATTTAGAGGGGATAAAGGAGGATGTATTCAAGGGCATTTGCTTATCCAATGTGACCATTGGATTAGCCAAAAAGCCTAAAGAAATGTTGTGGAATTGTACCAATATTGAAGGCGTGGCGAGCGGTGTAACGCCTCAACCATGTGGATTTTTAAGGGAGAGTAGGGTCACAGGGTGCCCTTTTCCGGAGGATAGGTTGCCCATCGAGGAGGTGAAGCTCAAAGTTTGCTCTGTTCCTGTTTTAGTTTAGGGATAGGGGATTGATAATGCCACAACCCTTTTTGTTAATGCCACGCCAATACAAGGCAAAGCTAAGAGAGTGTTACTATTCACTGTCTCACAAAAACGAGTGGCAGTAGTAATTTTGTTGTGGCATTATGCCTTCCCTAGGGATATAGCAGTAACTTCTGCGCTTCCGTCCACCTTTGTTATGCTATACAGAGTATCTATTTGTAATGAATCGAAATTCTCTATTATCTATGAATATGTTTTTAGTAATTTATTTTGTAATGAATCGAAATTCTCTATTATCTATGAATATGTTTTTAGTAATTTATTTTAGATTCGACACTGATCCTTTTAACAGTTCGGAGTACTTTGTAACTTGAACTTGAATTTCAAAAGCTTAACTTCAAATGTTAGACCTTCACACAAGTGTTCCCTGTCTGTAAGTAAGACCGGCGATGCAGTACTAAAGATCATGATAAATGTTGGAAGATTATGAATCACAATGGTTTGTTCACACTGCTACATGTAGTATTGCTCGTATATGTGATTGAAGAACATTTTTGGTATAACTCAAAATGAATCTCCTCCAAGATGCATATTTTGGTACAAAATGTAGACAAAATTAATTTTTTTAATACTACAATTTACAACCAGTAAATAAGATGTAAAAAGGGTCGATATCTCCCTAGGTCAGATGTTGAAGCTTTGAGGGCATCGGCTTTCACAGGGACACCACTACCACGGCTTCAGAGATGAAAATCTAAGTTCGGCATACAAAGCTGTTGAATGTTAACCTGCGAATGCTCCTTCATAGGATGAAGCTTAATCTCGTATAGTTTCGGCCAAAGTTTACCAGTCACTGCAAAAGAAAATGTAGATACCGATATTTGATAATAAATACACCTAAAGCTTGCTCACAAATAGAGGCTAATTCTACAACTGATTAGCTTAAGTAGAGTCTTGGTCTCGGGTTCAAGACCCTGCAACACAGCAGTGCTAAAACATGGGAGGGAGAGATTTTCTGCTTTTGTAGAAATACTTGGCTAGATTCCGGATTAAACCCGATGGTGCAACTAAAAGTTATCCAAGATAATTCTACTCTGAGCACTAGGATAAATGCAAGGAGTTGAGCTAGCTTAACATGAGGTTTCGAGTTCACACACTCCTAGAATGCAAGAGGGTTAAAACTTGGGAGGGAGAGATTGTCGCTCTTGTGGTCAAATTGGCTTAATTCCGGACTAAACTAGATGGTACAAACCACAAATATATACAGGCTAGTTTTGATTTCTCTTCTGTGGTACACCAAACCACCTCAGTTTGCATGCCTGTTTCCAAAACGCTTCTGGTTTTCGCCAAAGCATATTCAAGAAACACTTGCAGTTTTCTGGTTTTGTGTACATTTTACTTGTTCGCAGTGGCTTAGTTCTTATAATCGTTACATTTTATTTTACTTTAGGTCTTATCATCATTCAGTTAATCAACTTGAACACTGGCAAATTCGTAAACTGAGAATGTCTGGAAAGCATAGAAAAAAAAAAAAAAAAAAAAAAAAAAAAAAAACAGATTACCAAATATGCGCTGCTTATCGCTATCCCATGCTATGCCATTCAAAACATCAAAAACCTGGAACATGGTACATTGTTAATACAAGAGATCATTAGAAGAATAAGGAGTGTATAAACCAGAAATTGACCATACAATGTAATCAATACATACCATTTCACCCTCCTGTATCAATGTTTCCCTATATAAGCAATGGAAGTGTCAATCAAGAGTGTTAAAAAAGAGAGATGAAAAGATTGACTTGAAAAAAGAGGTATTAAATCGATAACTTATACCTTAAATTGGGAAGAAGAACCCATCCCACAACAGTGCCACCAGGGGATAGTCTAACAATGCAGTCAGCCTGCCCAGAAATGAAACAGACTTCTAAGACGCGTGCGTATACATGCACCACGAAAAGCAGTTTACACCAAATTAACACTCAATTAGGTGACCATACACCTTCACAAAAGAAACTCATCAACAACATTACCCCAGTGCCCAATGGCTCCCGCAAATTGCAGGGTAAAGGGAGGGTCGGATTGTGCGCAGCCTTACCCTTGTGTTCGCAACACAAAGAGGTTGTTCCGATTACAAAAATGTGTACGGTTTTAAGGAGTTATAGAGAAGGAGACTTCTCAGTTATCACAATCAATTTCGTACATGAAATACGGAATAGTACCTGATCACAACAAAAAAGCAAGATCTCATTTGATCCAAAGAAGACTGAGAAAGGATTACCAAGACAAATATATTGACTTATTACACATGTTTATGTTATTGCATGTACAATGTAGAATTCATGTGTTCTAATTGTTAAGAATCTGAAATGCAGCAACTAAGCAATGACATTTTGTATCAGCAGGAACCTCAATCCAAATGTGTCTCGGTATTGTTATGTTGTAAGGGAATGAGAACTTGACAAGTCAAAAGGAGTGCTTTTGTAAGCCAAATGTTCCCACATACATTGAAATAATAATGATTAGCAAAGCACTAAACTAGTATTGTGAGTTAACAAACAAGTCTTACCCCAAATATATTTGCCCATACTTCACCATTTATGAACTCTAGTTCATTGAGATATCGTACTTCACCACCTTCATACATGACTTTTTGCTTTTGTATCACTGTAAATAAAAGGTCCTACAGTTAACGTCAATGAGGTTCAAGGACTCATATGCATAAGAAAACAGCTTCAATTCTTTTAAAACTATCCTTTAAACCAATTACAGATTTATCACTTCAAACAAAGAGTAAAAAGTAGAATCCAGCGAAAATCACGGATCTTATTACTTTTAGCTCCAAGAATAAATATACATTTTTTTGCCGAAGATTTTTTTATGTGATAGGAGGAGTTGCGACTTGGAGCATGTACACACTCACAAACATACACCAAATGCGAGTGAGGGAAATCCAAGGCACCAGCAGCTAATACCTTATAGGAAGATAGTGATATTACTTTGTGACAAAAGAGAAGAGAAAGTGACTTTTAAAGAAACTTGAATAAGAAAATAAGTGAAAGAGTAATAAAACTGTGGCAGCAACCTTCCATAGTTTTGGGATCCATTTGATATAATATTGAAGAGCCATCACTTCCAAACAAGGTTTTCCCATCAGTTGTCAGACCCCAACCATCTTTCATATGATGAGTAAATGTTGTTACCTGCAAAAAAAAAAAAGAGCATGGAACTGTCAAACATCTAAGCAATCAAAACTCTAAGAGCAAACAGAGAAGTAGGGCTAAGCAACAATGGGGAATTTAGGCCAGCTACAGCCAGATTGCGTTTTAACTTTTAAGTGAGTCGATCAAACCCAAAACCCTTTAAACCCTAAAATATGTACAGTACAATTAAACCACTAACAAATTAAATGTATGAAATAGAAGCAGGTATAGCTGTATAGATACCAAATGCAATAAAGTGAGAAAAGAGTAAGCAAAGGTATAAATATCGAACTAGGCGCAAAGAGAAAGTATATGCTAAGAGCGGAGATATAAACTAGGGGTAGTTAGTTATGTGCTTTCAATAATTTTTAGTTCCACCAGGTACCATGGAGTTAGCTATCTCCAGATTCTCAACTGTTCATATCTAAAAAGGTTAGTTGTGTGCTTCCTACCATTTTTAGTTCCACCAGATACCATCGAGTTAGCTATTTCAAGATTCTCAACCCTTCATATCTAAAAAGGAAACTATTGACCAAGCAGCTCGAGGAATTCTTCCGAAATCAAATACTACAGACTGCGAAATAAAAGGATCAAGATCGTTTTATCTTGTCGTACAAAAATGTTTTCTCTCTCACGCACAGCTACGTTTACATAAAGAACTTTTTAACCAAATTATCAAGTATGAATAGTATAGGCTTTCAGAAATCAGAGAGCAAGTTACAAGGTAAGCATGAAAACTTCAGGAATGAATCGCGCACTTTGAAGCTAATTCACATGTGTATTCTACGCTAAATTTTACTGAACTCATCAGCCATATCAGTAAGTAATCACATACAATAAACTACTAATGAGTATTAAGTCCAAGTAAGAAATAACGAATTACAGACATTGTTGAAATTATCTCTCTCATAAATGAAACCAGTTTTCTGCAGCCAAGTTACTTGATACAACCTACAGGAAACAAACATTCAGGAATTAGAAGAAATTGCCCTCTTAGACTCACAAGAAGGAAACTGAGTGATCTAAAATCCAACTTAAGTTCTTGAGTCCATACTTGGGAAAAATATAGCCCCAATATTACTATGTGTCATGAATTACAGACATTGTATCATTATTCTCACATTTTTAAGTCATTTTTGTAGAATCTTCGGATCCTAAAATACAACTATGTTGCGTCGACAATGATTGATTCAATGTCAAATCAAGAGCAAGCAGGGTAAAATTTTGCATTCCAAAAAACTGCTAAACTTCAAACAATATCCCGGGGTGAAAAAGGAGAGACAATCATATCTGGCACTAACATTAACTGTAGTTTAAGTGTTTAACATTGCATGTACAAAATGGTGTCTGGCATAAGTAGAACTGTAAGAGATACAAACTTACAAACCTTTCCTCAAGAAGAGTTAATCCTTCCCCAAAGATAGATTGATCCATTTTATATTGAGTCTCAACCTACGAAACCTTACAAAGTGTCAATGAAAGCAGCCAACGTGAAGCAGGAAGTGAACAATCATAGGGTTGAAACATATTATGAGGAAGCATACCGACATTAGCTTTTTTTCCCCTAGAAGTATAATAAGCACAAGAACTAAAGCTACATAACAAAGTGAAAGTGCCTCCGCAAGAATCAATGCCTTAGATGGAGAGGGGCAAACATAGACAGCACGGGATATCTACTCAATGTAAAATAGATTTGGGAGCCTTTCCTGGATACCAAAAGTACTGCAGTCCCATAAATGCATATGATCCCCATGCATAACCCGCAACCACACACGCTCCCTCACAGGAGCATGCAGACACATAAAGCACATGTGTGCCACTATGGGGGTGTCTGTGTGTAACTAAAAAATAGAACAATTACAAAAAACAAAGATAGTAATCCGTCATTGAAAGCATTCCCCCCGTGATCACCTATGGACCTCAAATTCAAAATTACATGCACGATAGAACAAATATGAAATGCATGGTAAAGGTGATGAGAAATTAAGTGAAATATGGCATACCTTCCCAGTTTGCAGAGCCACTTTCCTGACTGTTGACTGCAAGGATGAAGCCCAAGTCATATCACAAACGTTAAAAGCGCAAACATGAAAAATACTTGCCTATTAGCAACCGTAATAGAACAAATACCATCAGAACAATGGAAGTTAGAACATTGCTATGCTCAGTACCAAGACATACTAGAGACCCTGCATTTCCTCTCATGTGGCAAACACAAAGTGCAACTGTAAAAGGGAGAAGAGCTCACCTGTCCGTAAAGACCAGTTGATTCATACAGAGTATCATTTCCCCAGTAGAGAAGACCCTGGAATTGGTACAAATTGATGTCATCCTCACGCTAACAGAAACATAAACTTGTGAAGAAAGATAGTTGGCAAAAAATACAACCTAAGTTGTTCAATAGAGAAACAGTCCCATTGTCCCGAAAAGATTGACAACTTTCAAAAGGCTTCGTTTTTAAGAAATTGACCAGAAATATCCTAAATACATATATTTACTTCAAACCAAATTTGTACTCTAGCACCTACAAATTTGTTCCTTTCTATAGGAGTATAAAAAGATTATAATTTTGTAGTTTCCTGGTATGGAAAGTGCTCAATTTTTTTTTGAGACAAACCAAAAACGGAACAGTGATTATTCTACTGGAGACCAAGGAAAACCTAAGACTTATAAACTAGATTTCAAGTAACCAAACAACGCTACGTCAACAACTAAGAATGTCAGTCCCTCTATCTCATCTGGTTCGTTACGTTTTCATTCATTTGTTACTTGTGAGGAATATTTCATCAAGCGTAGAAAATCAATTCAGACAGAGGAAGTAATATTGTAGCCAAACCATAATTCCTTAACTCCAAATGCAATATGTATGCATCAATACTAAATCGGTCCCAAAAGAACCGGAATCAATTGACTAGGGTTCATTCAAAAGAAGCAGTGCTGCAAGCAGAACTTGCATGCATACATACATACATACTCCCTGTCTGCCTAAAATCGTATCACAATTCCACTCACAAACATCCAAAGATCAATTTTAATCTCCTTCAGTTCATCATGTTGCTCAGTTCTAACATTTACAGGACTACATGATACCAAACTCACCAGCAACAATAATATCCGAACTACATTTCTAAAAATAGGCAATTGATCAATGCGTTATAACTTATAATTGATCATATTACAAAGCACTCAACTTTGGCATCCTTACCTAAAACCCGAAAAACACACTTCAAATTACTGACAAATCAATCACACACACACTAAAAAAACATAATTAACACCTAATTAAACTACAAAACCCAAACTTACCCAGATGATCAAACAAACAACACAATTAGAAACAACTGAAGCTCAACCAACAGTTAAAAACTCAAAAATTAAACAACCAAAAAAGCACTGAACTTTGGCATCCTTACCTATAACCCAGAAAAACCCACTTCAAATTACCCAAAAACTCAATCACAAACACACTAAAAAACCCTAATTAACACCTAATTAAACAACCAAAAAAAAACAATTTCACCCAGATGATCAAACAACAGTAAGAAAAAAAAAACACAAAAAGTCAACCTGGGTAAAAGCATCATGATCATGAGGAAACTCATTGACAATTTCCACAGTATAAACAGGAGGCAATTGAGAATTATTCAGAGAATTGCGCGGTGCAAACCAAGTGTTCGACGAAATGCCGAAGAGAAGGATAAAAGAAAACAGAAGGGCAGTAACACCAACTCGAGCCCACCATTTGTAAGGAGAAGATACAGAAGTCATGTCCGAGTTAGGAACTGAGTTAAATAGTTGAGTTTTGTTGTTTCTTCTCTTATGTGATCCACCATTGAAAGGCATAATTATTGAAGAATGGTGGTTTTATAGAGTTGGCATCAGATTCTTTTCTTCTTTTCTGCATGTTAAGAGTTAAAGTTGCACAAATGGCTTTATGGTTTATACTGTTGAATATGTGCATTGATGAGTCATTGTAAGATTCGTTAGTCGAAATATCAGCATTTATAGACATGGCTAACGGGTACCTTGGGTCAGGTTAGTTCGGGTTTCTTAATTTTTTTCGGGTTAATTTGGGTTGGATCGGGTTATTTTGGGTTTTATGATGTATTTTTCGGGTTATTTTCGGGTTAAGCGGGTTGGGTCATTTTCAGGTCAATGATTAAAATAGAAAAAATTATTTCAAATATTATTAGGTCAATTAAACTATTAAAGTAATGTTTTGTCGGGTCATTTTTGGAACGAATCACTTCGTGTCGGGTCAGTTACGGGTCAATAAATCTCGGGTCAGGTCGGATCAATTCAGGTGCAGTAGTTCAGGTCACGGGTCAACATTTTTGGGTAGTGTGAATCGGGTTTGGTTTATTTTGCCAGGTCTAATATTTAACATTATGGAAGTTGTCTTGAACTCCCTTCGAGTTTGATTACGCATACACGCGACACCTGTGTTTTAACTTGAATTGGTTAGATTAGTCATTTTACTCGTGTAGTTAGCTTGTTTTTGGTTCAAAAGAACGCACTTATGTCGCGGGTGAGAATCGAACCCCTTACTTCATCGTTGGAGACTTGGATTAAGGTAGCTCTTACCACTTGAACTAACTCTGATTCTCAGATGTAGTTAGCTTGTTACCTTACTCAACTTATCTATATTTAAGGAAATTTTAATTTCTTAAAGTCTTATGTTATATGTTTACAATTTAACTTCAAATAAAAAAATCACCAAAACAAAAAAGTTTCCTAGGGTAAAAAGGGATAATTTAACCCATATATTCTAGGGTAGTATACAAGAATTCAATCAATCTATAATAATATTTTATCAATTGGTATGAAATAATAACTATACTAAGTAAATTAGATGAATAAGAAGTTCCCTTGAATTGTTGTTTTTATTATGTTGAATGAAGATGAATGAATTATTAAAGATGAAGATGTATGTATGAGTTAAAATATAGTGGGAGATAAGGAGATTAAGGCATTGTTCTTTTGAACTGAAACTGATTTGATCTAAACTGAACTGAATTTATAGAATTTGGATTGAACTGAACTTATAGGATCTGAACTGAACTTATAGGGTTTGAACTGAACTGAACTTATAGGATTTGAACTGAACTTGTAATACTACGGTTTTCTGTACTGTTGGGTACTCTATCGAGTAAGGCTTACTCTGTCGAGTAAGTGAGTGTTGCGTACGAAACAGTGTACTGCTGATGGGTACTCGATCGAGTAAGTGGGTTACTCGATTGAGTAAGGGGCACTCGATCGAGTAAGTGATGTACTCGATCGAGTACGTCGATTTATGGGTTATTTTTGCCGGGTTTTGATAGTAACGGGAGAATGAAATATAAAGTTATTTTATCAATTCCTTTTTATTTTTTCAATGTTTCTAAACTCTTTACACAAAAGAAAAGTTACATAGTTTCTTCTCCTCTCATTGCTATCAAATCCTACGGGCTAGAGTCGTCGGATCGTTGTGTTCTTTACGCCGTTGTGACCGTCGCATCGTGGGTAATATTCTAGTATGATTTTGCTCGACAATTGGCATATGGAGATGGAGAACATCTTGAATGTGGTTCATTGCCCCGATGACTTCAAAGCGGAACAAGCTGCGTTCTACTTGAGAGATGCTGCGGGAGAGTGGTGGGACAAGGTAAGGGAGAGTGCCTTCGATTTGTATCTGAAGCAGGGGAAGTCAGCTATACCATGGAGTGAGTTTAAGAGAGCTATGCGCCGGGAGTGTGTACATGAACATGTTCGTAGTAAGCTGGGGGAGGAGTTCGATGCTTTCAAGATGACTCTAGATATGACCAGTGGCGAGTCCAGGATTTTGATTTCGGTGTAACAAAATATATACTCAAGGTAAAATGTATAGATAATTAGTGTGGAAGTAGTAAATTTTGGTGTAGCAAATCACAAAATTCTAACCGAATTTTTCGCCTTTGATGTAACGGTTGCGGCACCAAAGGCCTTAGTGGCCTCGCCCCTGGATATGAATGTGGCTGATTACTATCACAAGTTTAATGAGAAGTCGATATATGCAGAGGACATGAGGCTGAATCAGGAGAACTTGGCACTGAGGTTTGAGAAGGGCTTGACTTACCAGATAATGGAGAAACTACCAGTTCGGGTCCTTACAGATGTTAAGGAAGTTTATGAGCGAGCAGGGGGGCTGAGAAATTGGCCGAAATGGCCAAATAGAACAAGGAGAGGGGTCCTAAGAAGAGAAAGTGAAGAGTTTAGGATTCTAAGTACCTAAGAGGGGGAGGGAGTGAATTAGATACTATTTTAAAATTTCAACTTAATCTTTGTTGTTTAAAGATAAGTTGATTAACAATGTAAAGAGCAAGTGGATACATCAAATAAATTGAATGATTAAATGTGTATCATGGAAGCCCAAGGAGACGAGTAGAGTTTAGAAGTGACAGCTGTTCTGACTGTTACTTAATGGTCTCAACTTATGAAGTAAAAGCTGTTAACCAGAGGTGACAGTATTCAGGACTGTTACTAGCAAAACCGTAAAAGGAGAACGAGTAAGTAAATTGCAGCGGAATTAAAAGCGAAGAAAAGATCAACACAACGGTTTTGAATTGGTTCGGCCGACACTCTAAAGGCCTACGTCCAATCTTCTTTTATTAATAAGTGAAGTGATCTACTCCGACTACTTAAGACACTTACAATAAAAGGACCAACAACCTACTCCGGTTGCGACACAAGTTCTAAGACTACTCCGTCGTGTGAACTCGACACTCTAACTAGAATGTTTACAAAACCAAGTTTCCTCAAACTGATTCTTAGAAAGAATTGATAAGGACAACTTATTGGTACAAACGATTCTAGATGAGAGAGTATAATACTATGAAGTAACCTTGTTAATGACTGACACACTTGAAGACTTAGAAGATTTTTGCAAAAGAAAAAGCTTTGAGTTCTTAAAACTGATTTTGCAAAATACTTTGATTTCTCAGGTTAAAAGTTTTGCTTTCAAAGTGGAGGGAGGTGCTCCTTTTATAGGGAAAAAACGAGAGGATGCATGCTATGGTTTTAAGTCAAAACTTTTGGTCATGAGACAAAAGTGTTGATGTAATACCCCGTAATTTAGTAAATGTGATATTAATAATTTATACATTTTTAAATAATTAATTACAGCAATTATAATTAATAAATCAAAATAAGACGAGAAATATAATAAAATAATAAATGAGTCGGGAAAGGAGATGGGCCGAGTAAATTGGAAGTGTAAATGGGCAAAGCTTGTGTAGTAATTGTACAACCCATGTGAATAATAATAATAATAATAATAATAATAATAATAATAATAATAATAATAATAATAATAATAATAATAATAATAATAATAATAATAATAATAATAATAATAATAATAATAATAATAATTGTTCCGGGTGTAATTCCAGAGCAAGTATAGTTACCACCCGTGGCTTGTTGAATGATGTCTTGAGTTGGATTCTCCTTTGGTCTTAATCGTTCTCTCGGCTCTCTCGCAACAATGAACGAGGCGAGGGCTTGGCTTTGTGCCAAGCGTACTCACTCCGACGCTCAAGTCAGTAAACTTAAGGGATAAGTTGTTACTTGGCTGAATGTATATTGTAGAGAGATAAGGAAGATATTACCAGATGAATAGTGTATTTAGGTTTAGTTGTGGATTCTTGGATCCTTTCCTCAATGAAGGTTGAGGAGTATTTATAGGCTTTCACCTTTTGTCACGTAGTGGCCAAGTGGCTAGCAGGTGGAAAGACTGATCTACCCCTCGGCCGAGGGACCTATGGCAGCTCGGCGGGCCCTGTTGACTCATCGCCGAGGGGTCTTGGATATGAGTACGCGGGTATGTGTCCCGGTGGGGGTTGCCATGCCGAGACCAGCCGACAGCCGATGGGTCGCATCGGCTAATTTGTCTAAGTCGTTGACTTCTTTGTGGATATCTTTGACCTTGCTCAATATGTTGACTTGGTCAGCGGTGCAGAATATGCCCCATCAATTTGCCCCCAGCGTAGTCTATGCCGTGGTATGGGCTCCGATGTACGTTTGAGCGTATATTCTGCGTAAGTAATTTGTGGAAAATTTCCTGCATCGGCTTCTTCTGCGGCGGCCTCTTTTACCTCGGCCTGGTCTTTCTTAGGCCGTACCATATCCCCCCTCCACATGGATGTGTAAAGGGCATCCGATGTGGAAAAGAAAGTGACGCTGGCCGAGACCAGGATTGAGTGTGCCGATTGTTTTTGATTGCCCCCGGCCGGCCCTACTTAGCTTGGTTGATTATGTGGCCGGCGGAGAGCTGGTGCTTGGGAATTCGTTGAGGAAGGTGAATAGGCAAGGAGATATGAATAGGCGTGTTGAAGACGCTTGGTCACTGTTGCATTGATTGACGTCTAACTGTTGCAACGATTGACATCCCGTGGTTGCATGTCCGACACGTGTCTGCACATTGATTGGTTGACGCTTCATGGGCTGTTCGCTGATTGGTCCTTCTTTATGGGCTTTTCCCTATAAATAGGGCAGTTATCCCGTGAAATTGGTCACCAATTTCATTCTCCAAAATTTTTCCTCTCTAAACTTTCAAAGGTTTCTTTGTCTTCTAATTTTCAGAGTTGTTACTCCGGCGAGTGTTTTTCTTCAAGGTAAACAAACAAATTTCTTCACTTTTTATTTTGTTAAATAATTATTGCTATTATGTCTTCTGCTGACGCCGGGACTAGCACTTCTGTGCCGGAGGGTTCCCCGTCGCGTCTTGATGAGGAGGAGAAGTTGGACGCCCTCCTGATAAGGCCTGGGGGCCCTAGGTCTCCTTCTCCTGAAGTCGATCCTCGGATTTTGGAGGAATGGGAGGATGACTCTGATGTCGATGATGACGCAGACGATTTTGGTGATGATTCTGAAAAGGCTCGTCCCAAAGAGGTGAGGCGAAGCGTTATGGATCACGGTGACGTCTGCAAGGTACGCGTTGACCGAGCTTGGACCCATAAGTTGGCCAGTTGTTCCGGTGAGAAATTTTTCGAGGGCCATTTCTTCTTTGGCAGGGGATACAAGATTGTTATCCCTGAGGAGGGTCAGGCAGTCTGTTGCCCTCCGCCGGGCCATACCGGCGTATACATGCGACACTTGGAGTACGGGCTCCGGTTTCCGTTGAATGAGTACGTCATGGCCATCATTAAAGCTATGAACGTCGCTGTTGCCCAACTGCACCCGCTGGCTATGAGGACCATAGTCGGCTTTGTCTGGCTTTGTCTCTTCAAGGGGGAGGCCCCGACGGTGAATTTATTCCGCCGGCTTCATTATCTCCAGCCGTCGATCTCTGGCCGCATCGGATGGTACAGTGTGCACATGGAGAAGGGTTATGTCTCTGTTGACAAACTTACTTCTTGTAAGGACTGGAGAGATCGGTGGGTGTACGTTAAGGTGCCGGATGACTATCCGCTGCCCCGCTCCTTTCAGCACCAGGTTAATTTGCGGTGTGAGACTAAGGCGGAGCATGACAGATGGGTCACCCGGAAGAAGCTTAAAATGGATGCCAGCAAGGTCCTTCTTAAGGAGGACGAGAAGCTGGCGATGAGGCTTTTTGAGGTGGACAAGAGTGGGCTGCCGAAAAGATGGATCCCCCCAACGCAGATCATTCTTCGGGATGAGCCGCTTTGCCATGTCGGCCTCATACCGGCCCTAGCACGGGGTGAGTGGGGTCGGTGTGAGGCCCATCACCGTTCTCATTGTGTCTCGAACTTTGATTTATTTCTTCTACTTAACTCTTGCTTTGTTTCTTTTTGAGCCACTTTGGACCGGACACATCGAGGATATCCTCAGGAGAATGGGGCTGCACAAAGATAAAAGCATTGCTAACTTGCATCCCAAGGCTCTAGCCCATGACCGCGGGACGTCGCCGAATGATCTTATGGATCGGCGGTGAAAAGCTTGAATGTGGTGGAGGCCCAGGCGAAGGTTGTAAGTAACATGCCGCGCCACACGCGAAAAACAAAGCCTTCGGCGGTGATGGCGTCGACATCGGCTCCGCCTTCCATCCCCCCTGCTCAGAAGGAGACGGTGGAGATCGTTTATATCTCCAATGGGGATGACTCCGATGAGGAGGAGGGGTCGCCCCTTGTCCGTAAAAGAAAGCAAACAGCCTTTACCGCTGCCGTTGCTTCTGCTGCTAACGAGGAAATGCGCCCTTCGGCCAAGAAGGCCAAGCACGGTATTGATCTATCCTGTGGCTTAGACTTAGCCGGTTCCTTAGGCGCTGCCCGTGTGAGCTCTCGGCATGTCTGTGTATGTTGATCGATGCTTACTTTAAATTTTGTAGATCAGCCGCAGTCGTCCGCCGCTCTTGTTGGGCAGCAAGTGGAGGGGATTTCTGTGCAGGCCGGTGATCAAGACGTCACCGTTAACTCTTCGTCCCAGAAGGCTTCCCTCTCCCAGCTGCAGGCCGGTGATCAAAACGTCACCATTGTTTCATCCCAGAAGGCTTCCCTCTCCCGGCCCGCTACGGCCGGTGATCAAAATGTCACCACTTTGTTTCCTCATCCCGAAGGCTTAGTCTCCCGGCTTATAGAGGAAGGCACGAAGGCGATCAAAGAGCGGCTAGGTGGAACGATCTTACCGGTGCTCGTATCATAGAGCGGGGAAAAAGCCGTGGCTCAATCCGCTTTTGAGCTTAATGCCACTAAGAAGGTGGCCGCGAAGGCGAAGCTGGATCTTCTCAATGAGCAGAGGCTTAGGGGAGATCTTTGAGAAGGCGCTCTTGGTGAAAGAAAACTCGGGAGGACGAAAAGGAGGTCCTTGCGAGAGAGCCAAGGCCGAGGCTGCGGCGGCCGAAGGCGAATTTCTTTGTAGAAGTGTAAACTTGTTCGAGGAGGCACGCCGACCTCTATCTCCAATGAGAGGAACGAATCCGGGGACCTATTTAAGGCCCAAAGGGCGGAGGTGATTCGGAGCAAAGAGGCCATCACCAGGCAAAAGGAGAAGGACATTGAGATGCTCCAAACCGTCATGCTCCCTAACATGTGTGCTGAATTCCGGGATTTGGCCGAAGGAGCTGCTAGGGAAGTGATTGGGGAGCTCTTCCCTCTTGATGGTTCCTTTTCGTGGGGCAAATATGACGAGCTGCTTGATGACAAGCTTGAAGCCAAGAAGAAGGCCGTGGCGGAGAAGGCCAAGGAGGCGGTGAGGGCGAAGATAGAGAAGGAGGCGGCCGCAGAGAAGGCAGCTCTTGCTGAGAAGGCTAAAGCGGCCAAGGAGGAAGCCGAGTGGGCAAGGGCAGCTGAGGCTGCCGAGGCTAAGGCTGAGGCTGCTGGCCGAGGCGCTAAGGAACTATTTGGGTTACCCATCGAAGAAGGTCTTTGCTACCGGCTGATGGCGAGACAACAAAGGACATAGGGAGATGATATCTGTAACCTTTTGTCTTTTGGCTTATCCTTGTAATTTCTTGTAATTCGTTGAACATTTTTAATAAGAGTTCGCTTCTTCTGCCTCCGGCCTGGCCGAGGTTTTTACCTCACTTCTTTTGCTTGCGCTAGTATTTGAGCGTCTCAATTGTACTTTAGCGTCTATGACTTCGTCCGGGCTGTCTCCTTACGTTATTAATTGAGTGTCTCTTTTGTTTCCGCCTCGGCTTGGCCGAGGCGGTCTAGAGTGCGTATCTCAATCGTGTTAACGCTTCTGAGGCATTTTGAACGCTTTGCGAGTATCACCTGCGCTGGTCATTACCATCGAGGTGTCCGCTTCCTGGTGGTGATTGCCGCTCTTGTCGGTGTGTGATAAAGTGTGAGCCAGCATCGCTTCTTGTTATTGATCGCCGTGGCGTCTACCACTTGGAGTGACTGCGACGGCGTCAAACCTCTTGGGGTGATGGCCGTGGCGTCTACTACTTGGGGTGACTGCGACGGCGCCACTTCTTTATGGAGGCGCAGTGGCGTCTACCACTTGGAGTGACTGCGACGGCGTCAAACCTCTTGGGGTGACTCCCGTGGCGTCTACTACTTGGGGTGATTGCGGACGACGCCTATTTCTTCATGGAGGCGTCGTGGCGTCTACCACTTGGAGTGACTGCGACGGCGTCAAACCTCTTGGGGTGACGCCCGTGGCGTCTACTACTTGGGGTGACTGCGACGGCGCCTATTTCTTCATGGAGATCGCCGTGGCGTCTACCACTTGGAGTGGCTGCGACGGCGTCAAACCTCTTGGGGTGGATCGCCGTGGCGTCTACTATCTGGGGTGACTGCGACGTCGCCTATTTCTTCATGGAGCTCGCCGTGGCGTCTACCACTTGGAGTGAGCTGCGACGGCGTCAAACCTCTTGGGGTGATCGCCGTGGCGTCTACTACTTAGGGTGACTGCGACGGCGCCTATTTCTTCATGGAGCTCGCCGCTCTTGTCGGTATGACAGTGTGAGCCGACATACGCTATCGATAAAGACTACCGCTCTTGTCGGTATGACGGTGTGAGTGGCGTCTCTTCGCTTCCTAGTGACTAGGGGGAAAATGAACATTTTGATGGAAGACTTGGACGATTTTTCATTAGGTAAAAACATGCGTCGGGGTGCCCACAGCTGTTTTGGACACCTCCGCTGCTACATAGAGTATTCCGAGATTACCGGCGTCTAATGGCCTATCAAAGGCACACCGTCCTAGTCGGCCGCTAGTTACATCCATGAGGTCGCCCTCTGTTGTAAGGATAGACTTTTCCTTTTTCGATTTCTTTGCCACTTTGAGGGATTGCATGTTGCATCCTGCGCGGCTATCCGGACGTTGACCACCTCGTCATTCTCGTCTTTGGAGACGAGCTTATGCGCTTCCCCCGGTCCGAGACATACATCAGTGTTAGGGCCCGGATGGACATCATTGCGTCGGCCTCGCTCAGGGTGACTCGGCCTATGAGAACGTTGTAGGCGGACGAGCCGTCGATGACCACGAACTCGGCTAGGACATTTTTAGCCGCATTCTTTTCGCGAATGTCACCGGAGTCGATTGATCCCGGTGGTACAGCCGGCCCCGAGAGAAGCTGTATAGTGGGTTGGTGCGGGGGCTCAAGTCCTTGACTTTCGGCCGAGGTGAGGAAGCACTCCTGAACATGATGTTCGTGTATGCGCTGTGTCAATCGGGCACCTCTTGACTAGGTGGTTGGATATGTCCAAATTGACTACAAGTGGGTCGTTGTGAGGAGCGATGACTCCTTCGTAGTCCTTCCTTCCAATGGTTATATCGGGGATGTTGGAAGCGGGGATCGTTGTGTTGGGCACAAAGTTGATGGCCTGATATAGCTCGTTCAGGTGCCGTTTGTGCCCATGAGCGGACCCTCCGTTCTCGTTGCCCCCGATGACAACATGGATTACTCCTATCCGTTCGAAGACGGATTTCTTACCTGAACTGTCGGCGTCAGTCTTTTGGCCTTTGGCGACGTACTTGCCGAGGCTCCCCTTCCGGATCAGCTCTTCAATGGCATTCTTCGATGCCGGCGTGATCGTTGGTTAAATGGCGGTGTGGCCGTGGTACTCACGATCGATGGCTCGTGTCACCGTCACTTTTTGGCTTGGGGGTCTCTCCCACCCGGCCCTCGTTTTTGCTCGGGCGAAGACCTCGGCGGCGATACGACGAGAGGGGTTTTATCACTATACCGCCTACGGTGGTACGTTCCCGAACTCCACCCGGCGCTGTCGAGTCTGTTTCTGGCAGACTTGTCCGACCGTGACCTATTATTCTCACGGCGTCTGTCATCGGACCGTGACCCGTTGTGGTCACGGCGTCTTTCATCCGGGTTGTCCTCGGCGCTCTTCTTTTCGAGTGCTCGGCCTCGCCGGGGCCTACCCAGGTCTTGTGATAGTCTTCTACCTTGATGGCCTGGTCGGCCATCCTCCTGGCGGCATCCAAGCTCGGGCCTCCGCACTTGATGAGCTCATTTTTTAAGTCTCCCCTTGGGAGGCCCTTCATCGCGCAAGGCCGCCGATTCGGGATTAATTTCTCGAATCTCTGGACCTTTCCATCGAACCTCTTCACATAGCTTCGTAGAGACTCGCCCCCCCTCCTGTTTGATAGTTAGGAGGTCCGATGTCTCCACGGCCCTTCTCTTGTTGCAAGAGTCTTTGGGCTAGAAAGGCGTCTCTTAGGTCGGCGTAATAGTATACCGAGCCGTCGGGAAGCCCTTTGTACCAACTTTGAGCCATCCCATGCAAAGTTGTTGGGAAAACTCGGCACCAGACCTCATCGGGCTGCTCCCATACCGACATGTAAGACTCGAAAGCCTCAGCGTGGTCGGCTGGATCACTATCTCCTTTGTATGATAGGGGTGGCAACTTGAGCTTAGTCGGCACCTGGACTTCTAGGACGTAGGCGTTGAGGGGCTGTCTGACCACGTGTCGAACGACACGCGGCGATCGGCTCCTCGCATTCCTAATCCGGCTCCTCTCTTCGTAGCGGGAAGGACTCCTTCTTCGACTCGGGCTTCTTCTCCAACTCTGCTGAGTCGGACTCCTCTGGTTCCTTTGGGGTAAGCCTCGTTCGTGTTGCGGGGACGCTGTCCTCCCATGAGTGCGGGAAGGACTTAGGTCTACCACGCCCACTTTGGGCTCCCCCGGCGACTTGGCTGGGTCAGCTTCTCCCAGTGCTCCGTTCAAATTTCTCGGAGTCACGTTTTGGGCCCTGGTCTCCTGGACGGTTTCCGCCGCTCTTGTCGGCGTGACAGTGTGAGCAGGCGTATTACTAATTAAGTCCAGGACCATTTTCAGTTTTGCTACGTCAACCACATGTCCTATGATGGTGACCTGGTTGGCGGTTAGCGGCGTGTCTGGTATTATTGGCATCCCGAACTCCGGTTGGATTACTCCGCCGGTGGAGGGCTGCACGACTCCAGAATTGTTGAAAGTATCATCTTGGTAGAATGCGGTTTCGTCGGTCACGACTGCGTCTTGTTGTTTTGACATCTTCTTAGCTTTTTGGGTGGGTTTTTGTGTTGTTTTTTTTTTGTTTGGGAATGAATGTGACTATCTTCTAGTAGCGATCCCCACAGACGGCGCCAATTGTTCCGGGTGTAATTCCAGAGCAAGTATAGTTACCACCCGTGGCTTGTTGAATGATGTCTTGAGTTGGATTCTCCTTTGGTCTTAATCGTTCCTCTCGGCCTCTCTTGCAACAATGAAGAAGGCGAGGGCTTGGCTTTGTGCCAAGCGTACTCACTCCGACGCTCAAGTCGGTAAACTTAAGAGATAAGTTGTTACTTAATTTGAATGTATATTGTAGAGAGATAAGGAAGATATTACCAGATGAATAGTGTATTTAGGTTTAGTTGTGGATTCTTGGATCCTTTCCTCAATGAAGTTTGAGGAGTATTTATAGGCTTTCACCTTTTGTCACGTAGTGGCCAAGTGGCCAAGTGGCTAGCAGGTGGAAAGACTGATCTACCCCTCGGCCGAGGGACCTATGGCAGCTCGGCGGGCCCTGTTGACTCACCGCCGAGGGGTCTTGGATATGAGTACGCGGGTATGTGTCCGGTGGCGGGTTGCCATCCGAGACCAGCCGACAGCCGATGGGTGCATCGGCTAGGCTGTCTAAGTCGTTGACTTGCTGTGGAGATCTTTGACCTTGCTCAATATGTTGACTTGGTCAGCGGTGCAGAATATGCCCCATCAATAATAATAATAATAGTAATCGTATTTCATAATAATAATAGTAATAAGGTAATTACGTAGTTTCCTAATTGCTCTCTTATAGATCTAAACCTACCTTATAAATAGAGATAAATACCTTGCCCTAGTTTATCATATGCAAACTGAAAATTTGAGAGAAGAGGAGGAGACGTAGAAGAAATAAAGACGGAATTTACATCGCTAATTAACTCGAGGTAAGACCGTCTCATATATACTCTTTGCTACGCTATAACTTGTAAACTAGACCACCGTAGGACAAGCCGTGACCATAGTTGTGACCGTGGACAACCAGGGACCCCTGATGACCTGATTTGACCACCGTTGACCGTCGGGAGAGGGTGGTTTCAGGCGAGTTTCGAGGGGTGATTGTGTTGCGAGTTTTGTTTCGTTTTGAACCCGTTCTTAAGCGTGACTGACCTGGGTTGTTTAGGGGAGATACCTAGGGTGTAGTCGACCACCTTAGGTAGTATGGGTCATTTTATGGTGGTGGGTTGCGGTGGTGGTGGCCGGAAATTCGAAGGTGAGAGTTTAGGTCGTATTTAGGAGTAAAACTCAGATTTACACCCTTTGCCGTGACTCGTTTGACTCGGACCCGGGTTGGTTGGGACCGTGGATGAGAGGCGAGTTGATTGGTGGTGGTTGTAGGGTCTGAAGTGGGACCATGGTGGCAGGGTGGCCGGAAAAGCGTGAATTAGGGGAGGGGTTATAAGGGTATTGTTACTGCTGCTGTCGGGTCTGGTGGGTTGTCGTGAGTTGTGCCTGGTGGTGGGACCACCGTGGGTCAAGGGAGACCACGGTGGTGACTAGGGTTGTCACGGTGGTGGTAGGGTGGTGTATGTGTTGAGTTGAGTCATTGTGCGTCGGGTTTTCGAGGGCTGTCTAGGGCGTGTAAGTGCGGGTTGTAGAGGGTGTTTTAGCGGGTGTTAGGTGGTTATCGGGTTTGGCCGTGGTGCAGGCTAGGGCGTAGCAGGTCTGGGTGGTACTGGTGGTGGCTAGGGGTGTCATGGGACGCGGGTTTTGGTGAGGCGTTGATCACAGTTTTAAACCGTGAATGTATGGGTGTGGGGGTAGTTTCATGTGTTACATGGGGTTGTGGGTTGTTAGTGTTTTACGAGGTATATGGGTTGGTTATGGGTTTGGGTTTTATTTATTTGAGTCGGGTTTTTAAGTTGGGTTTGGCTTGGGTTTTCGTATACCGTAATAATAATTAATAATAATAAGTTATGAATAAAATATGATAATAAATAATGTAATTTGTGGATTAATAAATAATGAATAAAAGTATAAATGAATTAATATTGAAATAATGATATTTTATTAGGTGACGGAGTTGTTGAGACAATTTAATTGGGGTTTCTACGTGTTGGATTGCTTTGCTTTGCTTGGAGCGTTGTATACGGAATATTTGCTTATCAGGTAGAATAACTACTCAACTGGCTGTTATTGTTGTATCTCACATGAGTATTGTGGCTGGAAGTATACTTGTTATATCATTGTGGTTGATTATTGTGGATTATATCCGGCTGATTATTATTATTTATCGTTGCATTCATATAAGCATGACATTTACATTAGTTATTAGATTTATTCTGGCAGACATTACTTATAGTAATGTATAGTGGTTATCAGATTTATTTTGGCAGACGTTACTTATAATAATGTATAGTGGTTATCAGATTTATTCTGGCAGACGATTATAATCGTGAATTCTCGAGGCAGGCCCCAGGCTGGTTCTGCAGACCGTCTGGTGGATATTTATCAACTGTGTGTTGAGGCAGACATTACTTTATAGTAATATAGTGTGTTTTCTCACCTTCGGGTTGAGGCTTCCCCGGCCAGGGATTGGCGGGATGAATAGTGTTACGAGTGATGAACTCGGCTGAATGGATCTATTGAGTCATATAATGCATATTCATATTGTTATCTACTGTTGTTAGTTATTCCTACTCAACCTCGTGGTTGACAGTGTATTCGTGAACACATGTGATGAACCATAATGGGGAGCAGATTTGACAGGTACTAAAGATTAGCTGACTTGGGAGCATTGGGACGTGAGCTCGACTTGGACCATACTTGCTGTCTAGATCACTTAGTTGACTTGTACAACTTTATTTATGTAATTTCCGCTGCGTAGTATATTGTAATGTTAAGGTTTAAATTTAATCGGTTGACAATGTAATAAAACCATTATTTCAGTTAAAGTTATTAAAGTACTTTGATTTGTTTTAATTTGTATCATTTACCTCGGGCAACCGAGATGCTAACAGTACTATTTATTGGGAATGTCTTGCTAAAGGCTCCTAAATAAATGGAGGTGTTACAGTTGACCTTCCCAAATTAGCACCAAAAGGACTTCTTTCTAAGAAGCATAGAGGAGAAAAGAAGGCTTGTAATTTTCCTTAAAGAGTCCTTGTATTTTTCAGAAACAAAATGAAGAAGACATTAACAAGAGGACAACTCTTGATAAAGGAAGGAAAGAACCAAACATTGTTTCAAAAAAGCCAAAGAAAAGTTGTAGCATAAAAGACGAAATCTTTTGAAGTGCAAATTACAATCTCTTTTCAAAGACCACCCTTTCAATATTTCAAGTTTAAAACTCCATTTAAAGCTGATGTATAAAAGTCTATTTTGATAAAAAGTGAAATATTCAAAATGAGAGACTTGCTTCAAGTGTGACGGGTCAAACGTGACAGTCAAGCACACTATTACCAGTGATGAGTAACGGTAGGCTTGACTGTTACCATTACATGTATTTTACCCTTTCATCTTTACATAGGTTGACAAAAACGACTCTAAATCTTGGGTAGTATGCGGTTGACGATTCTTGATTAAGACTTGCAAATTGATCGATTAATCCTGAAATAGTAAACTAAGAACGCACAAGTTAAATGGGTATGTCATCATCAATTGAAAGAACCCAACAGAAAGGCTGAGAGTGAGGGTGATGGTCAGTCCAGTTACAAGAGGGGTAACCACAACCAGGCGAGGGCTTACTCACCGGGATCGGGTTTTAGTAGTGGAGTTTCATATGGGCGTGGTCGTGGTGGTAGTAGTTGGAATCTCTCTTGCTATAACTGTGGCGGTATGGGCCACAAAAGGCATGAGTGTACTAGTGCCGTGGGGAGAGGTTTTCAGAGGCCATCGCATGGGAGCTTTTCGCAGGGTCCGTCTCAGAGTTTTGCTAGCAACAGGCCGGCTGGGTCATGGAATAACCAAGGAGGTCAGAGTAACAACGGTGGATCTAACCGCAATGGCGGTAATTCTTATCAGAAACCGGTAGCTAACAACAATCAGGGGTCGGCTGCCGAGCCATCTACTTCAGCTAGTACAGTCCAGGGAGGTGGACAAAAGACCAGTGACAAGTTATTCATGATGGACAAGAAAGCTGTTGAGGATGATGCTCACATGATCACGGGTACCTTTCTTGTTAATGATGTTTCTACCTTTGTTTTGTTTGATTCGGGGGCGTCACACTCTTTTGTATCGTCGAGTCATGCTAAGTTTTTGGGTTTGAGACATTTTGGAGTCTGTAAAAGATGAGGTTTTTATACCATTGGGTGAGTCGGTGTCTTATGGGAGGTTGTATAAATGTGTATCTATAATAGTTGGGTAGGTTGACCTTCCAGTGGATTTGTTAGAGTTTTCTATTGAGGGTTTTGAGATGATAGTTGGTATGGATTGGCTAGATAAGTACAAGGCTAGAATAGATTGTCACTAAAAAGAGTCTCTTTGAGAGGTCCTAAGGGAGTTAGTGTGTCTTATCGTGGGTTTGTTGTTAAAACCCAAAGTCAAAGTGATTGCAGCGGTGACATTGAAGTCTTATATGAGGAAGGGTTGTTCTTTGATTCTGTGCCATGTGAAAGACAATAGTAAGGTGGGTTCGACAGCTAATCAGATACTAGTGGTGGACGAGTTTCCAGATATTTTTCCGGAGGAGATACCAGGTTTTCTGCCAAAGAGAGATATAGATTTCAGTGTGGAGTTGAAACCAGGGACGAGACCAATCTTTAAGGCCCCGTACCGCATGGGTCCTAAAGAGTTAGAAGAGCTGAAGAAGTAGTTGGATGATTTGATAAATAAGGGATACATTAGACCTAGTGTATCGCCGTGGGGAGCACCAGTCTTGTTTGTGAAGAAGAAAGATGGGAGTTTGAGGTTGTGCATTGACTACAGGGAGCTGAACAGGGTTATAGTGAAGAACAAGGATCCTTTGCCAAGGATAGATGATCTGTTTGACCAGTTGAGTGGAACAGGAGTCTTTTCAAAGATTGATTTGAGATCAGGGTACCATCAGGTGAGGATTCGGGATGAGGACATACCGAAGACAACTTTTCGATCGAGGTATGGTCACTATGAGTATGTGGTAATGTCGTTTGGGTTGTCTAATGCACCAGCAGTGTTTATGGATTTGATGAACATGGTCTTCAGTCAATTTTTATATAGGTTTGTGGTGGTGTTCATAGATGATATCTTAGTCTATTCCAAGACTAAGGAGGACCAAGAGGAGCACTTGAGGTTGGTGCTACAAATTTTGCGTGACAATCAGCTGTATGCAAAGTTGTCTAAGTGTGAGTTCTGGCTCAAGGAAGTTACCTTTCTGGGGCATGTGATTTCTAAAGATGGTGTATCTGTTGATCCAACAAAGATAGAGGCGGTGTCTAAGTAGGAACCACCGAAGAATGTGTCGGAGATCAGAAGTTTCTTGGGTTTGGCAGGGTACTATCGTATGTGAAAGATCATAGATCCATATTAGACTCTCTAATAAAAATTAAATTATCACATAATTTATCATTTAGGTGATCTATGTAACATGCATGCAAATATAAAAGCATAAAAATAAAAGTTTAAGGAAAAATAATTTTCTTACATTGATTATATGGTAAAATGGGCACAAACTAGATCACCTTACTAGTTTGTTTTTGAGCTAAAAAGATATGGATGATCTTCCTTGAAAAATCTTCAAAAAGAAAGTCTCCTTCAAGTTGCACCCAAGAACTCAGCCCAAAAATTCTAACAAGTATTTAACTAGAAACTTGTTAAAATTATACCCTTGATAATATTTTAATATTACTAACTCTCTTAGTAAATATTAATTTTGTATACTAACAAACTTAGTAAGAAGATGCTTTATTATTTTTAAAGAGAAGTAGATACACATGCAAAATGTTCAAAATGTTGTTGTGTGTAAAAATGAACAAACATTTTGGAGTGTATATAGGGGGAAAACCGGTGGGAGGGGTAGGTGAGGTAGAGTGTTCAATTTGTCTTATATTTTTTATCTTACATCACATGCAAAATCTATAATAAGATAACTTATGGAAGTATATAAAGTAAGGTGGAATGATTATGTTCCTAATCATCCACTACTCTATTTTACACGGTCCACTTGCCCATTTACGGGTCCATATTGGTTCTTATATTTGTCGCACAAATACGTGTAATTTTATTTTAAACATCGTTTCATCTTTAAATACTTTCATAATTAATTCGTCCAAATCACTCCGTAAATATACGTGTACCACTACACATATTATTTACGTACTAATATTAATCACATTAATCAATTAGTACAGTTTTAGTGAATTAACAATTAATTAACTAAAACCCGTCTCCCAAAATTTATTATTCAATTATCACATAATTAAATAATAACTGCCGTGCCTCGAGTTCGCAACTCGAAATCTCTCTAAAAATAATCGACTAACCTTTTAGTCTATAAATCAAGGGACTAAATAAATTGTATCTCATACAATTAATTAGTTGTCAATTGGGGTTCGTTCCTTTAGGTGTGACCGAAAGGTGTCAGTTGATCACCGCTGTCTCACGACAATAACGTCAAACTCTAGTCAGCCAACCGTTATCGATTTACGTTAATCAACTGACGAGGATCAAATAATTAAATATCTGATGATATTCCATTAATGAGATTTATTATGTAAACGCACTATTGTGGAGGACACTAACTCCAACAATCTCCCACTTGTCCGACACAAGGTGTGCGCTACCAATTCTCTTGTCCGTTTTAATCTCCCACTCAATGCAAGGTGTCTTTCAGGTCGCACTTGCACACGAACATATCGCGAGTGGTTTTCTCGATCGGGAGTGTGACTACCTGAGCGGAAAAATCTCTCACAGATTACTTCGGAGCGTGGCCACGCATTTGTAGTCATTAACTCCTCGAGTGACCTTGAGATATAGTTACCCAACGTGGGTGGACAATTCTTGTATGCCCTATCTATCCTATTGCACAATACAGCTCACCATGACCTAGTAAATACCCTTTTGACCTCCTTTCACGGCACGACCTAGGACAAAAACCAAAGTCACTCGAAAACTGCACTTGCTCAGATAATAGTCTCCAGTCAAAAGAATCGACTCATTAGAACATCTTAGAGATCCCCGCCACGACCAGACATCTATAATAGAACTTAGGGACTCTCTAAATGGTCACTGTCCGGCAAAGTGTCACACACTCTGCCTATGTAATCGACCAGTCATCACATATGACCTAATGGTATTGAACAACCATCAATCGACTTACAATCTAGTCACTCCGAGACGTCAACTCATTAAGTGACTAGGGACAAAATACAATGTTCATCTTGTTCACTTGAATAGTGTTCAACATTGTCTCCATAACTTATTCAGATAAACAAGGTATTCAATGTTTTCAGCCAAACTGAATAATTGAGTTCTTAAAGAAACTCTAACAATGAATGCGATCATCACTTATGTAAATATCAATACTCTATCCAATATTTACATAACGATCTTTAGCAATTAAGGTATACTCCTCAATTCACATTGAGATGACATAACCATCATGTCTACGGCTTTGGTTAGAGGATAAGCAACAGTTGCATCACTCTAATTTCCATTGCTATTTTCCTTTGTTCTATGCAATCTTTTCATCACATAGAGCATTTCTAAGTACACGTCTACACAAGTTTTTAGACTCTGGTTCTAAAGTCAGTCAAACACTCCCACTGTTTTCACAGTCTCTTGGGATACGATATTCGGCTAGCAGGACTACTCTAGTCCCATTAAATTCCGGTTATCAACTATCTCTCTTAAAACATCGGATGTTGTAATGTACTTAGCTTTCGTTCATGATTTGTACGTATAACACTCATACATACACATCCTTCATATGACATCTTTTATGTATGACTCCTCATACATGTTTGCTTTATACATGTATAACTTCTTATACACATATGTATAACTTCTTATACATATTATTCTTTATGCACATAGCACTCTTACATGCTAACCATTCCTTAACGAGGCCCATAACATCTTATAAGCATAGGAATGTTTCCGTGTAATCCTTTTACATAAAATTCAAAGATTCCTCCAAACTACAAGAGTAAATTCTCAGTGCTTGTCAAGTACTCGAGAATGCTCATGATAATCATCTAGTGACACTCACTAGGAAATGATTGGTAATGACTTCTCATATTCTCAACATGATAAGTCCCGAGGAGAGAAGCTTTTAGCATATTTAATAGATCCTGCAGCGGAAGCACACGAGATCATATTAATTGTTCAACAACTTGAACGAGTCAAGAATCTTATCACATAAGTCTCTTGACTATAATGCTAATATCCATAGAGATCTATCTCATTAGATCCGGATATTTAATATGCGCCATGCTACTCTCAAGTATTCACCCGAGAATATTTCTAGTCACTAATATGTCAAACACATATTTTAGACTAAGAAATATCACCTTAGCTACATTTCTAGTCAATAATATGTCAAGCACATATTTTAGACTAAGAAACTCACTTTAGCTCCCACTAAACTCCATGTATCATCATGTTATCTCGACACTCGAGTAATACCGTTTTGATAGACTACATGATTGAACCCAAAGTTCCAACTCTTTGACGTATATAGATCACAAAAGGGATCTTTCAAGCATGCTATGCTTCTTAGCATTGACAACATCAACAAAACTTCTCCCTTCATAAGATACATTCAAGGAGAAAGTTTCGTTATCCTTTTGCCTAAACTCAACCTCATGAGAGGCTATATTGCTAAGACCATACGAATTGATAAAGGCATTTGGGTTGTCACAAACTATCTATAACAAGCCCAAATTTTAAACATCTTATATAACCTTTACAACAAGATCAAGGTAACCAACCAAAGTATTCACCTTAAATCAAGTCTCGAAAACATCTCGTGTTTCCTTCCTAATCGCATCGTGTGCAAGGAGATCAATTCGAATTGCATGGTGACACGCCATCACATAGAGTTCATACTATAGAAAAGCCTTTGATGAGGGTTTAAGATTCGTCACTTTTGAAAAGTAACGCAATATTATCGCAAAATTATCTCCTTATAACCACTGAGCCACAATAAAGAACGTCTTCTTGCATTATACTCAGTTTGTGGGTCTTGGACTTCCGTAAGTTCAAAATTTCTCCCACTCTGTCCTCCAGAAAATGAAAATCTTTTTGGAAAGACAGTATTATGAGCCACAAACTCTTTGTTCTCGTTTTGGAGGAGTAAAAACCAAGTGGTTCAATTTTGGATAACCCTCACAAATACACAAATTGGTTATGAACATAAACATTTATGATCCCAAATGTATAAAAAGACAAGTTAGGGACTCTCCCTATCCATATCTCATATGGAGTCATTTAGGCTATTATAGTCGGGTTTTAAACTTTTAGTGAGAAAATAGCTTACAAAAATTGCGAAAAACCTCAAACTATATCTCATAAAGTTCGGTTTATATACTAGGCTACACCATACTCTATGGTGTCCCAAGGAGAAGGTATTATGTGAACTGGTTCACAATCTTCTTAGTGATTAACAAGGTCATTACTTGATATTACTCATTTGATCTTCAAAGTCATTACTTTGAAACTTCCGATCAACATATTGATCTTGACGTGCTATTGGTTTACTACTTCATTTTAAAAAAAAAATTCCACGTTTCAAAAATTACTTTTATGTCTTATTAAATAGATATGAGGTTTTCATATCTACTTAACATTACGGTAAAAGTAACGAAGTATATATATATATATATATATATATATATATATATATATATATATATATATGTTCCGGGTGTAATTCCAAAGCAGTTATTTGTTACCACTCGTGGCTTGTAGAATGCGTCTTTGGTTGAATCCTCCCTTCGGCCTCTCTGAAACAATGAACAAGCGAGGGCTCGGCTTTGGCCGAGCGTACTCACTCCGACGCTCAAGTCAGTAAACTTAAAGGGATTAAGTTGTGTGTTACTTGGCGAAGTATATATTGTAGAGAGATAAGGAAGATATTACCAGATTATGAGGTGTTTAGGTTAAATTGTGGATCCTTTCCTCAATGAGGGTTGAGGAGTATTTATAGACTTTCACCTTTTGTCACGTAGTGGCCAAGTGGCCAAGTGGCTAGCAGGTGGAAAGACTGATCTACCCTCGGCCGAGGGACCCATGGCAGGCCGGCGGGCCCTGTTGACTCCATGCCGAGGGGTCTTGGATATGAGTACGCGGACATGTGCCCCGGTAGCTAGTTGTCCCAGAGAGGCACAAGAGACAGCCGACAGGCTGCGTCGGTTAGGTTTGTCTAAGTCGTTGACTTGCTGTGGATATCTTTGACCTTGCTCAATATGTTGACTCGGTCAGCGGGTGCAGAATATGCCCCATCAATTTGCCCCCAGCGTAGTCTATGCCGTGGTATGGACCTTCGATGAGTGTTGAGCGTATTCTGCGCAAGTTGAAATTTTACGCCCGGCTTCTTCTACCTCGGCTTGGTTACGCTTAGGCCGTACCATATCCCCCTCCACATGGATGTGTAATGGACATCGGATGTGGAAAAGAAAGTGGCGCTGGCCGAGACCGAGGTTGTGAGTGCCGTGTGCTTTTGATTGCCCCACCGGTGCTTGCCAAGCTTGGTTGAATCGGCGGGCCGTTTGGCAAGTAGATACCAAGGGGTGTGTTGAAGAAGATACGTCGATTGACATTACGTCAAGGAGCGTGTTGGAGAAGTTTTTAATGTTTGTCGATTGACATCCCATGGCTGCATGCTTGACATGTGTCTCGTTGTTGATTGGTTGACGCTTCATGGGCTTTGCCCTGATTGGTCGGATTGAGTGGGCTTTGCCCTATAAATAGGAGAGTTAGCCCCTGAATTTGGCCTTCCAAATTCATTTTCTCAAAAAATTTCTTCTTTCTAGCCCTCTTTGTGAAACTTCTCTCTAATCTTGAATCGTTACTTCGGCGTAGCACTTTTTCTTCCAGGTAAACAAACAAATTCACCAACTTTTAATTGTTAAATTTTTGTTGTGAACATGTCTTCTGCTGATGCCGGACCTAGTAACCTTGCGCCGGGGGGTTCCACGTCGCGTCTTGATGAAGAGGAGGCACTAGCCGCCGTTCCGATAAGGTATGGGGGCCCTAGGTCTCCTTCTCTTGAAGTTGATCCAAAAGCTCTGGAGGATTGGGAGGATGATGATGATGACGGTGATGATGAGGAAAGGGCTCATCCTAATGAGGAGAGGACGTACATCATGGATCACGGCGACGCCTGTAAGGTCTGCCCTGACCGTGCTTGGACCCACAAATTTGCCAGTTGTTCTGGTCCTGACTTCTTCGCAGATCATTTCTCCTTCGGCAGGGAGTATAGGATTGTCATTCCTAGAGAGGGTCAGGCCGTCTATTGCCCTCCTCCGGGCTGTATCGGCGTATACATCAGACACCTGGAGTATGGGCTCCGGTTTCCTCTGAACGAATACGTTATGGCCATAATCAAAGCCATGAACGTCGTCGTGGCCCAACTGCACCCGTTGGCCATTAGGACTATAGTCGGCTTTGTGTGGCTCTGTCTTTTCAAGGGGGAGGTCCCCACGGTTAACTTATTCCGCCGGATTCATCATCTTCCGTCGGCCCCCTGGTCGCGTTGGGTGGTACAGCGTGCAAACGGAGTCGGGTTACGTCTCCGTTGATAAGCTTTCTTCCTGCAAGGACTGGAAGGAGCGGTGGGTGTATGTTGAGGTTCGGAGGATTATCCTTGCCCGGTCCTTTCAGCACCAAGTCAATTTGCGGTGCGAGAGTAAGGGGGAGCGTGACAAATGGGTCTCCCGGAGCAAGCTGAAGATGGACGCCAGCAGGGTCCCTCTCAACGCGGATGAGGAGCGGGCGATGAGGCTGTTTGAGGCTGAGAAGAATGGGATGCCGAAGGGATGGATTCCCCCGCCGCAGATCATTCTTCAGGATGAGCTGCTCTGCCACGTCGGCCTCATACCGGCTCTCGAACGGGGTGAGTGTGGTCGGTGTGAGGCCCACCTCTGCTTTTAGTGTTTCTATTTTTGAACTTTGATTTATTTCTTCTACTTAACCCTTGCTTTGTTTCCTTTGCAGACCATTTTGCCCCGGATCTGTCTGAAGATATCCTTAGGAGAATGGGACTTGATAAGGACAAGCAAGTTGTTGATTTGCATCCTAAGGCCCAGGCTCGTGATCGCAGACCGGCGCCAAATGATCTCATGGATCAGCAGCGGAAGGGCTTAGATACGACGGCGGCCCAGGCGAAGGTTGCTGGTAACATACCGCGCCGAACGCGGAAAACAAAGTCTTCGGCGGCAACGGCGTCGACATCAGTTCCACCTCCCATCCCTTCAGTCCAGAAAGAGACGGTGGAGGTCGTTGACATTACCGCCGAGGAGGTGGTCACCTTGGCAGTGGAATCTCTTCTCTTCCGCAAGAGGAAAGAGCCTACTACCGCCGCTGATGCTTCCGCTTCTACTGCTGCCACTACTGCCGAGGCCGGCAAAGAAATGCGTCCTCCGACCAAGAAGGCCAAGCATGGTACAGATCTATCCTGTGGCTCAGACTTAGCCGGTTCATTAGGCGTTCCTGATGACAGGCTCTCTGGTATGTCCATGTATGTTGACACGGATGCTATGATTGAATTTTTTGTAGATCAACCGCCGTCGTCTACCGGGCACACTGTTGAACGGCGTGCTGAGAAGAAAACTGCGCAGGCAAGTGGTCAAGATGCCACCGTCGTCACCTCCTTCCCTCAGCCTACCCCCGTCCAGATTAGGTCGGAGGGGCTAAGTTTGGCCAGGATGCTGTCGAAGTGGGCTGATACGGCCGGTGCTCTTATCGTGGAGCAAGAGAAGGCCATTGCTGAAGCTGCCCCACGGCTCGAGCGGCTCAGGCTTGAACTCGACGCTGCGAACAAGGAAGCTGAGAGGGCCAAGGCGAGGTGAAGAGGCGATCTGTCGAGAGAAAACTTAGGGAGGACGCGAAAAGGCGATCCTGCCGAGAGAGCAAGGCCGAAGGCTGCGGCGGGCTGAAAGCTGCTAAGCTGCTGGAGGGGCGTGACTACCTTCAGAAAGTCGCCGACTTCAATGCCAAGAAGAGGGACGAATGGAAGGGCATGTTTCAGGCCCAGGGGAAGGTGGTTCGGAATAAGGATGCTATCATCGCCCAAAGGGAGGAGGACATTGAGACGCTCCAAACCGTTATCCTCCCTAACATGTGCGCCCAATACCGGGACCTGGCCGAAGAAGCTGCCAGGGAAGTGATTGGGGAGCTCTTTCCTCTTGATGGCTCCTTTCCGTGGCAAAAATTTGACGAGCTGCTTGATGACAAGCTCGAAGCTAAGGAGAAGGCCACGGAGGCGAAGGCCGCTGAGGAGGCGAGGGTGAAGAAGGAGGAAGAGGAGGCCGCGGAGAAGGCGGCCCTTGCTGAGAAGGCTAAGGCGGCCAAGGAGGAAGCTGAGAGGATGAAGGCAGCTGAGGCTGCTGAGGCTGAGGCTGCCAAGATAGCTTTTGGGTCGTCTACCAAAGATGATACTGCTAACGTCGCCGATGGCGGCAGCGATAGGCATAGGGAGACGGGCGGTCGTCACTGAGCTCACCCGACATCTCGGATAGCTTCGGCTGTTCGGGGCCAATTATTAAGCCTTTCCTCCCTGCCATCTTTTGGCGCTTCAAATGATATGTCTGTAACCTTTTGCTTTTCTTTTCCTTGTATTTTGTAAAACTTTGGTAGGTTGTGTTTTGGCTTATCCCTATGGGGATGGCCGTCGTCTGTATTCTCCTTACTTGTAATCATTTTTTAATAAAGCTTGTTTATTGGCCCTCGGCTTGGCCGGGGTTTTGATCACAATCCTTCACTTGTCTTCTTGCGTTATTAATTGAGCGCTTTTTCGTTTTTACCTTCGGCCTGGCCGAGGCAGTTAGAATGCGTATCTCAACTGTGTTTAACGTCTTTTTTCTTAAACATGTTAGCATGTTGGTCGCTTCCTCTTTCACTCTTGGTCTGGCCGAGGCGTCCGATTTGCGCTTCCAACCGCCGTTGTGAACATGTTAGCGTAATGACCGTTGTGTCCCCTGCCCGGCCATCGGTTGGCCGAGGCGGCTAGAGGTTACGGCTCGACAGCGTTCGTATCTGTAGACATATTGATCGCTTCCTCTGCCAGGCCTTCGGTTGGCCGAGGCGGCTAGAATTGCGTCTCAATCGATTGCCTTATACGTTCCTAAGGCACGTTGGTCGCTTTCGCGAGTATCAACTGCGCTGGTTGTGACTGCCGTGGCGTCTACTTCTTGGGGTGACTGCCCGGCTTGGGCCGTGGCGTCTACCTCGATATGACTACGGAGGGGATAAACACTTTGATGGAAAACTTGGATGATTCTTTATTAGATATAAACACGCGTCGGGGTGCCAACAATTATCTTGGACACCTCCGCCGCTATACAAAGTATTTCCTGAGATTGTCAGTGTTCCAATGGCTCATCAAAGGCACACCCTCCATGTCTGTCAGCCGGTATGTACCCGGCCTCATTTCTTCAACCATTTTGTAGGGACCTTCCGATTAGCGAGTCAATTTACCATGAATGTTCCCTTTGTTGGTGGCGGCTGACTTTCTTAGGACTAGATCTCCTACTTTTAAGTCCCTTTTGTGGACTCTTCGGTTGTAGGCTCTTCTCATTCGGTTTTGGTATACTGCCAAGTTGAGGCGTGCTGTATCTCGGCTTTCTTCGACCAGGTCTAGGGAGGCTTTCAGACCTTCCTCATTTTCAACCGGGTTAAAGGTGGCCGTTCTGAATTTCGGCACCGCTGCTTCAATTGGCAGGACTGCTTCGGATCCATAGACTAAGTGGAATGGAATGTACCCCGTTGCTTCTTTCTCCGTGGTCCGGAGGGACCACATCACGCCGGGTAGTTCATCGGCCCATCTTCCCTTTAGGTCTTCAACTGTCTTCTTCAAACCGTTGAGGATTGTTTTATTGGCTGCCTCCGCCTGTCCGTTGCTCTGTGGGTGGCAGACGGAGGAGTATGCAAATTTGATACCAACTTCCTCCAACCATTTCATTATTGTGTCACTCCAAAACTCTCGGCCGTGGTCAAATACCATGACTTGGGGTAACCCAAAACGAGTTATGACATTTTCCCAGATTACCTTTCTTACGGCCGCCGTTGTCTTGGCTGGCACTGCGATAGCTTCAACCCATTTGGTGAAGTAGTCAACGGCGACAATCAAGTACTTTCTTCCTCCGGATGCCGTTGGAAATGGCCCTAGTAGATCCATCCCCCACTGTGCAAAAGGAAGGGGACTAAGTACCGCTGCGGTCTCGGGAAGGTGCATGTATCACCCGAGCATGCATTTGTGAGTTGTTGCACTTTTTGGTTTTGGCTCGGAATCCTCAAGCATGGTGGGCGAAGTATCCGGCTCGGAGAGCTTTGTGGGCTAGTGTTCTTGCCCCCATGTGATGACCACAGATGCCTTCGTGAATTTCGTCAAGATATTAGCTCGCGTACCGGGCCGACACATTTCAAGAGTGGCCTTATTACGGACCTCCTGTATAATTCTCCTTCAAACACCAAGTACCTTGCAGCGATCCTCTTTATCTTCTGTGAGAGACTGCGGTCCTCCGGTAATTCATTCATCAGTTTGTACTTCATTATCGGAGTCATCCACGTCGTCTCGGCCTCTATGTCGCCCACCATGCCGACGGTCTCGGTAATGCTTTTGGCATTCGATGTCCACCAAGCACGGTTCGTGACATTCTTGATGGTTGAACTGGCAAGCTTTGAGAGAGCGTCGGCTCGGTTGTTCTCGGACCTGCGAATGCATTATTCGAAAAGATTTCAATTTTGAAGTGTCAGCTTTTACCCTTTCCAGGTATCTTACCATCCCGTCGTCTCGAGTCTCGTACTCTCCTCTAATTTGATTAGCCACTAAAAGTGAATCTGTTTTCAAAATGATGTGTTCCGCCTCGGAAGCTCTAGCTAGCTCGACCCCGGTTATCACCGCCTCGTATTCGGATTCGTTGTTTGAGGCCGAGAAGGTAAATTTCAAGGCGTACTCAAACTCGTCCTGTTTGGGTGATGATAAGTATGCGGCTCTGAGTGTTTGCCGTAGAGGACCCGTCGGTGTATACTTCCCATACTCCGGGGTTTTGCTCTTCTTGATATGTGCACTCGGCCAGGAAGTCTGCCAGTGCCTGTCCCTTTATCGAGGGCCTCGGCTTGTATTGAATGCCGAAGCCGGATAGCTCTACTGCCCATTTGATGAGCCTGCCGGATTGCTCAAATTTTTCCAATGCTTTCTCCAATGGTTGGTCGGTTAAGACCGTCACGGGATGTGCGTCGAAGTAAGGCTTCAGTTTCCTTGCGGCAACGACGACAGCAAAGGCTGCTTTTTCAATCAGTGGGTAATTTCTTTCGGCGGGCAACAATGTATGGCTGACAAAGTAGATTGGGTGTTCTTTGTTTGTCTTCTTCTCGATGATCACGCCGACCGTGGCGAGGTAAGCGATATGTATAGATATAGCGTCTCCCCCAGCATCGGCCTGGACAGGGTTGGGAGAGTTTGAAGATGAGCTTTCAGTTGCTTGAAAGCTGTGCTCTGTTCCTCCCCCCAGCTGAAGTCCTTATTTCCCTTCAACACTTTGAAGAATGGGGTGCTCTTGTCGGCTGACCGAGAGATAAAACGGGCTAGAGCCGCCATTCTCCCGGTCAACATCATAACCTCTTTTCGATTCCTCGGCTCCGGCAGGTCCAGGATTGCTTGGACTTTCTCTGGATTGGCATTAATTCCCCTGGCGCTGACAAGCACGCCGAGGAACTTACCTGGCCGGACACCGAAGTTGCATTTCATTGGGTTAAGTTTCATCTTGTATTTCCTCAGTGAACAAAATGTCTCGTGTAAATCGGCTAAGTGCTCATTTGTCGGACTTGCTTTTTACAATAGCATCGTCGACGTAAGCCTCAATGTTTCGCCCTTTTTGATTTTGGAACACTTTGTCCACCAGTCTTGTGTAAGTTGCGCCGGCGTTCTTCAAACCGAACGGCATCATTTTATACATGTATGTGCCGTTGCCGGTGATAAATGCGCATTTAGGCATGTCTTCTTCGGCCATGAATACTGATGATACCCGAGAAGGCGTCCCGTTGTGCTCAGCATAGTGTAACTGCCGTGGCGTCGATTAAACTATCTATTCGAGGCAAGGGGTAACAATATTTGGGGCACGCTTTATTAAGATTGGTAAAATCTACACACATCCTCCACGCCCCCGATGATTTCTTCACCATTACAACATTAGCTAACCACTCGGGATAAGTACAAGGCATGATAAAGCCCGCCGCTAGTAATTTATCTACCTCGGCTTTGATGGCCTCATCCTTCTCTACCGAGGAGTTCCTCATCTTACGCTTTGACGGGCGGCGGTGGAGAGTACGTTCGGCTTGTGAACAATTACCTCCAGGCTCACGCGGCATCTCGGCTGGCCGAGTAAGCGAAGACGTCTTTGTTCTTCCTCGGCAGGTCTAGGAGAGCGGCCCTGAATTTTGGCTCCGGTTGACACAAAGCGATTACGGTGCGCCCGGGTCAATTTCCACTTCTTCGGTCTCGGCTCCTTCGACTATGCCGACGGTTGCATCCATGAGGTCGCCCTCCTGTTGTAAGGATGGGCTCTTCCCCTTCTCTGACTTCTTCGCCACTTTGAGGGATTTCATGTTGCACCCTCTGGCAGATACCTGGACGTTGACTACTTCGTCTTTCTCGTCCTTTGAGACGAGCTTATGCGCTTCCCCCCGGTCCGAGACGTACATCAGTGTCAGGGCCCGGATGGACATTACTGCATCGGCCTCGCTCAGAGTGACTCGGCCTATGAGGACGTTGTAGGCGGACGAGCCGTCAATGACCATGAACTCAGATAGGACATTCTTAGCCGCATTCCCCTCGCCGAACATCACCGGCAGCCTGATTGACCCCAGGGGTACCAGGTCGGCCCCGGAAAAACTGTACAATGGATTGGTGCAGGGGCTCAAGTCCTCAATCTTCAGACCGAGGTTGAGAAAGCACTCCCTGAACATGATGTTCGTGTAGGCGCCTGTGTCAATCAGGCACCTCTTGACCAGGTGGTTGGCTATGTCCAAGTGGACTACAAGTGGGTCATTTGTGCGGGCGATGACTCCCTCGTAGTCCTTCTTTCCAATAGTCATATCGGGGATGTTGGAAGCGGGGATCGCTGTTTTGGGCACAAAATTGATGGCCTGATATAGCTCGTTCAGGTGCCGTTTGTGCCCATGAGCGGATCCACCGTTCTCGTTGCCCCCGATGACAACATGGATTACTCCTATCCGTTCAAAGACGGATTTTTTATTTGAGCCGCCGGTATTGGTCTTTTGACCTCCGGCAACATATTTCTTTGAGGCTCCCCTTCCGGATCGGCTCTTCAATGGCATTCTTCGATGCGGCGGTTGTCGATTAAGTGGCGGTGTGGCCGTGGTACTCACAAGATCTTGGCTCGTGTCACCGTCCCCCTCGCCTTGGGAGGCCTTTCCCACTTCTGACCCTCGTTCTTGCTCGGGGCAAAGACCTCGGCAGCGAGATACGACCAAGGGGGTGTGACCATTGAACCGCTTTTGGTAGTACGGTCTGAACTCCCCGGCGCCCGCCGAGTTACATTTCATGGCGGACTGTCGGGACCGTGACCTATTATTGTCACGGCGTCCTTCATCCGGTTTGTCCTCCCGGCGGCTCTTTCTCTCTGAGTGCCCGGCCTCACTGGGGCCTACCCAGGTTTTGTGGTAGTCCTCCACCTTTATGGCTTGGTCGACCATCTTCCTGGCGGAGTCTAGGTTCAGGCCTCCGCACTTGATGAGCTCGTTTTTTAAGTCTCCTCTCGGGAGGCCTTTCATTAGTGCGAAGGCCGCCAGTTCGCTGTTCAGCTCACGAATCTGCTGAACCTTGGCGTCGAACCTCTTCACATAACTCCGGGGAGACTCGCCTCCCTCCTGTCTGATAGTCAGGAGGTCCGATGTCTCGACGGCCCTCCTCTTATTGCAAGAATACTGGGCCAAAAATGTGTCCCTTAGGTCGGCATAACAGTATACCGACCCATCGGGTAGCCCCTTGTACCAACTTTGTGCCATTCCATGCAGAGTCGTTGGGAAGACTCGGCACCAAACCTCATCAGGTTGCTCCCATACCGACATGTAAGACTCGAAAGCCTCGGCGTGGTCGGTTGGGTCGCCTTCTCCTTTGTATGATATGGGTGGCAACTTTAGCTTAGTCGGCACCGGGACCTCTAGGACATAGGCATCGAGGGGTTGTCTGACCACGTGTCGAATGACACGCGGCGATCGGCTCCTCGCATCCTTAGTCCGGCTCCCCTCCCCGTGGCGGGAAGGGCTTCTTCTCCGACTCTGGTGAGTCGGACTCCTTCTCCGACTCTGGTGAGTCGGACTTCTTTCACTCCTCTGGGGCAGACCTCGTCGGTCTTTGCGGCGACTCTTGTCCTCCCGCGAGTGCGGGAAGGGCTCAGGTCTACCACTTGCACTCTGGGCTCCCCCG
Organism: Silene latifolia; assembly: GCF_048544455.1. Classification (NCBI taxonomy): domain Eukaryota; kingdom Viridiplantae; phylum Streptophyta; class Magnoliopsida; order Caryophyllales; family Caryophyllaceae; genus Silene; species Silene latifolia. The sequence goes on from NC_133537.1 coordinate 327,195,283, forward strand.
GCGTCTTGACATGGTCAGCTTCCTCCAAGGCTTCGTTTAAGTTTCTCGGAGTCACTTTTTGGGTCTTGGTCTCTTGTGGGGGTGCCGCCGCTCTTGTCGTTGTGACAGTGTGAGTCGGCGTGCTACCCATTAGTTCTAGGAGTAGCTTCAGTTTAGCTGCATCAACCACATGTCCCATGATAGTGACTTGGTCGGCGGGCAGCGACGTATTTTGTTCTATTGGCATCCCGTACGTCGTATCAGTGATACGGCCGGTGGGGGACTGCCCGATTTCAGAGTTGTGGAATGTGTCATCTTGACAGAATTCAGTTTCCACAAGCACCGTTTCTGGCTGTTTCGACATCTTCTTAGCTCGTTGGGTGGGTTTTGTGTTTTTTTTTAAGGGATTTGACTAGCTTCTAGTATCTGTTTTCCCCACAGACGGCGCCAATTGTTCCGGGTGTAATTCCGAAGCAGTTATTTGTTACCACTCGTGGCTTGTAGAATGACGTCTTTGGTTGAATCCTCCCTTCGGCCTCTCCTGAAACAATGAACAAACTGAGGGCTCGGCTTTGGCCGAGCGTACTCACTCCGACGCTCAAGTCAGTAAACTTAAAGGGATTAAGTTGTGTGTTACTTGGCGAAGTATATATTGTAGAGAGATAAGGAAAATATTACCAAATTATGAGGTGTTTAGGTTAAATTGTGGATCCTTTCCTCAATGAGGGTTGAGGAGTATTTATAGACTTTCACCTTTTGTCACGTAGTGGCCAAGTGGCTAGCAGGTGGAAAGACTGATCTACCCTCGGCCGAGGGACCCATGGCAGGCAAGCGGGCCCTGTTGACTCCATGCCGAGGGGTCTTGGATATGAGTACGCGGACATGTGCCCCGGCTGGCTAGTTGTCCCAGCCGAGGCACAAGAGACAGGCCGACAGGCTGCGTTGGTTAGGCTGTCTAAGTCGTTGACTTGCTGTGGATATCTTTGACCTTGCTCAATATGTTGACTCGGTCAGCGGGTGCAGAATATGCCCCATCAATATATATAACCAACTATCAGCCTTAAGCATCCGTATGTATATGGTCAATCACCTCACTATTGTGTTTCTTTTCTGCAAAAGAAAAACATAATACACGCACACATACCATAAGACTCACAATCAAATGGTTGTTCAATGTGCTTTTCGTTTACTCGTTTGAAACGAATTTACTTGAGGTTTGATCAATTGGGTTCACCAGATTAGAGACTTTAAAATCTACAAAATAGTATAACATTTAGTTTTCGTGAAGAATGTAAGATTCCTCTAACTTAAGTGGTCTAAACCAACCACCAAGTTATCATAGGAGTAGGTACAACATTTTATTTTAAATCACATGAGTGATGCCTTCTATGTATAAACATAGATAATTACATTCTTTTAAAACCAAATTTAGGTACATTTGTCCTTATCGAAATCATTGATACTCTAGCACCATTTCGATACAAAAATGTCCTATGTTAGACGTCTTACGTTTTGTCAATTCATGTAAACTTCTTTACAAAGAAATGACCCATACTTGGTATCACATACCAAGATAGTGGAACTAGCCTATCCTTTGAGTAGATGTCTCCTTCAACTTTTGTTCTATCACATACATCTAGGGTTGATTCTTCTTAACTCCCACTCACTTTCACATTCCTCTTTGCTTCAATCAAGCAAAAATGAATCTCATGAAGACCTCTCGTCATGTCATTCGTGATATTTTATACACTTAGTAAGAGTGAATTACTATAAAGTGAGTGAAACATGTGGCAAAATCTCAGCCTCTTGCGAAATTGGACTACCTAACCGTTCAATTGTTATCATATGCCTAAACTCTTTAGCGCATAAACAATCGATTTGGCCTTTCTCGAAGTGAGCCATTTGACGGTATCATATTGGAGTATTATAAGTGTTTTTGAAAACTCTTTTCGCAACCTTTTGAATTACACTTGAGTAATTAAAACTAATATGTCATCATCATGACGGAGGTGTCACTTCCGAAATTAAGACTCTCTTGATAAAATGTGACTTCCTTTTAAACTCGTAATATGATTTTGCAACATGAAACCCCTTTTTAATATGTATGGACGTTAATTAAGTTGTATAATAACTTAAAAAAAATCGTTGTAAGCTTATGTAGGTGAATTGGTAAATCATGTTACCAATCATTAATTCCTTCAAAGAAACCGCTTTCTATGAAAGAATGAAAAAAGTATAACAATAAACAGAGAAAGGAGGATGAAGTGCGCGATGTCATACATTTATAAGAATGAACGAAAAATAGGAAAAATTAACATTCAATGTTTTAATTTTACTTGTGAAACATCTTTAACAAGTTTTAACATTTATATAATGATCTCCCACTAAATTATATAAATGATTCAAAGACCCAAATATTAAACAAAAATGAGCATCGCTTGGGCGAAACATCCCATAATTGTGTAAATTCGGTAAGTCACGTTGACTAATTCTACCTCTAGAACTCTTGGTCGACGAATTTCCTTAAATCCATCTACTAGCCCCGGAACACAAGACCGTCTTATATCCCGTTGAGTCCAACCAATTTTGGCGTGTGATAACCGCTTACCACCCTACTTACTCAAGGTAAAAACAGAACACCCCGCTTGGGCGAGCGTGGCTCTAATGAACAAGAGATTCATAGGTGTTACTAATTGGTAAGGCTAATCTCAATTTTAGTTATGTGAGAGATCTTGTCAATTTAGTCATAAATTCCCTATAAGTGAACTAAGTCGGTGAATGTAAATGACGTGAATTGACAATCAGGAAGATAAAATGCATGTGAATGGCGATTTTGGCATTCGCAAAATAAAAACAAGCAAACAAGTAAGCATATGAATAAATCCTAGTATGGCCACCTAGTTAATAAAAACTAGTCTATTACATTTCGGAAACCAACTCCTTGGTCCCTTGCCTCTTCATTCCAAAAGTGGCTCTTCCTTGTGGGATTTGGAACACCTTCCAAAAATAGACTTCGTCTCGATGTAATCCGTCTTTTGGAAACGCCGGTAAAAATAACTATTACAATTGAATTACATAGTTATTCCTATTATACATTAATTAATAAAATAAATAAAACTATTAATTAATTACAAACCGACGATACGAGATCGTATTTAATTACAAACAAATCGATATTCCCATTCATTTCGGGTAATAACGATTAAAATTAAACTAGGCCATACTAGGTACAACAAGATAAATACTTTAAATAAATGATAATCATTCATTAAACTTAAATAAATATGTAATACTCCGTATTTATAAGTCTTGGGGTACTCTATCGAGTAGCCCTTACTCTGTCGAGTAAGGGTAAGTTGCGAAATAAAATAGTTTCTGACCTGTTGGGTACTCGATCGAGTAGCTGGGGCACTCGATCGAGTAAGGGGGTACTCGATCGAGTACCTTGGGTACTCGATCGAGTGTCCGGTTTTATGGGGAGTTTTCTCGGGTTTTGTTAATTATGCGATTAAGGGATTTAAGCTTCATCGTCATTATTCTAAATCACTTTTACAAAACCTAAATTCCTGTTTAAGAGAGAAAGCAAACAAGTTCATCTTCTTAATCGCATTCTTAGCAATTCCCGGAGTTCAGACGGTCAGTTCTTGTCGTTGTTCGTACCGTTGAGTTCCTTGCGTCGAGGGTAAGATCTATGCACCCTTTTTATTGTGTTTCCTTCGATTCGGTTAAACCCTAATTTAGAGATTGGGGGTTTTTATGTGTAGTATGTGATGTGGTAGTCTCTATGTGTTGTATGATAGGAGGAGGGTTCATAGAAGAGGCTTTTTGACTCGGCGGTAGAGACCGTCGATTGTGTGCATACCGGTAGGATTTCTACTCGGTATTAGTCCCATAATGGGATATTGGTTGATGTATTGTATTTGGTTGTTTGATATAATAGTTGTGTTGTGATTGTGGTTGTGATCGTTGTTGACGGTTCGCGAGGCGTGGTCTCGGCTGAGTGGGGTCACTTGCGGGAGTGGCTTCACGCCTAGTTTCTCCTTTCGTGGAACCCGCCACGAAGGGATGTGCACATTAATGGACAGGGTTATCGCTCACTATGTGAAGCGGGGATTTGGTGGGTACGGTGCGGTCCCCCAGCTGGGGGTGGTCCGGTGGACGGTCGGTATTGAGATGATTGGAATCGATGGGTTGTGTGTGTGTGTGTGAGTTAAGGTCATGCATTTATCTTATCATTGTTGTTTATCTTGATTGTGTGATTAGTACTGACCCCGGTGTTGTTTTGTAAACTGCGGTGATCCATTCGGGGATGGTGAGCAGATATTGAGCGGGTATTGAGATGAGTACCGGGATGGGATGCCACGACATGATGATATGAGTCTTCGCTGTAGCCTTTAGTTTATTTACATTTGATTAGAAGATCGTTTGAAATCATGTATCGTACTTTTGGTTTGGTTTTGAGGATTGTAACTATTCGCTAAACTATTTATATTAAACGTTGTTTCTTCATTGTTGTTTGATTATCATTGCCTCGGCAAGCAGAGATGGTAATGTCTTCATACGAGTGGTCCTGGTAAGGCACTTGGAGTATGGGGGTGTTACAAATGGTATCAGAGAGACGATCTTGAAACCTGTAACCAATGAACCTAATGAACATAGGGAGTCAATTAAAATGAACCCGGGGTAAAAGTTGTAGGAGCTAATGCAAAGGCTTGGGAGACGTCCCTGAAGTCGCAGGGTCGCCCTACAACTTTGAACCGGTCACATGGGGGAAGTGTTTGTCGAGTCGTATGTGCGTTTGGTTAACTTGTGTAAGAATGTGGTGAAATGTGTTAATTGTTGGGTGTTGGAGTAGAAAGTTGAGCATGTGAAAGAAAATGGTGATATGTGGGAATTTGTTGATGAGATGATAACATGTTGGATGATTTACAATGTGGCATTTAATAACATGATGAAATGATCTCGTAGATGGTAGAAAAGATGCGTATCATGTGTATTATGACATAATGTGGTTTATAAGTTTAGCATGTTAGCATATGACGTAACATGCGGGTAGCTTTTATGTATTAGCGTGACTCGATCGAGTGGGACTGACTCGATCGGGTGGGTTTTTGACGATTTTGAGTCCAGAATCGTGTTTTTGGGCACTCGATCGAGTAACTAGGGGTACTCGATCGAGTAGGGAAAATCACTCGATCGAGTAGCCTAGATACTCGATCGAGTAGGTAAGAGATCAGAAGGTCTGTTAAGGGTATGATGTTTGGGTACTCGATCGAGTATGTTGGACACTCGATCGAGTAGCCCGTTACTCGATCGAGTGGGTTTGGGAACTCGATCGAGTAGGTTTCGGGTGTCGTGTCTTCGTGTTTTGAAGTTTAGTACGTATGTTCATATCTACCCTTTCTTATATATGTATAGTTTCAAGATGCCGCCAAGAGAAGCGCTTTGTATGCGAGAGCTGAGCTTATGACCGTGGATGACATCGTTAAGATGTTAGAGCACCAGGATGCTCTTACTGAGACCCTAAAGAAAGTGAATGAGGATAAGAATAAGGATAAGGAGAAGGAGGTTGACCATTCAAAAATCAGCCTTTACATAGCGAGGTTTAACCCGAAAGAGTACAAGGGAGTTGGGGAACCTAACCTTCTCGATAGTTGGCTGAGAGAGATGGAGAACATATTAGATTTGGTTCTTTGTCCGATGAGATGAGGTGGAACAGTGCGTTCTATCCGAGGGGCGGCGAGGCAAGTGGTGGGATTCGGTGAAAGTGAGTGCTAAGGAAATATATACAAACCAAGGCTTACCTGCTATACCTTGGGAGGAGTTTCGTAGGGTTGTGAGAAAGGAGTTTGTACTTAGGAACATGTGAGGAGTAAGATGAGAGAAGAGTTTGATGGTTTTAAGATGACTTCTTTGAGATGTCGTATTTTGAGTACTACAGGCTGTTCAATGAGAAGTCTAGGTATCTTTGAGGATATGGGTTTGAGTGAGGAGAATGCGGCATTGAGGTTTGAGAGGGGTTGACCCCTAAGATTATGGATAAGTTACCCGTGGGAATCCTTACTGATGTTAAGGAAGTTTATGAGAGGGCTGGGAGAGCTGAGAGATTGGTGGAGATGGCTCAGGAGAGGTTAGGTGGTGAGAAGAGGAAGTCTGAGAGCGAGGGTGGTGGCCAATCGAATCACAAGAAAGGCAACCACAATCAGTCTAAGGGATTTTCTTCCGGGCGGGTTCGATCTTTGGGGCTTCCTTTGGGCGTGGCCGTGGAAGTGTGAGTAATAGTTGGGGAGTGACCTGCTATAGCTGTGGTGGTGTAGGCCACAAGAGACATGAGTGCACAAGTGCACCAGGATCTTTCCAGAGACCTACGCAGAGCTTCGCAAGCAACAGACCGGCTGGATCATGGCCAAACCGGGGAAGTCAGAGTTACCAGAGTGGAGGCAACCGCAACGGCGGTAATTCTTATCAGAAACCACCAGCGAACAATAACAACAATCAAGGGTCGGGTGCTAAGCCGACCACCTCCCAAGATCTTGTCAGAGAGGTGGGCGGAAGACCGATGTGGCAAGTTATTCATGATGGAGAAGAAAGCGGTGAGGAAGATGCGCACGTTATCACCGGTACATTCCTTGTTAATGGTATTCCTACCTTTGTTTTGTTTGATTCGGGGGCTTCTCAGTCGTTTGTGTCTTCGAGTCATGTCAAACAGTTGGGTTTGAGAGTATATGAGTCTGTTAGTGAGCAAGTTTTCATACCTTCGGGTGAGTCTGTATCGTGTGGGAGATTGTTCAGAGATGTATCTTTGATAGTCGGGCAAGTTGATTTCCCTGTAGACTTGCTAGAGTTTCCTTTTAATGGTTTTGAGATGATAGTCGGGATGGATTGGTTAGGAAAGTATAAAGCTAAGATCGACTGTCATCAAAAGAAAGTGTCTTTAAGAGGTCCTAAGGGCGTTAGTGTGTCTTATCGTGGGTTTCTAGTCAAACCCAAAGTTAAGTTGATTGCAGCTGTTACCTTGAAGTCTTATCTGAGGAAGGGATGTCCTTTGATCTTGTGCCATGTGAGAGATGACCGGATAGAGAGTCCGATAGTTGATGAGATACCAGTAGTGGGAGAGTTTGCAGATGTTTTTCCAGAGGAGATTCCGGGGTTGCCACCGAAGAGGGAGATAGATTTCACTGTTGAGTTGAAGCCAGGGACGGGGCCGATCTCTAAGGCACCGTACCGTATGGGTCCTAAGGATATGGAGGAACTTAGGAAGCAGTTGGATGATCTGATAGAGAAGGGATACATTAGACCAAGTGTATCGCCGTGGGGAGCACCAGTTCTTTTCGTGAAAAAGAAAGATGGGAGTTTGAGGTTATGCATAGATTACAGGGAGCTGAACCGTGTGACGATAAAGAACAAGTATCCTTTGCCAAGGATAGATGACCTGTTTGATTAGTTGAGCGGTGCAACAGTCTTTTCTAAGATTGATTTGAGGTCGGGGTACCATCAGGTGAAGATTAGAGAGGTGGACATACCAAAGACCGCTTTCACGTCGAGGTATGGCCATTATGAGTATGTGGTGATGCCGTTTGGGTTGTCTAATGCGCCGGCAGTGTTTATGGATTTGATGAACAGAATTTTTAGACAGTTCTTGGACCAGTTTGTAGTGGTGTTTATCGATGATATCTTAGTCTACTCTAAGACTAAGGAGGAGCATGAGGAGCATCTGAGGATCGTGTTGCAGACTTTGAAGGATCATGAGTTGTATGCTAAGTTGTCCAAGTGTGAGTTCTGGTTAGAGAAAGTTGCTTTTCTGGGCATGTGATCTCTAAAGATGGGGTAGTTGTGGATCCGGCGAAGATTGAGGCGGATACAAAGTGGGAAGCAGAAGAACGTTCTTTGAGGTTAGGAGTTTCTTGGGTTTAGCTGGATACTACGAGACGGTTCGTGAAGGATTTCTCCAAGATAGCTAGACCGATGACGGCGTTGATGAGGAAAGAGAATAGGTTTCGTTGGGATGAGAGTTGTGAGACGGCGTTCCAAACATTAAAGGAGCGTTTGACCACGGCTCATGTCTTAGCATTGCCTGAAGGAACCGAGAACTTTGAGGTTTATACAGATGCCTCGAAGAATGGGTTGGGATGTGTGTTGATGCGGAATGGTAAAGTGATTGCCTATGCTTCTAGGCAATTGAAGCCTTATGAGGAGAACTACCCTACTCATGATCCGGAGTTGGGTGCGGTGGTGTTTACTCTCAAGATTTGGAGACATTACCTTTATGGAGCAATCTTTAAGGTATTTTCTGATCACAAGAGTCTCAAGTACATCTTCACGCAGAAGGAGTTGAACATGAGACAGAGGAGGTGGATGGAGCTGATTGGCGATTATGACATGGAAATCATCTACCATGAAGGGAAAGCCAATGTTGTAGCTGATGCTTTGAGTAGGAAGAGTGTACATTCCCTATGTACAGCTCTGTCTTTGATGAGGCTGAGGGATGAGGTAGCGAGTTTTGGGATACATATGATGCGAAAGGAGATGCCATGGGTGATATGACAAAGTACATCCTGGAGTTTTATGATGATATTCGGGGTAAGCAGGCTTTGGATCCTAAGATAGTGGAGTGGAGAGCTGGAGTAGAGAAAGGGACAGTGTCCGATTTTCTATTCATACCAGATGGTAGTTTAAGGTTTGATGGTAGGTGGTGTGTTCCTAATGATGAGGAGTTGAAAAAGACTATCATGACAGAGGCACATTGCACACCATATTCAGTTCATCCAGGTGGAGACAAGCTATACAAGGATTTGAAGAAAACGTTTTGGTGGCCTGGGATGAAGAAAGAGACAGCTGAGTTTGTGTCCCGTTGTTTGACATGCCAGAGAGTTAAAGGGGAACAGAGACGACCACAAGGTAAGATTCAGTCTTTAGAGGTACCTGAGTAGAAGTGGGAATCCATTTCCATGGATTTCATTGTGGGTTTGCCAAAGAGTCAACAAGGTAACAACATGATTTGGGTGATAGTGGATCGTCTGACCAAGTCAGCTCACTTTGTTCCAATGAAAGATACATGGACTAAGGCACAATTGGCTATGGCCTATCGAAAGAACGTGCTTAAGTTACATGGAGTCCCTAAGGACATAGTGTCTGACAGAGATGCGAGGTTTATATCGAGGTTTTGGAAGGAGTTGCAGGAATCGTTGGGAACAACTTTGAAGATGAGTACAGCATTTCATCCTGCGACAGACGGGCAGACTGAGAGAACAATCAAGACTCTTGAGGATATGTTGCGAGCTTGTGTGATGGATTTTGGTGGTAGCTGGGAGCAGAGGTTGGACTTGATAGAGTTTTCTTACAATAACAGTTATCACACCAGTATAGGTATGGCACCGTTTGAGGCTTTGTATGGGAGGAGATGTAGGAGTCCAATCTGTTGGGACGATAGTGCTGAGGCAGTGGTGTTAGGACCAGAGATGGTGCATGAGATGGTGGAACAGATTAAGATGATCAGAGAACGGATGAGAGCAGCCCAGGATCGACAAAAGAGTTATGCAGATCTACATCGTCGGGACATAGAGTTTCAAGTTGGGGACAAGGTTCTTTTGAAAGTTTCTCCTATGCGCGGGGTTATGAGATTTGGGAAGAAAGGCAAGCTAAGTCAGAAGTTTATAGGGCCTTATGAGATCTTAGAGCGAGTTGGGGAAGTTGCCTATCGTCTGGCTTTACCAGCTGCGTTAGAGAGAGTGCATAATGTGTTTCATGTATCGCAGCTGCGGAAGTATGTGAGTGATCCGTCACATGTGTTAGAGGTAGAGAGCTTAGAGCTAGATGAGTCCTTATCATATCTGGAGGTGCCTAAGCAGATTCTAGACCGAAAGGTTAGAAAGACTAGGGGAGGTGAGACAGTTTTACTTAAGATCCTGTGGTCTAACCACGAGACCGAGGAAGCTACATGGGAGCCAGAGGAAGCTATGAAAGAGCGTTACCCTTTCCTTTTTGATCAGGTATGTATGGTTACGGGGACGTAACCTTGTTTCTTTTAGGGGGGTAGGAGATGATCGCGAGCAGTTTTTAAGAGTTTTATACCCCTTTTATATGTTGTGTCGGTGTGTTGGCCGGGATGAGTTGGGTTAGTGTCATGTTTTATGTTGAATTTTGTTTGACTTTTGAGTCGGGAATGTTGTGGGAGTACCTTTGTTTAGTAGTGGTTTGAACTTCGGGGACGAAGTTCCTTTTAAGGAGGGAAGACTGTAATACTCCGTATTTATAAGTCTTGGGGTACTCTATCGAGTAGCCCTTACTCTGTCGAGTAAGGGTAAGTTGCGAAATAAAATAGTTTCTGACCTGTTGGGTACTCGATCGAGTAGCTGGGGCACTCGATCGGGTAAGGGGGTACTCGATCGAGTAGCTTGGGTACTCGATCGAGTGCCTTGGGTACTCGATCGAGTGTCCGGTTTTACGGGGAGTTTTCTCGGGTTTTGTTAATTATGCGATTAAGGTATTTAAGCTTCATCGTCATTATTCTAAATCACTTTTACAAAACCTAAATTCCTGTTTAAGAGAGAAAGCAAACAAGTTCATCTTCTTAATCGCATTCTTAGCAATTCCCGGAGTTCAGACGGTCAGTTCTTGTCGTTGTTCGTACCGTTGAGTTCCTTGCGTCGAGGGTAAGATCTATGCACCCTTTTTATTGTGTTTCCTTCGATTCGGTTAAACCCTAATTTAGAGATTGAGGGTTTTTATGTGTAGTATGTGATGTGGTAGTCTCTATGTGTTGTATGATAGGAGGAGGGTTCATAGAAGAGGCTTTTTGACTCAGCAGTAGAGACCGTCGATTGTGTGCATACCGGGTAGGATTTCTACTCAGTATTAGTCCCATAATGGGATATTGGTTGATGTATTGTATTTGGTTGTTTGATATAATAGTTGTGTTGTGATTGTGGTTGTGATCGTTGTTGACGGTTCGCGAGGCGTGGTCTCGGCTGAGTGGGGTCACTTGCGGGAGTGGCTTCACGCCCTAGTTTCGCCTTCTGTGGAACCCGCCACAGAAGGGATGTGCACATTAATGGACAGGGTTATCGCTCACTATGTGGAGCGGGGATTTGGTGGGTACGGCTGCGGTCCCCCTTTGGGTGGTCAGTGGGACGGTCGATATTGAGATGATTGGAATCGATGGGTTGTGTGTGTGTGTGTGACAGTTAAGCTGTCTGTTTATCTTATCATTATTGTTTATACTAATTGTGTGATTAGTACTGACCCCGGTGTTGTTTTGTAAACCTGCGGTGATCCATTCGGGGATGGTGAGCAGATATTGAGCAGGTATTGAGATGAGTACTGGGATAGCTGGGATGCCACGACATGATGATAGGAGTCTTCCGCTGTAGCCTTTAGTTTATTTACATTTCAGTTAGAACAGTCAGTTTGAAATCATGTATCGTACTTTTGGTTTGGTTTTGAGGATTGTAACTATTCGCTAAACTATTTATATTAAACGTTGTTTCTTCATTGTTGTTTGATTATCATTGCCTCGGGTAACCGAGATGGTAATGTCTTCATACCTGAGTGGTCCTGGTAAGGCACTTGGAGTATGGGGGTGTTACAAAATATGCTTAAAATGCTGTAAAATCATGCCAAAATCGCCCTATCTATCAATCGTTGGTATCCACCTCGGTTTTTGTGGATTTAATCGATTTTTAACATGTAAAAATCAATAATCAACTCTTAAATCTCATTTAAGTCCAAACTAATTGACCAAACTGTTTTGAACCTCAAAATTAGTCCTCACTAATTTTATGATAAATAATTAGTTTAATTTGGTGATATTTTGATAATTTAATCGGTAAAATCATAATATTTAAGTAAAAATCCAAAATAATTGAAACATTACCCAAAAAAAAAGAAACAAAACTTTTGAGTATTCTGGAACACTCCTAAGAACACCAAAATGTCAGAAAAATTACCCCAAAAATCCGGATAAAATTTATGAAGGAAAAGATCGATATTTATTGGTTTTTAACCACTAAAACCAATAAACATCAAAACAAGGTGAAAACACATTTTAAAATTCACTTTTAACATTTAAAAAATATTTTTAAATGTACATAAATTTATCAAGGGTAGAATCAATTGTTTCGAAATTATGATTAAATTATTTCACTTTTATCGACTTTTATCTCATAAAATCAATAAACATGCAAAAAATTCGAACCAACCTTCAACCTTTTGCATACAATCAGTAGAAAACATGCATGAAATACCATAAAAATTCCATAGACCGAATCAACTTTTAACTGTTTTTAGTCAATTTTTAACTAAAATACGGCATTTTGACTCGGTTTTCTACCAAAAATCATTAAAAATAGCAAAATAACTTCAAAAATCACCAAACTTAACCATAAACCTTTTAAGATCAGTAGGTATGCATGCCCCCAAAAATTTCCTGCTAAAACCTCTTCTAACGCAATTTTTGAGTTTTTATAAATTATCTCATAATTCATTAAAATGCTTAAAATCAACATGCAAATTACAAGCCTAAGCTCTGATACCACTTGAAAGATCATAGATCCATATTAGACTCTCTAATAAAAATTAAATTATCTCATAATTTATCATTTAGGTGATCTATGTAACATGCATGCAAATATAAAAGCATAAAAATGAAAGTTTAAGGAAAAACAATTTCCTTATATTGATTATATGGTAAAATGGGCACAAACTAGATCACCTTACTAGTTTGTTATTGAGCTAAAAAGATATGGATGATCCTTCTTGAAAAATCTTCAAAAAGAAAGTCTCCTTCAAGTTGCACCCAAGAACTCAACCCAAAAATTCTAACAAGTATTTAACTAGAAACTTGTTAAAATTATACCCTTGATAATATTTTAATATTACTAACTCTCTTAGTAAATATTAATTTTGTATACTAACAAACTTAGTAAGAAGATGCTTTATTATTTTTAGAGAGAAGTAGATACACATGCAAAATGTTCAAAATGTTGTTGTGTGTAAAAATGAACAAACATTTTGGAGTGTATATAGAGGGAAAACCGGTGGGAGGGGCAGGTGAGGTAGAGTGTTCAATTTGTTTAACCTTACATCACATGCAAAATCTATAATAAGATAACTTATGGAAGTATATAAAGTAAGGTGAAATGATTATGTTCCTAATCATCCACTACTCTATTTTACACGGTCCACTTGCCCATTTACGGGTCCATATTGGTTCTTATATTTGTCGCACAAATACGTGTAATTTTATTTTAAACATCGTTTCATGTTTAAATACTTTCATAATTAATTCGTCCAAATCACTCCGTAAATATACGTGTACCACTACACATATTATTTACGTACTAATATTAATCACATTAATCAATTAGTATAATTTTAGTGAATTAACAATTAATTAACTAAAACCCGTCTCCCAAAATTTATTATTCAATTATCACATAATTAAATAATAACTGCCGTGCCTCGAGTTCGCAACTCGAAATCTCTTTAAAAATAATCGACTAAACTTTTAGTCTATAAATCAAGGGACTAAATAAATCGTATCTCATACAATTAATTAATTGTCAATTGGGGTTCGTTCCTTTAGGTGTGACCGAAAGGGGTCAGTTGACCACCGTCGTCTCACGACAATAACGTCAAACTCTAGTCACCCAACCGTTATCGATTTACGTAAATCAACTGACGAGGATCAAATAATTAAATATCTGATGATATTCCATTAATGAGATTTATTATGTAAACGCACTATTGTGGAGGACACTAACTCCAACAGTCTGTTCGTGAAAGACTTTTCAAAGATCGCCAGACCTATGACAACTTTGATGAGGAAAGAGAACAGGTTTCGTTGGGATGAAGGTTGTGAGACGGCGTTCCAAACACTAAAAGAGCGTTTGACCACAGCTATAATCTTAGCGTTATCTGAAGGGTGTGAGAACTTTGAGGTGTATACAGATGCTTCAAAGAATGGTTTGGGATGCATGTTGATGCAGAATGGGAAAGTCATTGCCTATGCTTCCAGGTAATTGAAGTCTTATGAGGAGAATTACCCGACACATGATCTAGAGTTGGGTAAAGTTGTGTTTGCTCTCAAGATTTGGAGACACTATCTTTATGGGGCAACCTTTAAGATGTTTTCAGTTTACAAGAGTCTCAAGTACATCTTTACTCAAAAAGAGCTAAACATGAGACAGAGGAGGTGGATGAAGCTGATAGGGGACTATGACATGGATATCATATACCATGAAGGGAAAGCAAACGTTGTGGCTGATGCGTTGAGCAGGAAGAGTGTGCATTCCTTATGCACAGCTATGCCTTTGATGAGGTTGAGAGACGAGGTGGGAAAGATGGGGATACATGTGATACAAAAAGAGGATGCTAGAGGAGACTTGACAGTGGAGCCAAATCTTTATGATGATATTCGCTAGAAGTAAACTCTTGATCCTAAGATTCAGGAGTGGAGAGCTGGAGTAGACAAAGGGACAGTGTCTCGGTTCTCTATTCATACAGATGGTAGTGTTCGGTTTGATGGGAGATGGTGTCTTCCTAGTAATGAGGAGTTGAAAAAGGTGCTTATGACATAGGCTCATTGCACACCGTATTCAGTACATCCGGGTGGTGACAAGCTGTATAGAGATTTGAAGAAGACTTTCTGGTGGCCTGAGATGAAAAGGGAAACAGCTGAGTTCGTTGCTCGATGTTTGACATGTCAGAGGGTTAAGGGAGAGCAACGACGACCACAAGATAAGATTTAGTCTCTTGAGGTACCTGAGTGGAAATGGGAATCTATCTCTACGGACTTTATAGTGGGTTTACTGAGGAGCCAGTAGGGTAATAAAATGATATGGGTGATAGTTGACCGTTTGACTAAGTCAGCTCACTTTATTCCTATGAAAGATACATGGAGTAAGGTTCAGTTGGCTAATGGGTACAGGAAACATGTGGTAAGGTTACATGAGTCCCTAAGGACATTGTGTCAGATAGAAATGCGAGGTTTATTTCTCGGTTTTGGCAAGAGTTGCAGGAGATGATGAGAACTACCTTAAAGATGAGTATTTCTTTCCATCCTGCAACAGATGGACAGATAAAGAGAACTATCAAGACTCTGAAAGATATGTGACGAGCTTGTGTGATGGAGTTTGGTGGCAGCTGGGAAGATAGGTTGGATTTGATCGAGTTTTCTTACAACAACAACTACCATACGAGTATTCGGATGGCACCATTTGAGGATTTGTATGGGAGGAGGTGTAGGAGTCCGATTTGCTGGGATGATAGAGCTGAGGCAGTGGTTTTAGGACCGCAGATGGTACGGGAGATGATAGATCAAGTGAAGGTGATTAGACAAAAGATGAAAGCGACCCAGGATCGATAAAAGAGCTATGCAGACTTACATCGCCGCGACATAGAGTTTCAGGTGGGGGATAAGGTTATTCCGAAAGTATCTCCTATGCGTGGGGTTATGAGGTTTGGTAAAAAAGGGAAGCTGAGCCAGAAGTTCATAGGACCGTATGAAATTTTGGATCGTATGGGAGATGTTGCTTACCGGTTAGCTTTACCACCAACGTTGGATCGGGTGCATAATATGTTCCATGTGACTCAGTTACGGAAGTATGTGAGTGATCCTTCCAATGTGCTAGAGGTGGAGAACATCGAGTTGGATGAATGCTTGTCTTATCTTGAGCTGCCAAAACAGATTCTTGATCGCAAGGTTCGGAAAATTAGGTCTGGGAAAATTGTGTTGCTTAAGGTTCTATGGTTTAATCATGAGGTAGAGGAACCTACTTGGGAGGCGGAAAAGGCTATGAGAGAGCGGTATCTGTCTCTTTTTGATCAGGTATGTGTGGTTACGGGGACGTAACCATGTTTCTTTTAGGGGGGTAGGAGATGGTCGCATAAGGTTTTCGTGTGGTTTTATGTTAGTTTTGTACATTTAGTAGTTGTTTGGAGTCGGTTTGAGTTGTGGTTGGGGTTTTGTTTTGAGTTTTGTTGCGTTGTTGTGTCATGGTTGAGTTATTATGTTTGTTTTTGAGTATGGGTTTGAACTTCGGGGACGAAGTTCATTTTTAAGGAGGGAAGACTGTAATACTACCGTTTTCTGTACTGTTGGGTACTCTATCGAGTAAGGCTTACTCTGTCAAGTAAGTGAGTATTGCGTGCAAAAAAGTGTACTGCTGATGGGTACTCGATCGAGTAAGTGAGTTACTCGATCGAGTAAGGGGCACTCGATCGAGTACGTGATGTACTCGATCGAGTACGTCGGTTTACGGGTTGTTTTTGCCGGGTTTTGATAGCAACGAGAGAATGATATATAAAGTTATTTTATCAATTCCTTTTTACCTTTTCAATGTTTCTAAACTCTTTACACAAAAGAAAAGTTACGTAGTTTCTTCTCCTCTCATTGTTATCAAATCCTAAGGGCTAGAGTCGTCGGATCGTTGTGTTCTTTACGCCGTTGAGACCATCGCATCGTGGGTAAGATTCTAGTATGATTTTTATATCGTTTTATTATTTTTGGTTGAAACCCTAATTGGGTATTTTGGGGTATTTTGGGAGTATGGTGATTGTTAGATAGTAATTATATGATTTTGTGATTATAAGAGGTGGTTTCGAAGAGGAGCAGTTTTGAATAGCTGATTTGTGACGATCTTGGTGATTTGCCTTTCCAGGTAGGTTTTCCCTACTCGGTTATTGATTAAATTGTATTTGATAGCTGATTGGTGATGGTTGTGATGTTGTTGGTCTTGATCATATTGGTATTGTAATTGATAATTGTTGTTGTATAGTTGATTGGATGTGTTTGTCCGTGGTTCGTGAGACGCGTCCTCGGCTGAGTGGAGTCACTTGCGGAAGTGGCTTCACGCCCTTGATTCGCCCCTTGTGGTTCCCGTCACAAGGGGGATGTGCACATTAAGGAACTTGAGTTTTTGTTCGGAGTTGATGAGCGAGGATTTGTTGGGAACGGCTGCGGTCCCCCACTGGCGGTGTGGAATATCTGTTGCGATGGATATTCTGGCAGGGTTACACACTTTAGTGTGTAGTCAGGTGTGTGGAGATTTGACGGAGTTGGATGATCATATGTATTGTTATTTTGCTTATCTTGTATTTTGTAATCGTAACTGACCCCGTTATTTGTTTTAAAAACTGTGGTGATCTATTCGGGGATGGTGAGCAGTTATTGAGCAGGTATGAGATGGATTGCGCAAGGGATAGCTGGGATGGAGTGAAGTAAAACTCTCAAGACTCGGATTTTGACTGAAACTGACTCGATTTGGACAGTGAAAGGGACTGTTTAATTGTGATAAAAACGACTAAAAACTAAACAGAGACTCCGAGGACTGCAATCGAACAGTCGACAGAACTGTTTATAACCACGATTTCCTGAACTCTACAATCGAATAGAGTAAAGGACGTGATTGGGATATGACTTAATCCAAGCACCAAGCCACTAGACTAAGCCTAAGGATAATTTCAAGCACTAAGCAAAGAAACTACCCGACTCTAAGCACTAAGCAATAGAGGATTTCCCAGCACTAAGTAAATGAGATTAGTAGAAATCAATGTTTCTAACTTGTGTTTTTCATTCATCAAATCTGATTTTTACACTAGGGAATGCCTTGCTTTTATAGGCCAAGCCAAGCAATCCTATCCATCCATCCAACCTAGCATCTAACGGTCCAAAAGACCCTAGAAAACCGGTTTCAAAAGGTGGCCCTAAGCCTTACACAAAGTTCTTACACAAGTTAAAAATCTTAAAAGAAAACAAGAAAGTAAACTAATAAGTACAATGATTAATTAAACATGGAGTAAACTCTTTTGGAAGCTTCAAGGGGGTCCGACCAAGCCTATGCAAGAGTAGTAGAGCAACAAAAGGAGCCTTGTGGATGTCTTGGTTAAATTAGGAAGGGTGAAAGGGACTTGAAAGCGACCCTTGTACTTGCCATTGCAAACCGTGTAGCCATAGGTCCACCGGTTTTGTTCTTTGCCTTTCTCTGTGATTATCACCTTCCCAAGACATAAGCTCTTGGACAAAAATACTCTAAACTCCTCATGGAAGATTTCTAGGCCGGAAAAGGACCCATGTGCTTAGACGGATTCCGATTTGGACCCCATTTCGGATAAGGGACCAAAACCGGGTACAAGCATGCCTAAGGTGACTCGTTTTGCTTCATGGACTCATCACGTGTCACTAGAGTCTTCCGCTGTGTCTTTGAACTCATATTTCATTTAGTTGGGGTTTTGGATTTTGGAACATTTGTATTTCATTAGACAGTTTTGGTTTTGGATTTGTATCACCTTAAACTTATTTAATAAAGTACGTTCTTTTATGGTCCTTTTGATATTCATTGCCCCGGGTAACCGAGATGATAGCACTTGCATGCACTAGGTGGTCTTGGTAAGACACCTTGGTGTATGAGGGGTGTTATAGAACTGAACTTATAGGATCTGAAGTGAACTTAAATTAAATAACTTTAAGTCCAAAAGAACAGGGCCTAAAGAAGATAGGGTAAAAAAGGCGTCTTTTACCAAAGCGAATAAGTAATCTATGGGCGCCAAAAAAAGGTTTTACTAAATCAATAATATAAAAAGATTAGGATATTGATTTTCGCAGTACATTCCAGAAAATTATATATAAGAGAGCACGAAAAAAATTATAATTAACAATAATTTAAGACAATACAAAACTGAAATCCCAAAATTTACTAAATTTAAATTATATTAATTTGCATTTTACAATAAAATAAGATAATAAAAAAAGAAAATTGAGATAACCCGTGATAATATAAATTTATGTCATTAATTAAATATATGACAAAATATTAATATAAACAAAATGTAAATGAATTGTAGCTTTGAATATAACGAATTGGAAAATTCCGAACCGATTCCGAGCTCAACCTCAAGTTTTCGAGCCGATTCCAAGCGCACCTGAGCTCGAGCTCAAATCGACTCGATTAGACCCCTCGTCACATCCCTATTAAAAAGGGACTATTATGTCAACTAAATGAACTGTCTCGGCCCATAAAAACTTGTAGACTGTAGCCCTACACAGCCCAAAACTATCCAACAATCCAGATCATATGGGTGCTGCTGGTCCGAACCATTCAAGTGTCGAACACTCTCGAAGTCAAACCTCGGAAAAAAGTTTCAATTCGAAACTCATCGTTTAAGTTCCCCACATCCCCAAAAAACGTTAATACGACACCGTGTAAATGTGTAATTTCCCGCTAAATCTAGACAATAGTAGAACCCTCCAGAACCTCGCAACAATCGCAGAACAACCCAGAAACTCAACCGTTATATAAAATCCCAACCGCTACGCTCTCACAAAACATCAAATAATCAATCGCAATCTCACCGCAAAATCAATTCATCTTCGCGAAATCAAATTCTCCAAATTCTCACTCAAATTTAATTCAAGTTCTTAGTGTTTTTCTTGATCATCATCAATGGCGGAAGTACAAATGGCGGAAACCGAGACATTCGCATTTCAAGCTGAGATTAACCAGTTGTTAAGTCTCATTATCAATACTTTTTACTCTAACAAGGAGATTTTCCTTCGTGAACTCATCTCTAACTCATCCGATGTACGTATTTGTTCCTTCTTTTCATTTTATTTGTTTTTCGCAAACTTTTGTCGCTCCATTTTGCATGAACGATTGAAAATAATTTATCGAGGAAGTTAATTTTTGTTCGTGAAATAAGCATAAATTTTGTGTTATAGTTGAATAATAGTGATGATCAATTATAATTATTCCTTAATGTTTTTGTTTGAAAATCAAATGAATCGAGAAATTTACGCTTGGTATGTGATTATATTTTAATTTTAGTTAGATTTTTCTTAATTAAAATTTGGTGTGTACTTCTGAATGATTGAAGTAATCGACATATGAATAAGAGAAATTAATTAATTAATTACGTTAGACGGATCACGATTTCTCTGGAATTGAGATGTTTAGGTTTGATACGGTTAATTGTTAGTGTTAGAGCGTGAGACTGAAATGAATTATGAGTCTTGAGTTTGATGCTTGATTTGAGAACTCGTTGCTCTGTTCTTCGTATACGATTGAATTAATCGACTTATGAACGGAGAAATTAATTAATTATTGTCTTAAATCCTCTGAAATTAATGGAGTAATGTACTCCATATTTAATTGTTAGGATTTGTCTAGATACAATGAATTGAGAAATGTAGGTTTAATTCGCATGCGATAATTAACGATTGAGGATGATAATACGCAGGCGTTGGACAAGATAAGGTTCGAAGGATTGACGGACAAGAGCAAACTCGAGGCGCAGCCTGAGCTGTTCATCAGACTGGTGCCGGACAAGGCTAATAAGACACTGTCTATCATTGATAGTGGTGTTGGTATGACCAAAGCAGGTGTGTATTCTATAACCTGTATGCATTTTCTGATTAATTCGCGGTACTAGTAGCTGAATTCTGTTTGTACTTTGGTATATACTTCTTCTTTTTCGATCATTTGTTAACCTTTGAAGAATATAAAAGATAAACAACCGATTGAGACGGAGGTTAGAGGGGGTGACGATCTAATGTAGCTTGTCGTAATTTTGACATGATTTTGAGTGGATGCAACATACTGGAGTAGTTTGCCGATCACACAATTGTGAATTACTACTTGCTGATTTAGTTCGGATAATGAATTCAACAAATGATTGAGATGGAGGGAGTTTTTTGTTTTTTTTTTGACATCAATGAGCCGATAATATAAAATAAGGAAATGTCAGGACTCAGGATACAAACGGAATATTAACCAGTAGCTAAGGAGAGTTTGTGTATGGTGTTGTATGACAGTATATAACCTGTTTGAGGCGAAAAAAAGACTGAAGGTCTAATTCGACCAAGTTTATGGTGAATTTGATCAATATATGATTGTTGAGATGTTTAACTTGATTTTCAATTTTCACCATTCTTTTGAGAGGCTGATAATATATGTGGGTGTGTGCAGATTTGGTGAACAATTTGGGAACCATTGCACGATCTGGAACCAAGGAATTCATGGAGGCATTGCAAGCTGGAGCGGATGTGAGTATGATTGGCCAATTTGGTGTCGGATTTTACTCTGCTTACTTGGTTGCTGAGAAGGTTATTGTCACCACCAAGCACAATGATGACGAGCAGTATGTCTGGGAGTCACAAGCTGGTGGTTCTTTCACCGTTACTCGGGACACCAGTGGTGAGCAGCTCGGCCGGGGTACCAAGATCACGCTCTATCTCAAGGAGGATCAGGTACATTAGTTTTTGCATTACTGCCTTCCGAAATGATTGATAGTGGATGTTAATTAGGCCATTGTTACTGACTGTGTTGCATATTAAATTTCACAGCTGGAGTATTTGGAGGAGAGGAGAATCAAGGACCTTGTGAAGAAGCATTCGGAGTTCATCAGCTACCCTATCTACCTCTGGACTGAGAAAACTATCGAGAAGGAAATCAGTGACGATGAAGATGATGAGGAGCCTAAGAAAGAAGAAGAGGGAGCTGTCGAAGATGTCGATGAGGATAAGGATAAAGAAAAGAAAAAGAAGAAAATCAAGGAGGTTTCTCATGAGTGGCAGCTCATTAACAAGCAGAAACCAATCTGGTTACGAAAACCTGAGGAAATTACCAAGGAAGAATATGCTTCTTTCTACAAGAGTCTCACTAATGACTGGGAAGACCATCTTGCTGTCAAGCATTTCTCTGTTGAGGGGCAGCTCGAGTTTAAGGCGATCCTGTTTGTCCCAAGGAGGGCTCCTTTCGACCTCTTTGACAGTCGAAAGAAGCCGAACAACATCAAGCTTTATGTCAGGAGGGTGTTTATTATGGACAACTGTGAGGAGCTCATTCCTGAGTACCTCAGCTTTGTTAAGGGTGTTGTCGATTCTGATGACTTGCCGTTGAATATCTCTCGTGAGATGCTTCAACAGAACAAGATTCTTAAGGTTATCAGGAAGAATCTGGTGAAGAAGTGTATCGAGATGTTCAACGAGATAGCCGAGAATAAGGATGATTACAACAAGTTTTATGATGCTTTTTCCAAGAACCTCAAGCTTGGTATCCATGAAGACAGTCAAAACAGGGCGAAATTGGCTGAGCTGCTTCGATACCACTCTACTAAAAGTGGTGACGAGTTGACTAGTTTGAAGGACTATGTCACTAGAATGAAGGAGGGACAGAAGGACATCTACTACATAACCGGTGAAAGTAAGAAGGCGGTTGAAAACTCTCCCTTCTTGGAAAGGCTCAAGAAGAAGGGCTACGAAGTACTTTTCATGGTGGACGCCATTGACGAGTATGCTGTTGGGCAATTGAAGGAGTACGATGGCAAGAAGCTCGTGTCAGCCACCAAGGAGGGATTAAAGCTTGAGGATGAAACTGAAGAGGAGAAGCAAAAGAAGGAAGAAAAGAAAAAGTCGTTCGAGAACTTGTGCAAGGTGATTAAGGAAATTTTGGGCGACAAGGTCGAGAAAGTCGTGGTGTCCGACAGGATTGTGGACTCACCTTGCTGTCTCGTGACTGGTGAATATGGTTGGAGTGCAAATATGGAGAGAATCATGAAAGCTCAAGCTCTGAGGGACAGTAGCATGAGTTCTTACATGTCAAGCAAGAAAACGATGGAGATCAACCCAGATAATGGGATTATGGAGGAGCTAAGGAAGAGAGCTGAGGCTGATAAGAACGACAAGTCGGTTAAGGACCTTGTGCTGCTATTGTTTGAGACTGCTCTCTTGACATCTGGGTTCAGTTTGGATGACCCCAACACTTTTGCAGCTAGGATCCATAGGATGTTGAAGCTCGGGTTGAGCATTGATGAGGACGAGGGTGCCGATGATGTAGACATGCCAGTGCTGGAGGAAGAGGCTGCTGAGGAAAGCAAGATGGAGGAGGTTGATTAAGGTGTATCAGCAGGTCTTCTCGTATTCTGGCTATCTGAATGCGCAAAATATTTTGGTCGGATAAACTATCAGAGTCGTATGGAAATATGAGGAGTCGTAGCTATAGTAGAAGATGTCATTAGTGTATTACTGGGTCGTCTTGAGTGTCTATTGTATCGAGTCGGGTCTGTCTAGTCTGGTGTCTGTCTACCTTTGTTCAAAAAGCTGAGTGAAATGAACTCATTTTTCTGCTGGTATCTTCTGCTGCTTATTGTTCTGTAGTTTACCTTGTGATATTATTTCTATATTAATAGAAGAGATTGAGAAGTAAAACAATCACAGCCTGTTAGTCTAAATGGAATATAAATCCGGAAGAGGAACAGTTGCCAAAATTCTGTTTTAAACAATTTCTTATGCAAGACATTTCGAACAAGAAATTTGAGATAAAACTAATAAGAAAGCATCTAAGCGTTCAGTAGAAGTTCAGAATTGTTTGTAGCTCTTTCATTCACCTACGCAAATTGTCCTGGAGCATCAGCGATGGCACCTGCCCCTCGTCCGAAACCACTCCTTCGACTCTGCGGTTCCAAATTAAACCAAATCATTCAATGTAAGTGTAATGTTGAGGATCACCAATAATGGTTGTGGTTGACCCTTCACTGTATATAATCAAATTAATGATGACGGCGCAATAAAGGATATGAATATTGTTGCAGGAAACAGAACGTACAGTGAATGAAGGCTTGTAATCAGCTGGAGCATCATCCTTTTGTCGCCACGAGAACCTCCACGGTATCCATCACGAATTCACGATCACCAAACCTTTGTACATCACCTTGAAGACGGGGTGGACCACTGTCGAAATCAAACAGGCAAATACAAATTACTAAGACTACTTACAGTTGTACCTTTTTCAAACACAACAATGAGTAAGAAAGGTTCACTGAACTATACCGTGGACGAGCACCAAGAGGACCCATATCGCGACCACTTGACTTGGTCTGCTTCTTAAGGGTAGCAGGGACAATCTCTGATGGGAGATTGAGGTAAGTTCGTAGGTTGTCGATACCAGTATTGGTGAGGCACCAATAGTAGTGCATCAATGCAAAGTTCTCGCGGACATATTCCTTAGACTTGAAGCTCTGCATAAGCTTCATCACTTGCAGGTTCGGGACATCGATTTCAGGGTGCTTTGCAAGATTGTAGTCCTCCTTGGCATAGCAGACACCCTTTGCAAGATTGTTATGTCCTTGGCATAGCAGACAAAGTGTACTATTTTATAGAACTTAAAAAAGAGATTACAAAGTATACTACACATAAAAAATTAGCTACCATACTGACAGGGGCGACAGGGATGGAAATTATTGCCCAAACCGTAGGAAAAAAAGTCTATTCAAACCCACCCTTAAAAAACCCATCTTCCATCCGCTATTTAAAAACTAGCTACCATACTGACGGGCGACAGGGATGGAAATTATTGCCCAAACAAAAGGAAAAAAAGTCAATCCAAACCCACCCTTAAAAATAATTGGTCTCCCTTGTGACGGGTTACCATTTGTGGCGGATATTTTGTGAGTTAAAATGGTAATAAAATGAGTTAGTGGAGAAAGGGGACCACATGAATAGTGTTTGCAGAGAGAGAAAAAGTGGGTACTTTGTGAGGTAAAATGGTATCCGTCACTCAAGAGTGACGGATATGTGCCGTCACAAACAAGAATTTGTGCCTTAAAAAACCCATTTTCCATCCGCTATTTAAAAACTTATATCCATATCCACTATTGGAAAACCCGAACCAAATTCAAACCCGATTCATTAATACCCGAACCCGATCCAATCGGATATTTTTGAAAATTTAGGCTTTCTTAAACTTGAAATTTCAATTTTCTTATATAAGATTAATTTTTTATGTAGTCAAATCAAGTTTCGGATTGAGTTTTGGATTATATGGTGGATCGGGTATGGATTTGGAGCAGGTATGAGTTTGAAAAAAGTATAATGGATTGGGTATGGATTTTAAAATTTTGGATATGGATTGGGTATGGATATGGATCTGAGATCCAATAAGTAAGTGGATCGAGTTTGGATTTTGCAAAGCTCAATCCAATCCGACCCATTGCCATCCCTAAGGGACATACTAGAGACCCCAAAAGTACTTGAAATCCAACTATATATCCCTGGTAATCTTAGAAATATGACGAAATTGAAGAATAAAGCCGACGTTTCTTGAAAGATGGATGATAATGGTTGTTGATAAGGATCAGATTGGCATTCTTTCTTTTCGTCTTCTTATCTGTAGATGTCGTCTTAGGTAGCTGGAAACACCAGTTAAATTCTCGACAAAAACCAAAGATTTGGTCTTCAACTTACCAGTAGTAGCCCTAAACATTTGATCTCGACCCTTGAAGTGATCCCTCTTGCGGTGACATTTTTTGCTCGAATGCTCCGTAAGTGCTGCAAAATGAAACTGTTCCAAGGAAATCTTGCTAACAATAGAAGAGTCCAACGATAGACTTTTCTTCTTATCAATTTGAAGAATAACCTCCTCCTCAACCAACTCAACATTCTCAGATGACTCAAAACTCGAGATCTCAATGTGCATCCCAAACAAAGGATTTGAAGGGGGAACTCCTGCTTCCTTGAAATTTCTTCATGGGGAGTTTCCGTCAGAGTTTTCTTTTGTGGAAGGTCGTGAACACGAATTTTCATTGTAGTTAAAAATTTATGCTGGTGTACATAAATTTCTTTACCTTGAAGGAGGACTTTATGAGTTGGCATCGATTCTTAGATGAGAATGGTCTCCGCCTTTATTGTTGAATTTGAGTAAATGAGCCCCTTGATTTTGATTGGAGCAAGGAGTAGAGCTAACATTCATTGAAACTTACTTCATTACTAACATCCAAACGATCTAAAGGTGATGTAAGGTAGAGGAGAGGTTGGCAAAACACTGAACTGAAGGAGGTGAGCAATCGTCATTAGTGTTAAGAAAATCCATAACCACATCAGAGTTATTAAGAGCTCTCATGTGTTCATTACTTGCATCATTGACTGGCAGCACAAAATTACAAGAGACTTCACCCGTTTCACAAAAAAGAACAGATTTATCAACCACGTCATTGTTCCTTTTCTTTACCTTTCCTATCCAAGCCCAATGGGTCAAATTGGTAACCAACATGTTTGAAACTTAGATTTTGCGCTATGGAATCAACCATAGAGTGGAACTCTCGTATAATATCTTTATTTTTTGGGTCAAGTTTTAAGGTAGTTTCGAAATCTTCAAGAGCCTCTTTGAGTTATAACTTATAACCTTAAACCCTTTTTTCGTACCTTGCTATACTAGGCTTTGACAAGTGAGCTAACTATAATCTTCTTAGAATTGGGCCATTAACATTTGGATCGGATAAATTCAATTCGGAGTTTAACAAAAAAAAAAAAAAATAGAGAGAGAGAAGCATTTAGTTTGATAGTAGGGGAAGTTGTGGTTTAGCAATTACGTAAATCTTATTGTGCGATTGTGGGAGGAAGTGTATTCACAATTTTAACAGTTTTTGTAGAAGTTCATATCATCGTACCATTAACATAATGTAAATTTGTAAAACGGCTCGCCTAAAAACTACACCCTTATAGCAAAACCTCAAAACAATCTTTTGGAAATAACTACATACTTATTTGCCCTAGATAAATGAAACAAGCCCGCAAATAAGTGAAGTTTCACTCTAAAATCAATTTGTAATAGGAGAAGCCGACTAGCTTATAAACTAATCTCCTTACTCTGGAGCTAGTGATGTTGAACAATGTCTCAATGCACACGAGAAAAGACCTCAACATTTTATCTTCTGAACCCAATTTCGTATAGTAAATCAAACAAAGTCTGACTTTTAATTAGGGATCTTATTACCAAATTCACATATGGGGTGTTTGGTAAACATGTTCAAAATTTTCATAGCATATTCGGGTTTTTAACATGTTTGATCAATTAATATGTTAATTTCGATGTTTGGTAATGATGGGGCATATTCTGCACCCGCTGACCGAGTCAACATATTGAGCAAGGTCAAAGATATCCACAGCAAGTCAACGGCTTAAACAGCCTAACCGACGCAGCCTGTCGGCCTGCCTCTTGTGCCTCGGCTAGGAGGCCTTGTCCGCCGGGGCACACATCCGCGAACTCATATCCAAGACCCCTCGGCGGCGAGTCAACAGGGCCCGCCGGCCTGCCATGGGTCCCTCGGCCGAGGGTAGCTCAGTCTTTCCACTTACTAGCCACTTGGCCACTTGGCCACTACGTGACAAAAGGTGAAAGTCTATAAATACTCCTCAACTATCATTGAGGAAGGGATCCACAACTTAACCTAAGAATCACTATTCATCTGGTAATATCTTCCTTATCTCTCTACAATACGTACTTTGCCAAGTAACAACCACTTACCTCTCTAAGTTACTGACTTGAGCGTCGGAGTGAGTTCGCTCGGCCCAAAGCCGAGCCCTCAGTTTGTTCATCGTTTCAGGAAACCGCAAGGAGGATTCAACTAAAGACGTCATTCTACAAGCACGGGTGGTGACAAATAACTGCTCTGGAATTACACCCGGAACAGGTAATATATTGAAATAACATGTTTTGGGTCCATATGTTGTTTTATAACATGCTGCTTACCCCAACATTTTGGGTTGCCATATTCAAATTTATGAAAATCTACTTCATTCTACTAATCTTAATATGCTGATTACCAAACACTGTAATCAATTCCGCAAATTAAAATTTGTTGGTCAAACTTTCTAATAAAATCTGTCATTTATGGTATGTTTTTGCAATTTGCTCACGCTGAAACTCTTAGTGTAATTTATTATTTATCAATAGTTTATAATTATAAACGATTATTAAGGAAATGAGAGATAAATGAGTTTATTATTATTAAACAAAAAATCAAAAGTAACGAGAAATGAGGAGGAAGTATAATGATTCTCTCTCTCTTCATCTCTTCTCTCTAAAAAACTCTAACCTCCACCAATCAAATTTAGGGCTTCCATCAACTATTGACATGGTAAGCCCTCCAAATATCTTTATTTATCAATTCTTAGTATGAAACTTTATGAATTAATCAATAAAAAGTCTCCCTTTTGGTGAGATCTGTTTGTCTGTCTTTTTTTTCATAATTTTTTCAGTCCTTGTCTTTCTAGGTTTAGTTCTATTGGAAAAATATAGATAAGAGCGCTTTGGTCGTTCCTCATATGGTGAAGATGCGGAAAATCAATTTCGTAATGGATCACTATATAGTATTACATATGTTTTCGATTTGTTGGTTGCACTCAATTTGGTCAGCTGAAATCGTCTCTCGTCAATGCTCAAGATTCTATGATCCTCTCGTGAAAAGCTGTTTCCGGCAATATGATGGAGGATGTGCTTTGGAGTAATTCAAGTTTACAGGTTTTTCTTTGAACGAGATTTTATTTTATTTGGTTCAAGTCGAGTTGTATTCGGTTAAATTTGACACATGTTGTAGATGTCGCATGACTATTTATTAATGAATTGATCCTCTCTTTAAAAAAGAAAAAAAGAAAAATGTAAACTATTAAATATCAAACATGAACATTGTTTAGAATAAAATATATAACCAGTATTGTGTAAGGTGCTATATGGGGTAAATCCGTATATATGAGATATCCCTCTAAGAAATCATTAAAACAAACTTGTACTGATGCAACCTACATTGTTAAATACTCATACAATTAATGTTTAATAATAAAAATATTATATTTAATAATTGAACTTTTATCAGTGAAGTCAGGCCCTATTTTTTTCGGCTGAAAAAGTTGAATTAAACTCAATTGAATTAAATTTAATGGAGCTAAACTGAACTTAATGGAACTGAATTAAACTGAACTGAACTAAAATAAATGAGATGAGCTAACGGAATTGAATTGAACTAAACTGAAATGTGCTAAAATTAAATAAAAAAATATTATTAGAACCGTCTCTAGCTATATAAGGTAATAAAGATGAGATATCCCTCTAAGGCCCTGTTCTTTTGGACTTAATTTCAGTTCTAATAAGTTGATTGATTCGATTGATTCACTCCATTCATTCGATCGATTGACTCAATTGATTGATTGATTCGATCAATCAATTGATTGATTCAGATTCATATTAGTTTATTTCAACATTACTATTATTATTCGTATTGATATCATTATTATTTTTATATTAATGTATTTACTATTGTTATTATTGTTATTATTATTATTATTATTATTATTATTATTTTTATATTTATTATATTACTATTAGATTTATTAATTATTAATTCGTATTGTTTATATTATTATATTTATATTTAATACATTTATTATTATTATTATTATTATTATTATCATTATATTATATTTATTATTTTATTAATATATTTATTATTATTAATATTATTCAAAACATATTTATTATTATTATTATTATTATTATTATTATTATATTAATAAGTTATTATTTATTATTTATTATTTTATTAGTATACTCATTATTATTAATATTATTAATCACATATTTATTATTATTATTATTATTATGATTATTATATTTAATATTATTATGTTAATAAGTTATTATATTAGACCTATTATTATTATTATTATTTATTTTTTAGTTATTATTATTAATATATTATATTATTATTAATAATGTTATCATTTATATGACTAATATATTATTATTATTATTACGATATTTATTATTATATTAATATTTTATTTTTATATATCTTATTAGATTATTATTATTATTATTAGATTATATTAATATATTATTATTATTAATGAATAATATTATAATAATATTTATTATTGTTGGTATTATTTTTATTATAATATTTATTATTATTATTATTATTATTATTATTATTATTATTATTATTATTATTATTATTATTATTATTATTATTATTATTACGATTCGATTCGATTTAAACTTCATTAAGTTGATTTGATTGATTGGCTCCATTAAGTTGATTGATTCGATTGAGATAATTTCAAATCCAAAAAGAACAAGGCGTAAGAGATCATTAAAACAAACTTGTACTTTAATATCAATTCTTATACCATGCACCCAAGAGTATGGTGCATGGTACTCCCATCAGTTTTTTTTAACAATAGGTCTTGGTATAGACGGGTGGGGCGTATATACGGGTAAAGACCTCTAATAAAACGGGTAGGGGGGACAAGGTGGGGCACGCCCATGTGCATCCCACTTTATGGCAAATGGGTATTTTGTGAGGAGAAATGGTATTCGTCTATACGTATAGACGGATAGTGTTCGTCTATAATGAGAATTTGTGTTTTTTTAATTATAATGTAATTACTGGGTAGTTATTAAACGGTGCATATATATTTAAAATGACTTTATTTTTAATCTAACTACCAATTTTAAAAAAAACAAAAAATCACTAATGTTCATAATATTTTTTACTCAATAAAAAAAGATCATATTTGCTATATTTTGAAACTCGTTTATAATATTTAAATATATATTCACAAAATTTAAGTGACATATACACATGTTAAATTGTGTGAATATGTATGTTTTGTTAAATGAATATCTGTGAATAACTCAATAAAATGTTTGTTGTTCATATGAACAAGTAATTTGTGAACATGTATGTTATATTGTTTGAATATCTATATTAGTTGTGTGAGTATGTGAGTTTTACTTTGTGAATATAATTTTTAATCTATGTGAATATGCTAATTATGTAATATGAATATCTGATGAGTATATTAATTACGTGATGTGAATATATCTCATTGTTATGAATATGTCAATTATGTGATGTGAATATGTGAGTATAATCAAAATAAACCTCAAATATATCAAAAGTGATCTCTATTTATAGAGGAACGAAAATTATAAATTGTGGTACTAATTGTTATATTTTTCAAATGTATCAAATTTAAATTTTAAAGGTTTTAAGTTTTAATTTTATAGTTTTCTAATAACTAAATGATGAGAGATATAATTTATCATATGAATATGAGTAAGTTGTTACTCTTTGTTTCATATAAAACGGCTTAGGTAAATCTGTGTCATAAGTGAAAAGTGACACATTCTGTTTGCATCCATTCATTTATTAATTGATAGCTCTCCATTTACGAAAGTTCTTGGAGACGAGTAAGCACTAAGCACTAAACAAGCAACTTCGGAAGAAAAGTAGAAACCGAACGAAAACAAGAACTACCCATTGACTTGAAAGTCGTCTTTAAATATTTGATATGGTCAAGGGTCTTGCAAAATTGAGATCTGTAATTCTGTTCAATAATTTAAAAAGATTCATAACCCGGTTATTTGTTGTCTTTTTTCATTTTTGGGTGTCTCAGTTATTTATTGTTCTTTCTATTTTAAGAATGAACTTGATAAACAATTTGATCATTCACACTTAATATGTTTCACTTGTTATTTAGTTATTGGTCCCTCCTCTTTCCTTGGTCTTTGTGCCAAAACCAAAGGATAACAATTGACCGAGACGGAGGGAGTAGTAAAGATAAGATGAGTATTTTCCTTTTTAAGACAAAAAAGGTTAATAACACCCATTTGTATAGATTGGATATGATAGAGAACACGAGTTAGGTCAAGTGATAAGAGATTTCTTATACTCGTACTAACTATAAAGTCGGGGGTTCGATTCTCACTTAATCACTTGCGTTATAAGTGCTCTCATTTTCACTAATTTCAAAATTTGTGTTATTAACATACATATAAACAATTTCGTAAAAGGTTATTTACCTAATGAACGACCTCCACAATTTAAAATACACCGTAACAATCAAATGATCACCTTAATCGGTTTGACTCGACCTAAATCCAACCTGAACTGATTGAGGGTTCTAATATCAACACACACGTCGCTCCGAAAAAAGACGACGTTTAATTTGGGTTAGTACTCTCAAGCTGTACTAAGCTGACTTGGTCCTCAGAAAGTGTTGGAAATAGAGGCTTTGAGAGCCTTTTTCTTAGTTTCCATTTGTCCCACATTGGTGAGGAAGTGGGTGTTTTATGGGTTTATATAACACCCCTTCCCTTACCTTATCACTAGTGGTCATGGGGAGTCTTTTGTAAAGACTTTGCGAGGTGCTTAATTCAGCTCGCACACGCGCGCGTGCGCCCGTGCCCGGATCGGGATTCGGGATTTGGGATTTGGCAATCGCCTGCGGCGGGCTGTGCCTATCTTTTTGGGCCGCATCTGAGTTTTGTTTTTGGGCTGTGTTGTTGAGTTGAATCAGTCAGTCCAACTGACTGTCAACATGAGGGTCATGCTCCACGTTTGTAGCCCTTGACTGCAACATTTTAGGAGTCGGTTTTTGCCACTTCTGTTGCTGCGTTTTGGCTATAAATAAGAGCCCGACTTCCCTATCAAAACACACAGAAAAACATAACTCTCTTCTCTCGTCTTCTCTGCTCTCTCTAAATTTCTGGGTATTGCTATTTGATATCGTTCCAGGTCTCGCAAACTCGAGTGGGCGAGTTTGTGAGGCAGCAGTAGTGTAATCCTTGGGGACTACCGGTCGTCGCTGATCGCCACCACGGTCGCACCGGAGAAATAGTTTTTAAGGCAGCGGTTCCGCACCGTGTCACTACCTTTCCTCTGTCGGTATATCTGATCTCTGCCATTTATTCGTTACTGCATTCTGTTTCCTTTCGTAATTCGTTACTGTTTAAGAATTTACGAACTACAGAAAGTTTCGTGCTTGACACAATAATTCAATAATTGTGTCCATAAATACTCTCTGACACACATTTCTTCACTTACATTTCTCTTCACTCATTAATCAAAGTAAAGAGTAGTACTTACATTTCAAACTAAATAAATCCCCTTATTTCCCCCTCTTTTAATAAACTTATTTAGCTTTTTTTTTTTGCACTTCTACTCCAGAAATAATCTCAACTTCTTAGATCATCCAATCCTCTCTTCAAAGAATGAAGGTAACACCCCCTTACTTCTATTCTTGTAAAAACGCGAAAGTGCTGATTGAGCCCCCTTACTGTACAACATTAATATTATGATTATTTGTTAACTCAAATCATTATATCTACTTTTGTGCTACATTTAGCTAATGTTTAATCTGTTGACTTCATCTGTTTCATTTAATTGTATACATTTATATCGAGTAGTACATGCGTACATTTATTTATACTTAACTGACCCCTTATAATTATTTTTCCTTTTTTTTTTTTTCAGAAAGTGATTCTACAATTGGATGTCCATGATGAGAAGTCCAAGCAAAAGGCTATGAAGATGGTTTCATCACTTTTTGGTATGCAATTATGCATTGATCTATCATTCTTTGTTTGTTTGATTTTCTAATGTGTCAATTATATAATCGTAAATCTTATAATATAAACCAGTTTTACACTAATTAAATTACGATTAGATCACTCACTATAGATACATTTACCAACGAATTGGTAACAATATTAAAGCAGAGCCTAAGGAGCGAATTAGTAATGCAATAAATCATGCAGGAACGTGCTTCCTAGGCTTTATAATTAATTATATGTACGCAATTTTACCCTAGTCGATATATATTTAAAATTCGACATCTAATTATATGAATTGAATAAATAAATCTGCAGGGATCGACTCAATATCAATGGACATGAAGGAAAGGAAATTGACGCTAACAGGGGACATAGACGCCGTGACAATCGTTAGCAAATTGAGGAAAGTTTACAATACGCAAATTATTTCAGTTGGGCCGGTGAAAGAACCGGAGAAGAAAAAAGACGAGCCGAAGAAAGATGAACCGAAGAAACTCGAATACATATATCCGGCCCATAAGATGATGACCGGATATGTCCAGGGTTATCCTACTATTCCCTACTATGCTAAAAGCATTGAAGAAGACCCAAATGCATGTGTTATTTGTTGATTAAAGCCACTATGATTGCATTAATTTATTTTAAAACCGTATTACTTTACGTAAATATATTTATAAAGTAGTTACTATGGTTTTTTTAACCTATTGTTTTAGTAAATGTAGGCCGTTTTACCAAAAGTATTGTAAAACGGCCTTAAACACGTTTTGATATGATTTAGTTGTAGCTAGAGGTGATGGTGATTATTAATTAGAGTTTTGTTGAATTATTACGTAAGATTATTTTTATAATTATTTATTTTCCCTTCCCTTAACTCTTGATTAAGGGTACGGCGTAAAATTGAAGACAGAAGTGTTAGGGTGTGATTTAAGTTGTAATGGAGATTATATTTCATCATTATAAAAAGAATTTCATTTTTATGATATCTGAATGGTTGTTTGATTATCATGTAAACTTTTTCGAGTAAATAATTCTTACCCTCTAGATGACTGGATATGATTTGTTATGTTACTTTTATGCTTTTCTTAAGACCATTGCTTTTGGTCTGAAATAAGACGGGTAACATGTCATCATTTTACAATAAAATGTTTTTATTTTCTGATAACATGTTACCATTATTATTCACATCATTTTCAGGGTAAAAAATGACACCTCTAGTCATAACATTTTGTGAATTAATTGGTTACATTTTCTAAAAAAATGGCAACATTTTATCCGTCTGACAAATAAGACCAAAAGTGTCCGTCTGAAACAAGAATTTGTGTTTGTTGAATACATACATAGATAGATTGGTGAAGGGAACAGAGATCAAAAGATGCAATTGAGTGTTTCGGACAAGCCACTTGTGAAATGTATCATATTTTTTTTCTACGTAGTAACGTAGGTCATGCACTAGGACCATTTCGAAATGACTCGTTTGAGTGAATCTTGTATGTTTCACCCAAGCGATTCAATGACCGTAGAACTCACTCCATAAATCATAATCATTGTAAGAATAGTAAACAAAAAAGTCATCTAGTGATATACCAAAAAAAAATTATTTCCTCCGTCTTAGTTACAGAGTATTTATTTACCCTTAATTTGATTAAAGTACTTCTCACAAAGATTGAAAAAAACGAAACATTTGATTGAGCGAAGGAGCACTACACAACGACAAGTGAATTGAGTCCTCACTATTTCATTTTGGAGAAGTGAGATATATTCCAACTATTTTGTATGAAAACTTGTTTATTTTTATTTATCTAACTTATTAATCTCGTAAATGCAGATGTCGAACAGCGAAGATTACATTATGACTTCATTAGGTTGTACGAAAGATCGAAGAGTAATGGGCTCTAAGCTGCGTATCCCTTTACCGTTAGCGTCACGTCGTGGTCGGGGAGGTAGGGGTAGGGGCATCGAAATACGCCATTCTCCCGACCCTACTCCCGACGCTACTCCCGAACCCGTTATGACCGAGATTGGTTTACCGACTGCATTTTGTAGGCACCTAGTAGCCGATTCTGATGCTGAGGAGGAGGAGCATTTTGACTATGTGGTTGAGCATAAGGATGATGATGATGATGATGATGATGATGATGATGATGATGATGAGTGATACGTGCATTTTATATAGTCTTTTTAGGCCTTTTTATGCACGTATTTCTATGCTATTATCGTAGTTTATGCTACGAAATGCCCCGAATATGCTACTTTGGTTTGTTTTGTCTTATTTGCAGGAATGAAACAGAAAGTAGTGAAATCAAGACTTTTACCGTCCGTTTAGCATGCATTTGGAGGAAGAGTGAATTTGGAGCGGGAATGTAGCTATTTTGAGATGCGCAAAGAAGAAAGATAGCTAGGCGAGCAAAGGAAGAACTTCAAATTGCTAGTGCCTACTTTGGAGAGCCATATCTCGAGTTCTACAACTGATATTCAGGTGATTCTAATTGGAGATGAAATCTTGTCCTCTTAGCTTTCCAACGCCACCGGAATCCTCCTGTTTGCCCAAGTAACGAAGAAATGACAGCCGTTTGAAGTTCAGTGCGCGAAGCAGGAAATTAAATTGTGCGCTGGAAAGTACTCGATCGAGTACAATTATGTTCGATCGAGTCCTTTTTCTACTCGATCGAGTAGTTGCATTTTAGTATTTACTCGATCGAGTATATTTTCTATTCGATCGAGTGGTTTAAGCTTTATTTTACTCGATCGAGTAGTTTAAAAGCACTCGATCGAGTGGTTTGCTATTGGGCTCAGGATTTTTAGTCCGTGATTGGGTTTATGTTTGTAAAATCTCGCTTCCCTATATAAAGGAAGTCGGGATTATGTCATAATTATCCTGGATACTACTAGGACGACGCTTCTATCACACTTCATGTTTTTCCTTCTCTCTTTTCTCTGTAAAACACTTTTCCACCATTCTTTTCCGGATCTCTTAATCAGTAATTCCTTTCCTTACTCTTTTTCTTCCTTTACTTTATTTTTAATTTATGATGTTGTTTATTCCTTTATTTTTCGCTCTTACTCTTCCCTTATCTATGTTTAGCTAATTTCCCTGCTAGGATTTAGGAGAGTCGATGAACCGATGTTAATTGCTAATTAGATTTACGGATTTGTCGTTTTTTTTTTTTTTTTTTTTTTTTTGAAGAAAACACCCCAAAGGGTATTAATGCATTAACGATAAATCATAATCCGCTGCCGAGTTTGCACACGGAGGTAACAAAGTTGGCCACACCGTTTTACCGACTATTCTAGGAACGACATGAGCTAAAGCATGAGCTACAGAGTTATTAATACGACTAGTATGAGACCAAACTACCGCCTGAAAGCTATTACAAAGCAATAAAATGTCATCAACTAGAAGCGAAAACGAACTCCTCCCGCTACGTTTATCCTTGAGAGCTTCTATGACTTGAATACAATCGCTCTCGACCACCACTTGTTGGATGCCCCTCGCCTTTGCTTCCTCCAACCCATCATGTACCGCCATCGCTTCTGCAAACTTGGGATCCCATTCCTCTTCTCGAACCACCATTATACCCCACATTACTGCTCCTCCTCCATCTCGACAAACCGCCCCCGAACTCACCCCTTCCCCTTCCTTGACTCCCGCATCCACATTGATTTTAACATAAGTACCCATGGCCGGTCTCCAACCCTCATTCTCTTGCTCCCTGCTGTCCACCCCCTTCCTGCCCACCCTACCTTTGCCCCTCACTTCCACCGGACTCAATCTCAGCTAAAATGTCACGTGTGCGTTGAACAATACGTGCCGGTTCCAAAACTTCCTTATCAAAGATCATTTTGTTCCTGTGCTCCCAAATAGCCCAGCACCCAACCATGCACTTCCCATATTTCCCCACCTCCAGACCTCGCCATAAACACTCCACCCATTCACGCACTCCCCCCGCACATTCCCCGCCATCCCCGCCATCATTCCAGTCCACCCCCAGCGCATCCCACACCCATTTAGCCACACTACAATCTCGAAAAAGATGTAAACAAGACTCGGGATTAGACTCACAAAAATAACAAGGGTTAAGAGACTCACCTCGCACTCGAGTTGCGATGTTTTCCAATGTAGCCAAAGCTCCACTACACAGTTGCCAGAAGAATAGTTTGATGCGAGGCCAGACCCGAACTTTTCACAGCCGATTCCAAAGCCACCTCTCCTTTTCCCAGTTCGACGGACCACCCGACTCATATAAATCCCCAACAATATTCGCATAAGCCGTCTTGACCGAGTATTCCCCTTATTTATCCAAACACCAGTACCACGTATCCTTCGGCGCATGTGGACTAAGGCGTATATTAAGGATCCTCTTAACTTCGAACGGGAGAAACAGCTGGTTTAACATCGTCACATTCCACCCTCTACCATCCGGCTCTAGCAAATCCACCACCATTATCAGCTCGTTACCCGGTCCACAAGGCGAAATGACCTTTCCACTACTCGAACCCGCCACCCAAGCATGCCCCCACACGCTCGTATCCTTCCCGTCACCAATCCGTCTACGCAGCCCCCTCTCCAAGACACTCCGGGCACCCATCACACTCCTCCATGTGTAGCTTGGCCTGTACCCTATCCCCGCACTCATAAAATCTCCGGTATGATAGTAGCGAGCCTTCATGACCCGAGCCCATAAACATTCCGGGTCCGAGACAAGCCGCCAAGCTTGCTTTCCCAGTAGCGCATCATTGAAAAGCTCAAAATCACGGAAGCCCATCCCCCCTTCACATTTCGGTCTACACAGCTGCTTCCAAGATACCCACGAAATACCTCGCTTCCCTTCGCCATGTCCCCACCAAAACCGAGAGACCAAAGACCGGAGCTCGTTACAAAAATTCGCCGAGATTTTGAATACACTCATCACATAGGTAGGAAGAGAATTGGCCACAGCCTTTATAAGAACCTCCCTACCAGCCCTAGACAATGTTTTCCCACGCCAACCTAGTAACCTTTTACTTAACTTGTCACGAATAATATCAGTGAGAACTTTTTTGGATCTCCCAACAACCGTAGGCAAGCCTAAGTAACGCTCCTGGACCTCCACCTCGCTCACACCCAACTTACCCACAACCCCATCTCGTCTCGCCCTTGGAACTCCTCTGCTAAACGACACCGTGGTCTTATCCAAGCTGACTAATTGCCCCGACGCAGCTTCGTATCTCCTTAAAATATCACTCACCACTTCCGCCTCATCCTCCGTTGCTCTCACAAAAAATATGCTATCGTCCGCAAAGAATAAATGAGAGATAGTAGGAGCTGTAGCTGCTATCCGCAGTCCATGCAAAGAGCCGTGTTCAATAGCCCGTCGCATAAGATTGGATAATGCCTCTGCACACAGGATAAACATGTATGGGGATAAAGGATCCCCTTGGCGTAACCCACGCTCAGGCCGAAACCCCTCTGTCTGAACTCCGTTTATGAGGACTGAAAATGAGACCGATGACACACATCTCATCACCTGGCTGATCCACCCTTGGTCAAAACCCATCACCTCCAGAACCCGTCTCAGAAACCGCCATTCGATCCTATCGTAGGCCTTAGCCATGTCCAGCTTAATTGCCATGTGCCCCTCAGCTTGTCTTGAACTCTTCATATGATGAAACATCTCAAAAGCAATGAGGACATTATCCGTGATAAGACGGCCCGGGGTAAAAGCACTTTGATTTTCTGACACAATTTCACCCAGAAAATTTTTGAGACGGTTTGCAAGAACTTTTGAGACTAACTTGTACACCACATTACACAAGCTAATCGGTCGGAAGTCTCGAATTTTATCCGGCGCTTTCTTTTTTGGAATTAAAACGATATTAGTCTCATTAAAGTCTCCCGGATCCAATTCACCTCTTAAAACTTCCAGAACCGTGGCAGTCACATCTGGTCCAATTATGTGCCAAAAAGATTGGAAAAATAAAGCATTCATACCATCCGGTCCCGGCGCTTTTAGAGGATGCATTTGATTCAAAGCTTCGACCACTTCTTCTTCTCGGTATTCTTGTCTCAACATCAGGTTCATACGCTCTAGCACCCGTCCCTCCAATCCTGCTAACACCCCATCGAAGCCACTTGGTTGGGAAGAAGAGAACAGTTGCCTAAAGTAGGCCGTAGCCACCCCCGCAACATCATCATGACCAGCCCGTTCCACCCCATTATCGTCAACAAGCATTCCGATATAATATTTCCTCTTCCTCTCTCCCGCCCTAGTGTGGAAAAACTAAGTATTTCGATCTCCATCCGCTAGCCATAGAGCCCGTGATCGTTGACGCCAATACTGCTCTTCTTGTCGCCTAAGAGTAGCAATCTCAGCAACAAGTTTTTTCCTCCGTCGAATCTCTTCTTCAGACCGGTTACCATCCGTTGAACGAGTCAACTGACGGTTTTTGCGTTCGATCAGGTACCCAATTTTCTTGATGCTTGACTTCTTCCATTGATTTAGCTCCCAGGTGCAAGCTCTAATTACTTCGCCCAATACGCCACTCCCTTTTTCCACCCCGCGTCTCACTGCCTCCTCACATCCCTCCTCCCCAATCCAAATCTGCTCAAACTTGAAACCCCGCTTAGCTGTCTGTGCCGCCACTCGGTTATCCAGTCGCAATTTAATTGGAGCATGGTCAGACCACTCTCTCGTTAAGTGGAACAGCTTCGCGTAAGGGAAGATATCAAGCCACGAGGTCGTGCACATAGCCCTGTCAATCATACTCTGTCTATTAGCTTCTCCCACTTGCCCATTATCCCAAGTAAATTGGTACCCCTCCCAACCAATATCCTTGAGCCCACAGTCGCTCACAGCTGCTTGGAAATTATTCATCTGCCACTGTGCTCTACTCCCTCCTTTCATCTCAGTCGAATATAAAACTTCATTAAAATCACCCATACATAACCACGGAAGATTAGACTGCCTGCCTAGCAGCCGAAGTAACTCCCACGATAAGTGTCTATCCGCTACTGATGGCCATCCATAAAAACCCGTGACTCGCCATTCTCTCTCCCCTTCACGAACCGTCATATCAATGTGATGAAGAGAAGCCGTCATGAGCGTACAATTCAACTCCTTTCTCCACATAAGAGCCAGTCCACCAGCCCTCCCCATGCTATCAACCTCAATCCCAAAATACCCATCCAATTTCTCTCTCACTCTCCTCATGTCACGACCACACAGCTTAGTTTCGCACAAAAAAAGTATGGCCGGGGCCTCCTTCCGTACAAGAGCACGGAGATTATTTACAGCATCGGGGTTGCCCAAGCCCCGACAGTTGAGACTTAGAAGATTCATTGGGCCCGGCGTGGTTGAGCTCCCTCAACCTCCGCCTCAGATATCAAGACGTCCCCGTCTGTAGTAATTTTAAGTTTCTTGCTGCTGTCCTCTCCCACCTCCTCACCCCGACCTCTTTTCCCTATTTCACATTTCCCACCTCCTTTACTCATCACAATGACCTCCCTCGCCATCCTCGTCCACTTCCCAGTCCCCTTCTCTCCCATTTTATTCCCAGCTCCACCCCCCTCTTCTCGCCTAAGCCCCACAACCAGCCTGCTTCCCTGCCTGCTTCCCTGTGCCCCCGTGGTATCCTCCAACTGTATCCCCTGCCCCTCAACCTCCCCAACTACATCATATCCCACCGTTTCCCCTCCACAGCCTGGGACAGAGTCAGCCTCTGTTTCCATACCCGCAGAAAGCATCACCCTTCTCTCCTCTCCCTGCTCAGTTTCAGACACCCTCTCCCCCTCCCCTTCTTTTCTACCATACACCTGATTCTCCTCAGAAGCCCCGTTCTTTTTCATTTTGAGATCAATCGCAATCGCTTGGAGCTTATCAATCATCTTTGCTATATCGAATTCACCAGCTTGCATCTTCTCTGATTCGAAGACAGTACTCAAATCCCTCCTTGCCCTACCCGGACCCTCACTGGTTGTTTTTGTAACCTTCCATGGGGATGCTCTCAACCACTCTCCAAAGCGCAGTTCCCCTTCCTCGTATGGCCCCTCATCGCAATCCTTCTCGCCATGCCCAATATGCCCACATCCATAGCAATATAATGGGAGTCGTTCATACTTTACATCAAACTCAACAACCCTACCCCCCTTCATCTTGATTGGCACGGTTGATTTTAATGGGGCACGAACATCCTGCAGTACTCGTATTCGTACCGCCCTGTCAAGTTCATTGTTCGGTCCTACTTCCATGGCAATGTAGGACCCTAAAGCAGCACCAATTTTCTTTATATTTGTTTCACTCGACCTTCCCGCAAATGGTAAATCATAAACCCTTGTCCAAATTGGGAAGAAAAATAGCGGAACATCAGTGATCTTACCTTCACAATTTGGTTCGTTAAAGCACCACAAGAATTTATCGAAATGCCATGGTTGCCCCTCGAGAACCTTCGCTTTGTCTCGCTCACACCCAAATCGAAAGACGAACACTTTCTCCTTAGCATCGATAATGTTGCCTGCCATAGGTTTTGTAGGGTTCCAAAGTCTAATCATCGATTCAATGGCAGCTTTCGCGTTAATCGACTTAGAAGCCCAAATTTTCCCGACAAGTAGCAGTTTCTCCTTTCCCTTTCCATCGTCAAAACCTTCTTCCCATTCAAATATACCATCCTCTCCCTCCGTTGTCTCTCCCATCGGCCGCTTCCCGTCCCG
Organism: Silene latifolia; assembly: GCF_048544455.1. Taxonomy (NCBI): domain Eukaryota; kingdom Viridiplantae; phylum Streptophyta; class Magnoliopsida; order Caryophyllales; family Caryophyllaceae; genus Silene; species Silene latifolia. Next base: position 327,237,109 of record NC_133537.1, read on the forward strand.
AATGAGGCCTTGCATCGAACTATCAATCTGTCCCTGCATAGAAAAACAAAAGCAACAAAGAAAACAAAGCAAAATCCTTCTCCCTACGATCGAAATCGAAGGAAAAGGCCTCGAGAAAGAGGAGGAAACTAAGGAAAATGATAGACGAAACCCTAGGATTCTCTAGGAGGTTCGATTGAATCTATTTTTAGTTAGTCTTTATGGTGGAAAGTTGATTTGTTGTTGTTGTTAAGTCTATGTTGTTAATCACTGCTTTAATTGTTTCTAGCTATTTGAATCGATGCATTTAGCCTACTTAATATTGGTAAGCCTTGACCTAGACCTAAAGTTTGGAAGGGGTGGGACCCGCAGTGAACAATAGGATGCTTTGGTGAGGGCGAAAGTTAAGCTAATAGCATTTTAGGGCGAATTGAGACCGAAAGGAGATATTCGTTGCCCCTTAGACCGACACATCGACTAATTTGTGACCTTAGCTGCAATTGACTGACATTCATTGATGACCCGACAATCCTAGTTCTCTCTCTCTCTCTTTATTGTTAATCCCTTTATTTTTATCGCTCAATTTCTCTTGTCTCCTCTCTTAGTTTAGAAATCGTACTCAAACCCCTGTTACTCTTAGACTAACTTAAAACAGATAAATCTCATTTTTGCCTCCCTGTGGAGATCGACCCTACTTATCGCTAGCTTCTGTTAGTTATATTTAAGTATTTATTTTTGGTACATAACGACCGTATCAAATTTTGGCGCCGTTGCCGGGGAGGCATCGCAGTTGTATCTGTTTTTATTTAGTCTATTTCTTGTCTCAAGGAACCTCGGTTCCTTGAGACCGTTCTTATGTCTTTCGTTCTTGACTTTCCGCAGAGAGAGAACGAAAGTTTTGGTTCTTATATAGACAGGTGGGAGGAGTGGCTCGAACCAAGACGAGGAATGCTTTCGGGACTCCAAATATGCCAGTCTATCATCCGGGGAATTAATGCCCCTACGCGAGCATACCTCGAGCTAATGGTAGGTGGGATCTCGAAGGAATCCCCGTAAAAGAGGTATTAGAATTTTTTGAATGGTTTGCTACTGAAACTCTTAAACCCAATTTCTCTCTTCATGTTGACTCAGATGAGGGGGTGGGTGAGACCTTGGAAACCGTTTTAGGAAATACTGACGGAGAAATAGAGGAGACCATTAGCGTGGTTGATAACCCTTTTTTTAAGGATAATTTAGAACCCCTCTATGATTCTTGCACAGATAGTGAGGACGACTGGGAAGGTCTCTTTGAGAACTTCCCTACTGACGAGTCCGGCCCTAAGGAAAGTGAGGAGAAAATTTTTGACAGTCTTGAGGTTAAATGGGATAGTTATGACGATATTATGGATGAACTTATTGTTGAGGACCCAATTGACCCAATTGACTTTACTGTCCCTTGCATTTGGGATGAATACCCACCTTCTCCTTTAGAAGACCAGATTCCTCTACTTCACAATATAAACCCGTCAGTGCATCTGGATTATACTCGCATTATTTTTGAGTCAAATGCTCATGAGCTCTCTTATTTTTCACTCGCGGTTAATTTAAGCTTCTATATTCCGCCCTTAGCTGAAGGGAGGAATAATTTTGTGGATGTTTTTAGGAGCTGTCATAGGAAATTTGTTAGACTTAAATGCTATTTCATTTTAATTTCCTATGCTATTGCTATTTTATGGTGCTACTTACATTTTTGTGTAGCACATGCGCAATTGTTTGATCGATTCTTCTTTGCGCTTTGAGCTGTTTTGACCAGGCTAATTAGAGCAATTTGGATGAAAAAGAAGGTCGAGTGGGACTGTCTGAAACTAGCGCTACCGGGAGGTAACAGGAGATTTATTTTTAGTTGTTTTTCAAACATTGCATCTTATTTCAGTTGTGTGTAATAATTGGTCTTCGTACCATAGACTATATCAGTATGATTGCTTTGTTAGTTTTGCGGGCTGTTTTTATTGCGTCTTTTGCAGGAATATACTAAGGATCACTCGATCGAGTACTTTTTGTACTCGATCGAGAGCTTTTGCTGCTGAAATCACTCGATCGAGTACCTGAAAAAAAAAAAAAAAAAAAAAATAACTCGATCGACCACTATTTCTCTCGATCGAGCTGTTTTGGACTCCCATTGTTTGGATTAGCTTCTTGTGACGATGTTTCGGAGCTATTAGTGACCTCCCACGTTGCTGGCTGGTTTGGGGAGGTCCCGTATTTGCGCAATCTTGTGAGCTTTCCGTATTTACTCTCTTTCTCTTTTAGTTTGCATTTCCTTTCCATGTTTTGGTACAATGAGGGCATTGTACGGTTTGGTTTGGGGAGGTTATGCATCTATATCTGTGTCTGCATCTTGTTTTTATTGCATTTCTGTTATCACGTTTAATTTCAGTATGCATTGTTGTTTATTTTCATAAAAATTGAAAATCTCATAAAAATTGAAAAATTTCAAAAATTCAAAAAATGTTTACGTTTATTTTTGCATATAGGTTGAGTCGGAACGGTAGATTTCCGTGATGAAATTGCATTATAACTTGTCTTTTTACTTGAGCCTTGCACTTTATTGACAGTTATTAGCTGAGTCTTGCGCATATCTACGAGTTTTTCTTCAAATATAGCTGACTGTTTAGACTTGACCTGATAAATTGGCAACCTACTCTACAATTTCTGAGTTTTAGAGCCTTATAACTGGTGACATTCATGACCAGTTCATTAGGAATTGAGAGTAGTACTCCTAGCATAGCATGTTCATCATTTTTGCACTTTTATGACATTCAATTTCTTGTCAAATGCACATATTCGGGTTTGTGGTCGGTGTCACATGCAGGGAGGTGCTTGCAAATTTCCCTTTTCCTTATATTTTTCACCCATTTAGCTCCACTTAAGCCAAAACTTGCCTTTTTGACCCATTAGCCACATCTAAAACTGAGCCTGCCTAGTCAAGCTAGTTTAGTATGTCTTTTGTGGTATGATTTTCCGTCTGCAGTTTGGCCCGTATCCCTTTATATGGAGTTGGTGGTAAATTAAGGAAGGAGAAAAGAAAAAAAAGAATTGAAAAAGAAAAGAAAGAAAAAACGTGGAAAGAAAGAAAAAAAAACAATGGAAAATGAAAAAAAAAAAAGGTGATTACGTGAGAAAGAAAAAAAAAAGTTGAAAAAAAAAAGTTTGATTTGTTTCAGTTGTTTCATTTAGACGATGTTAAAAAAGGGAAGTTTGTGACCGTCTGACTCATCCATTCTATATTTTTGAGCAGATTGTGTATGAGTTTAGTGAGCTGTGTGCCAAATGAAGGGCACTTGTACTTAGTTTTTCAGTCAGTTGAGATTCAGATGGTTTATTATGGTCCTGTTAGGAACTAGCTTGACGCTTTTACCTCCACATTTTCATAACTTGTTTTGCCTTTTCTCACCTGAACCTCACTATTCCCATATTATTTGTAAGCCCTCGGCTGTGACGGACATTATTGGTTGGAGTGTGTGCATTAGTACTTGAATTGTCTTTCATTTTTGTTGCATGCATGCTATGTAGGTCGCAGTTAGGTGAGTGACTGTCTTTTCTTCTCTCTTTTACATATAACATTCACCCTTTGCTTCATGAGAGAAGAGTGACCACGAGAGAGTCCGATTTTGTTGGTCTTGCAGGGTTGATAGGTCAGCTTAATTTATGGACATCTTATAATTCGTTTGCGTAATGATCATTGTAGCTGTAACTGTTGATTTTAGCTTGCATTAAATTGGTTTAAGTGGGCATTTGTAGCTAGCTCTGAGTTATCTTTTCCGTTCCATTAGTTTGCATTTAGTTTACTCGAGGACGAGTAAAGGTTTGGTTTGGGGAGATTTGATACGTGCATTTTATATAGTCTTTTTAGGCCTTTTTATGCACGTATTTCTATGCTATTATCGTAGTTTATGCTACGAAATGCCCCGAATATGCTACTTTGGTTTGTTTTGTCTTATTTGCAGGAATGAACCAGAAAGTAGTGAAATCAAGCCTTTTACAGTCCGTTTAGCATGCATTTGGAGGAAGAGTGAATTTGGAGCGGGAATGTAGCTATTTTGAGATGCGCAAAGAAGAAAGATAGCTAGGCGAGCAAAGGAAGAACTTTAAATTGCTAGTGCCTACTTTGGAGAGCCATATCTCGAGTTCTACAACTGATATTCAGGTGATTCCAATTGGAGATGAAAGCTTGTCCTCTTATATTTCCAACGCCACCAGAATCGTCCTGTTTTCCCAAGTAACGAAGAAATGGCAGCCGTTTGAAGTTCAGTGCGCGAAGCAGGAAATTGTGCGCTGGAAAGTACTCGATCGAGTACAATTATGTTCGATCGAGTCCTTTTTCTACTCGATCGAGTAGTTGCATTTTAGGATTTACTCGATCGAGTAGATTTTCTATTCGATCGAGTGGTTTAAGCTTTATTTTACTCGATCGAGTAGTTTAAAAGCACTCGATCGAGTGGTTTGCTATTGGGCTCGGGATTTTTAGTCCGTGATTGGGTTTATGTTTGTAAAATCTCGCTTCCCTATATAAAGGAAGTCGGGATTAGGTCATAATTATCCTGGATACTACTAGGACGACGCTTCTATCACACTTCATGTTTTTCCTTCTCTCTTTTCTCTGTAAAACACTTTTCCACCATTCTTTTCCGGATCTCTTAATCAGTAATTCCTTTCCTTACTCTTTTTCTTCCTTTACTTTATTTTTAATTTATGATGTTGTTTATTCCTTTATTTTTCGCTCTTACTCTTCCCTTATCTATGTTTAGCTAATTTCCCTGCTAGGATTTAGGGGAGTCGATGAACCGATGTTAATTGCTAATTAGGTTTACGGATTTGTCGTTGTTGTTAAGTCTATGTTGTTAATCACTGCTTTAATTGTTTCTAGCTATTTGAATCGATGAATTTATCCTACTTAATATTGGTAAGCCTTGATCTAGACGTAAAGGTTGGAAGGGGTGGGACCCGCAGTGAACAATATGATGCTTTAGTGAGGGCGAAAGTTAAGCTAATAGCATTTTAGGACGAATTAAGACCGAAAGGAGATATTCGTTGCCCCTTAGACCGACACATCGACTAATTTGTGACCTTAGCTGCAATTGACTGACATTCATTGATGACCCGACAATCCTAGTTCTCTCTCTCTTTATTGTTAATCCCTTTATTTTTATCGCTCAATTTCTCTTGTCTCCTCTCTTAGTTTAGAAATCGTACTCAAACCCCCGTTACTCTTAGACTAACTTAAAACAGATAAATCTCATTTTTGCCTCCCTGTGGAGATCGACCCTACTTATCGCTAGCTTCTGTTAGTTATATTTAGATATTTATTTTTGGTACATAACGACCGTATCAATGAGGAGGAGGGTGACTCTCGTTTTATTGACGAAGAGGCCGCCGTACTACCACCTAAGAAGGTGGTACGGGATGGTAGAGGTCGATATGTGCCGCTTGGTGATGGTTCATCTAGTAGCACGGGGAGGAAGAAGACAAAGACTCCGGATGCATCTTTGCGTCTTACGGGTCCGGTTGAGGGTGGTCCGAGTGTCCTTAGAGTCCTACGTAGCTTTGGTGGCCACGTAGCTTATGGTAGTTGGACCGGTTAGGGAATGAGATCGTGGATCACGTGTTACGAGAGGCCGGGAGCTCTAGAGAAGATAAGTAAGATGAAGGTCCATGATGGTGTTATTGAGAGAGTTAGTAAGAGTGGACTTGATCATTTGAGGCGTTCTTTGACGACCGGTTTGGATGAAAACCTCATTAGCGCTTTTGTAGAGAGGTGGCAGCCCGACACCAACACTTTTCATATGTCGTTTGGTGAGATTACTATCTTGTTGCATGATGTTGAGAAGATCCTTGGGATACGGGTGGATGGCATAAGGGTTATGGAGGAGGGATCTACGAGTGAGGAGATCGGTATGAAGGGGAAGGTGGCTGCTTTATTTGGTGTGCCTCTTAAAGAGGTGAAACCACCGTTTTACAAAAGTGGTGGAGTGACGGTTAAGAAATTGATAGAGCTTGCGGAGACGGGTAACCAACATGACTCGCTGAGGGCTTACATGATGTTGTTGGTAGGATAGACTTTGTTTACGGACAAGTCTAGTGATAGGGCTATTGCCCGTATGTTGCCGTTGTTTAATGAGTTGAGTGATATCGAAACGTATGCTTGGGGGGACGCGACATTGGCCTACTTGAATCGACAGTTGGGGATGGCTTCGCGTAGGGAAGCCAGGGTGTTAGCGGTTGTCTATCGTTGCTTCAGGCTTGGATATATGAGTACTTTCCCATGTTCCGACCACACTCCGTATATTATGTCGAGGGGAGACCACTTGTCGAGGCTTGGTCACGGGTTCCTAGGTTTAGGGGAGATGTTTGGTTGTTGAAGCAGCACAGGTAGAGGTTGGACGGGTTTAGGGCGGAGCACGTGACGTGGCTCCCTTATGGTGTTAGTCCTCATAGGGCTTGCAGTATTTCGCTCTACTCGGGCCTGATTAGATTTCTGGATATAGTAGAGTCGTACCAGCATGATAGTTGTCTCCGTCAGTACGGGTATGTTCAGGTTATCCCGACACCTATGCGGTTCCCGACTGTTGACTATCGTCCGGCTAAGTCGGCCTTGTGTTATAGGCTATCTTATGGAGATACTCCTGATTTGGAGTGGGGTTTGAGTGATGCCGAGATAGTTTTGAGAGAGCGGTTTGACCGAGCTTTGATGCCTTTTCAGAGTGATCTTCGATACATGGTTTGGTATAGGAAGATTTCTCATCCACACTTCTACCCCCTTACACGCCGTACTCAGTTTCGCTCACTCCCTTTCAGCGAGGAGCCCGGAGGTATCCCGAGCTCTTAGTCATCATTTCTCACAGAATTATAGACAGCCTACCGTGGACAGGAAGTGACAATATGCGCGAAAATTGGTGGAGATGGAGCCGTTCTTCAGAGCCGAGGACCATGCCGAGGATGATGCTGGGGATGATGATGATGATGATGATGATGATGATGATGATGATGATGATGATGAGAGTACAACGTAGTGTATATTTTTATTGTTATGTACGGATATTTTTATTTGTGTTGTGTATAGATATTTTTATTCTCTTTCGTTATGTATGAATATTTTGCTTGTGTGAAAATTTTTAGTGCTTTCAATGTTATGCATTGAAATGAACGAGTCGGCACTACATTTATTTAAATTAAAGATTAAGTAAAATAGACTTAAGGAAATTACATAAAACACACATGACGGAAGTACATAAAACTTAATTAAAATACAACTTTAATTAAAACGTAGTCCAACATTTAATTAAAACACAACTTTAATTAAAATGTAGTCTAAAACTTAATTAAAATACAACCTTAATTAAAGCGTAGTCCAACTCAATTATCTTTCGATGATGAAGATGACGATTCCAGATCTTGTACATAATCTCGAGCCTCAATTTCTCCAGGTTGGCTAGGAACATATTGATCCAACAAATCAGCGATGTAGAGTTTGACATTCTTAGGTTGAACACTCTACCGGCACATAATTCTGATAGTCTTGCGTAATCGATCACGGTCAGGATGCGCTCAAAATAGAGAAAGAGATCACTTCTTAACCCGCGAAACTCCCACATCTTCTCGGTTAATGTTTCATCAAAAACAACCTCATCAGTACCTGCTGGAGTTAGTATGTAATCCGGGTTTCCGGATAAGATGATACAATGGCTACCAAGTAGAGGATTTTCAAGCAAGTGTCATACAGTGGCACTAGGAACCACTAATTCAAGGCGAGAAACTAGCACTGGTAAATTCGCAACAATTTGATCGATTCTTAGTTGATGAGCTCCGATTTTCTGAGTATTTGTGAGAACCATTTTAGTATTGTAGTGAGTGAATAGGAATTGATGTTGTACTTGAAATTGACATAGAATGGGCTATTTATAAGAAGTCAGTTCAAAATGGTTATTTTTGAATTGTAACGGTTATTTTTGAATTATAACAGTTATTTTTGAATTATAACGGTCTTTTTGAATTATAACAGTTATTTTTGAATTATAAAGGTTATTTTTTAATTATAACGGTCTTTTTTTAATTATAACAGTTATTTTTGAATTATAACGGTTATTTTTGAATTATAACAGTGTTTTTTGAATTATAACTGTTATATTTTTGAATTGTAACGGTTATTTTTTTAATTATAACGGTCCCTTTTGTCCTAAATCTCAACTATATTAACATATTCATCTTCTTCTATTTGTCACTCATCTTCATCTTCTTCTATTTTTCACTTCTATTTTCTTCTTCATCTCTCTACTTATGTCGACATCATCCTCAATGTACGTGGAGAAACCACCCAATTGAAGGCCTTAATTTTAAGAATCAATTTTGCAATCGTTGTGGCAAAAACGCTATCATCAAAATTTCCGGGTCAATTAATAATCCAATGAAAGCGTATTTTAACTGTTTAGATTACAATAATTTTGTGGCGTGGTTGACTGAAGATCATTTGACAATAACAAAAATGTCTATGACCGTCTTTGTACTTTCCTACTTGGTGGTTGTGATATCCACCTTTCTCCGAGGTCAAAATGTTCCAAACAATCAACTCCTTCCTATTTATATCATTAGCCCGGTTCTCAACGGCTCGAACCCGAAACAAACACTCACACTTAGATGTCCCTTTCTTCTTAGGCTTCTCGGGAATATCGGGATCGATCTTCTTTCTGGTTCGGCCGCACCTTGAACAACGAAATTAAGAGCCTAACAACTCGGGTTGCTTACGATTTTTGGACCCATTTGATGCTTTTACTAAGGCAGACCGTTATCAAATAAATCCTGTTAACACGCAAAATTAATAATGATTAGATGCTAAAATATGTAAAAAGACCTAAATTTACGGAAAAAAAAACTAAATAAAATGAAGAAAAACCAATTTAATAGTCCGAACCATGAGCGGACAATGAATGTTCACATTCATCACCATGATAGACGTGAACAGTACACGTCCCTCACCATACTGGACGTGAATAGTGCACGTCCATACCCACATTGGATGTTGATATTCAAAGTCTGTCCATGGAGGACGTTGAAATTCAAAGTCCCCGTCCATGACGGACTTTGAACGTTCACGTTCCTGTCCATGAGGGACTTTGAAGATTTACGTCCCCATCCATGAGGGACTTTGATTCTAGACGTCCCTGTCCATGAGGGACTATGAATCTACACGTCCTAATTGACAACTAACAAATATTTTCGACGGGTTTGGGCGTGTTTGTTCCATTCATCCTAATTCTATTCACAAGGTAATGTAAATATACTATTTCTATGAAGACTTAACATATAATTCAATATATCAACTTAACATGTAATTCAATAATCATACTAATTCGATTGAAATAAAAATAGATTGTGTAATTACTTACCTCTCGTTGTTAGCATTTGATGCGGATTGCTCGTTGTTTGACATTGAATCGTTGTTTCGTTGATGTGGATTGCTCGTGTAGGTTAGAACATCGTTTTTTTTAAGTGTTGTTTGATTGGGAGAGAATTGGGTAGAGAGAGGGAGAGTAAGGGTAGGGGGCGTCTTTTTTATGAAAAGCGTCGACGATTTTTTTTAAAACGTCGACGACGTTTTACAGGGCTCTAGCTATATAGGGCAAATGAAGATGAGATATCCCTCTAAGAAATCATCAAAACAAACTTGTACTCCCTCCGTCCCGGTTAGGGGTGTTAATGAGACGAGACAGCTCGCGAGCAACTCGAGATCGGCTCGGTCAAAGCTCGGCTCGTGCGACCATACCGACGGGCGACATGGATGGAAATTATTGCCCAAACCCAAGGAAAAAAAGTCGATCCAAACCCACCCTTAAAAAACCCATTTTCCATCCGCTATTTAAAAACTTATATCCATATCCACTATTGGAAAACCCGAACCAAATTTAAATCGATCCATTCATACCCGAACCCGATCCAATCGGATATATTTGAAAATTTAGGCTTTCTTAAACTTGAAATTTCAATTTTCTTATATAAGATTAATTTTTTATGTAGTCAAATCAAGTTTCGGATTGGGTTTTGGATTATATGGTGGATCGGGTATGGATTTGGAGCAGGTATGAGTTTGAAAAAAGTATAATGGATTGGGTATGGATTTTAAAATTTTGGGTATGGATTGGGTATGGATATGGATCTGAGATCCAATAAGTAAGTGGATCGAGTTTGGATTTTGCAAAACCCGATCCAATCCGACCCATTGCCATCCCTAAGGGGCATATTAGAGACCCCAAAAGTACTTGAAATCCAACTATATATCCCTGGTAATCTTAGAAATATGACGAAATTGAAGAATAAAGCTGACGTTTCTTGAAAGATGGATGATAATGGTTGTTGAAAAGGATCAGATTGGCATTCTTTCTTTTCGTCTTCTTATCTGTAGATGTCGTCTTAGGTAGCTGGAAACACCAGTTAAATTCTCGACAAAAACAAAGATTTGGTCTTCAACTTACCAGCAGTAGCCCTAAACATTTGATCTCGACCCTTGAAGTGATCCCTCTTGCGGTGACATTTTTTGCTCGAATGCTCCGTAAGTGCTGCAAAATGAAATTGTTCCAAGGAAATCTTGCTAACAATAGAAGAGTCCAACGATATACTTTTCTTCTTATCAATTTGAAGAATAACCTCCTCCTCAACCAACTCAACATTCTCAGATGACTCAAAACTCGAGATCTCAATGAGCATCCCAAACAAAGGATTTGAAGGGGGAACTCCTGCTTCCCTTGAAATTTCTTCATGGGGAGTTTCCGTCAGAGTTTTCTTTTGTGGAAGGTTGTGAACACGAAATTTCATTGTAGTTAAAAATTTATGCTGGTGTACATGAATTTCTTTACCTTGAAGGAGGACTTTATAAGTTGGCATCGATTCTTAGATGAGAATGGTCTCCGCCTTTCTTGTTAAATTTGAGTAAATGAGCCCCTTGATTTTGATTGGAGCAAGGAGTAGAGCTAACATTCATTGAAACTTACTTCATTACTAACATCCAAACGATCTAAAGGTGGTGTAAGGTAGAGGAGGGGTTGGCAAAACACTGAACTGAAGGAGGTGAGCAATCGTCATCAGTGTTAAGAAAATCCATAACCACATCAGAGTTATTAAGAGCTCTCTTGTGTTCATTACTTGCATCATTGACCGGCAGCACAAAATTACAAGAGACTTCACCCGTTTCACAAAAAAGAACAGATTTATCAACCACGTCATTGTTAAGAAGAGGTTTCTTAACTTTCCTATCCAAGCCCAATGGGTCAAATTGGTAACCAACATGTTTGGAACTTAGATTTTGCGCTATGCAATCAACCATAGAGTGGAACTCTCGTATAATATCTTTATTTTTTGAGTCAAGTTTTAAGGTAGTTTCGAAATCTTCAAGAGCCTCTTTGAGTTATAACTTATAACCTTAAACCCTTTTTTCGTGCCTTGCCATACTAGGCTTTGACAAGTGAGCTAACTATAATCTTCTTAGAATTGGGCCATTAACATTTGGATCGGATAAATTCAACTCGGAGTAACAAAAAAAAAAGAGAAGTTATGTTGAACAATGTCTCAATGCACACGAGAAATAACTACATACTTATTTGCCCTAGATAAATGAAACAAGCCCGCAAGTAAGTGAAGTTTCACTCTAAAATCAATTTGTAATAGGAGAAGCCGACTAGCTTATAAACTAATCTCCTTACTCTGGAGCTAGTTATGTTGAACAATGTCTCAATGCACACGAGAAAAGACCTCAACATTTTATCTTCTGAACCCAATTTCGTATAGTAAATCAAACAAAGTCTGACTTTTAATTAGGGATCTTATTACCAAATTCGCATATGGGGTGTTTGGTAAACATGTTCAAAATTTTCATAGCATATTCGGGTTTTTAACATGTTTGATCAATTAATATGTTAATTTCGATGTTTGGTAATATATTGAAATAACATGTTTTGGGTCCATATGTTGTTTTATAACATGCTGCTTACCCCAACATTTTGGGTTGCCATATTCAAATTTATGAAAATCTACTTCATTCTACTAATCTTAATATGCTGATTACCAAACACTTTAATTAATTCCACAAATAAAAATTTGTTGGTCAAACTTTCTAATAAAATCTGTCATTTATGGTCTGTTTTTGCAATTTGCTCACGCTGAAACTCTTAGTGTAATTTATTAATTAGTCCCTTCGTCCTGATCAATAGTTTACAATTATAAACGATTATTAAGGAAAGGAAAGACAAATGAGTTTATAATTATTAAACAAAAAATCAAAAGTAAGGAGAAATGAGGAGGAAGTATAATGATTCTCTCTCTCTCTCTCTCTCTTCTCTCTAAAAAACTCTAGCCTCTACCAATTAAATTTGGGGCTTCCATCAACTATTGATCGATGGTAAGCCCCTAAATATCTTTATTTATCAATTCTTAGTATGAAACTTTATGAATTAATCAATAAAAGTCTCCCTTTTGGTGAGATCTGTTTGTCTGTCTTTTTTTACGGAATTTTTTCAGTCCTTGTCTTTCTAGGTTTAGTTCTATTGGAAAAATATAGATAAGAGCGCTTTGGTCGTTCCTCATATGGTGAAGATGCGGAAAATTAATTTCATAACGGATCGCTATATGGTATTACATATGTTTTCGATTTGTTGGTTGCACTTAATTTGGTGAGATGAAATCGTCTCTCGTCAAGGCTCAAGATTCTATGATCCTCTCGTGAAAAGCTGTTTCCGGCAATATGATGGAGGATGTGCTTTGGAGTAATTCAAGTTTACAGGTTTTTTTTTTAACGAGATTTTATTTTATTTGGTTCAAGTCGAGTTGTATTCGGTTAAATTTGACACATGTTGTAGATGTTGTATGACTATTTATTAACACAAAATCTCATTGAAGACGACACGTATCCGTCACTTTGGAGTGACGGATATCATTTCCTCTCACAAATAACCCAAATAGAGGAGAGAGGGAAGCACATGGGGGTGCCCCCACCTTATCCCCCATCCGTTTTGTGAGTGTCATTACCCCACTTGCTCCGACCCGTTTTCAGCAAGACTAACTGATTTATTAATGAATTGATCCTCTCTTTAAAAAAAAAGTAAAAAAAAAATGTAAACTATTAAATATCAAACATGAACATTGTTTAGAATAAAATATGTAGCCAGTATTGCGTAAGGTGCTAAATGGGGTAAATCCGTATATATGAGATATCCCTCTAAGAAATCATTAAAAAAAACTTGTACTGATGCAACCTACATTGTTAAGTACTGATACAATTACTGTTTAACAATAAAAATATTATATTTAATAATCGAACTTTTATCAGTGAAGCCAGGCCCTATTTTTTTCGGCTGAAAAAGTTGAATTAAACTCAACTGAATTGAATTTAATGGAGCTAAACTGAACTTAATGGAACTTAATTAAACAGAACTGAACTAAAATAAATGAGATGAGCTAACTGAATTGCATTGAACTAAACTAAAATGTGATAAAATTAAATAAAAAAATATTATTAGAACCGTCTCTAGCTATATAAGGTAATAAAGATGAGATATCCCTCAAAGAAATCATTAAAACAAACTTGTACTTTAATATGAACTTGCTAGGATATCACATTTGTGATGATCATCTCATTAATTGAATTCAAATCATTTATTAGCCATATATGAATATGAGTAAGTTGTTACTCTTTCTTTCATATAAAACGGCTTAGATAAATCTGTGTCATAAGTGAAAAGTGACACATTCTGTTTGCATCCATTCATTTATTAATTGATAGCTCTCCATTTACGAGAGTTCTTGGAGACAAGTAAGCACTAAACAAGCAACTTCGGAAGAAAAGTAGAAACCGAACGAAAACAAGAACTACCCATTGTCGTCTTTAAATATTTGATATGGTCTTGCAAAATTGAGATCTGTAATTCTGTTCAATAATTTAAAAAGATTCATAACCCGTCATTTGTTGTCTTTTTTTATTTTTGGGTGTCTCAGTCATTTATTGTCCTTTTTATTTTAAGAATGAATTTGATAAGCAATTTGATCATTCACACTTAATATGTTTCACTTGTCATTTAGTTATTGGCCCCTCCTCTTTCCTTGGTCTTTGTGCCAAAACCAAAGGATAACAATTGACCGAGACGGAGGGAGTAGTAAGATAAGATGAGTATTTTCCTTTTTAAGACAAAAAAGGTTAATAACACCCATTTGTATAGATTGGATATGATAGAGAACATGAGTTAGGTTAAGTGGTAAGCTATTTCTTATACTTGTACTAATTATGAAGTCGGGGATTCGATTCTCACTTAGTCACTTGCGTTATAAGTGCGTTCATTTTACTCATTTCAGAGTTTGTGTTATTAACGTACATATAAACAATTTCGTAAAGGTTATTTACCTAATGAACGACCTCCACAATTTAAGATACACCGTAACAATCAAATGATCACCTTAATCGGTTTGACTCGACCTAAATCCAACCTGAACTGATGGGTTCTAATATCATCACACACGTCGCTCTGAAAAAGACGACGTTTAATTTGGGTTAGTACTCTCAAGCTGTACTAAGCTGACTTGGTCCTCAGAAAGTTTCGTGCTTGACACAATAATTCAATAATTGTGTCCATAAATACTCTCCTTCAAACATTTCTTCACTTACATTTCTCTTCACTCATTCATTAATCAAAGTAAAGAGTACTACTTACATTTCAAACTAAATAAATCCCCTTATTTCCTCCTCTTTTAATAAACTTATTTAGCTTTTTTTTGCACTTTTAATCAAGAAATAATCTCAACTTTTTAGATCATCCAATCCCCTCTTCAAAGAATGAAGGTAACACCCCCTTACTTCTATTCTTGTAAAAACGCGAAAGTGCTGATTGAGCCCTTTACTGTACAACATTAATATTATGATCATTTGTTAACTCAAATCATTATATCTACTTTTGTGCTACATTTAGCTAATGTTTAATCTGTTGACTTCATCTGTTTCATTTAATTGTATACATTTATATCGAGTAGTACATACGTACATTTATTTATACTTAACTGACCCCTTATAATTTTTTCCCTTTTTTCAGAAAGTGATCCTACAATTGGATGTCCATGATGAGAAGTCCAAGCAAAAGGCTATGAAGATGGTTTCATCACGTTTTGGTATGCAATTATGCATGGATCTATCATTCTTTGTTTGTTTGATTTTCTAATGTGTCAATTATATAATCGTAAATCTTATAATATAAACCAGTTTTACACAAATTAAATTACGATTAGATCACTCACTATAGATACATTTACCAACGAATTGGTAACAATATTAAACCAGAGCCTAAGGAGCGAATTAGTAATGCAATAAATCCTGCAGGAAGGTGCTTACTAGGCTTTATAATTAATTATATGTACGCAATTTTACCCTAGTCGATATATATTTAAATTTCGACATCTAATTATATGTATTATCATACAACAATCAATGATACAATTATCATCTCTCTTATATTTTTTCGACATAGTAGCCAAGCCGGAGAGGACAATTATCTTTTGTTTAGTAAGTTCTGTTGTTGTCTATAATTTCCATCAATATGTCAGGGGATGGCAATGGAGATAAGAAAAAGATTCCGGTTGAGGAAGTCTTTGAGCAACTGAAATGTACGCGAGAGGGTCTAACCTCCGATGAGGCAGCCCACAGGCTCGAATTATTTGGACCCAACAAATTAGAAGCGGAAAAGGAAAACATATTTCTGAAAATTTTGTGTTTTATTATATGGTATAACCCATTGTCATGGATCATTCCGATAATTGCAATTGCTCTTGTAAATAATGGAGGCGGAAATCCCCGAGACTGGTATGACTTTGTTGTTTTGATCGCTTGCTTGGCTGATAGTATTAACTATACAGCCAATTATACTGAAAACAGGGCTATTGTCGGTCCCAAGTGTAAGTTACTGAGGGATAAGCAATGGAAAGAGTCGGAAGCTGGCGTATTGGTACCGGGAGACATTATCAACATTAAATCTGGAGATATAGTCCCTGCTGATGCACTTCTTTTTGAAGGCGATCCTATAGTGGTTGACGAATCTCTCCTGACCGGAGACTGTCTCGCTTTGACAATGGGTCCTGGAGACGGAGTTTACTCTGGTTCAACGTGCAAAAGAGGTGATATTGAAGCTATTGTTACAGCTACTGGTGTCAACACCTTCTTCGGAACTGGAGCTCATCACCTTGTTGATAGCACAAACAATGTTGGTCGGTTCCACGAGGTTGTTACAGACATTCGTAACTTCTGTATTTTCAGTATTGCAGGCGGTATGATGTTATGGGTGTGGAATTTCTGGTGATATACCCAATTCAGTACCGTCCATACAGGAATGGAATCAACAATCTAATGTTAAATTGATTTGCCATAAACTTTTTTTTTTTGAGCAAATAGGATTACGAGCTACGTATGTACTTAATTAGTACTGAGTAACATTTAGAGGTTATGGGACGCAGAACAAACACGTCATTCAAGATTGATTCGCATTGGGTTCATTTTATTTGTTTGGATATTTTTGAGTCTTTGTAACAGGTTCGATCATATTACATGAATAACGGGTTAACGGGTTAAGGTTGACGCTTGATGATCCATGTATGTAAGTGAGTCGACACGAACACGACATGAATTTTATTTGTGTCGGGTTTAGGTATAAGGGTTCATGACCAAATTATATGTGATACAAACCCGAACCCTGACACTACCTCATCTATTTGTCAGGCCTATACCTAACCACAAATCATTTGATATTACACTCATAAACGCATCTCTATATTAAGCATCAATCAACCGGCCCATGCATTCCCGGACCACCACATGGACAATGTAAGCCACCCCTAGCTGGTAGTCAAACCCGGGACCTCTCAACTCCTGCATTTCTGCAAGTTTCAAGGTTTAACCCGGCTACCACCGGACTAACACCACTTGGTTATCTGTATCTCTATATTTAGTACTCCGTATTAACCAACCAACCAACCAACTCATTTGATGATCGATCCATTGTCATGAATGTTATATATAAACCACGTTGAACATTTAAGCAAAACAATAGTACATTTCTCTTGTATATATTCCCTTACACATTCACCATACATTGCATACACCAACCAAACATTTAATCCATACAACAATTAATCAATGGAAACAATAGTAATCTACCCTGCTCCTGGTTTCGGCCATTTAATCTCAGCAGTTGAGTTTGCTAAACTACTCTTACACCATTCTCGCAACTCGAAAATCTCCATTACTTTCCTCCTTTCTTGGTTCCCTACCATTAACACTCCCCTTTTCACCTCCTTCATCGCCTCCGTTTCATCCTCTTTCCCCTCCATTTCCTTCCATACACTTCCTTACATACCCCTCTCAAAACCCACTTCTGAGTACCCCAACCGGGAAGCCATCCTCTTACTTCCTCTGTTTCCGCTTTCATCGTTGACTTCTTTTGTTACTCGTCTCTTGATGTATCTCGTTCGCTTAACATTCCGGCTTACTTTTTCTTTACTTCTGCTGCTTACGCGCTTTCGCTTTGCATCAATTTTCCGGAATTTGACAAAGTCGAAAAGGATTCCTTTAGGAATGTTGATACTGTGTTTGAGATTCCGGGTTTGATGGAGGTTCCTTCGAGTCATATGATCGAGCCTATGCTAGATCGTGGAGTGAGTTATGACGAGTTTATACGACTTGGCGAGGCTATGGTTAAAGCCGACGGTATTATTATCAATACTTTTGATGCACTTGAGGTTAAGGCTGTTCAAGGTTTAAGGCAGGGAACTTGCCTTCCTGGAGCTCCGATTCCTCCTATTTATTGTATCGGGCCCTTGATTGTTACCAAAATCGAGGATAATGCTGACTCGTGTTTGACTTGGCTCGACTCCCAACCAAGTCGAAGTGTGGTGTACTTGAATTTCGGGTCATACGGGCGATTTTCTAAGGATCAACTGATGGAGATCGCTCTCGGGTTAGAGCGGAGTATGGTGAGGTTTTTGTGGGTTGTTCGAGAACCAAACCCACCAAGTTTGGATGCTGTTAAACAATTTACACCCTCGCATGAACTAGATTTGGAGCCGTTACTTCCGGAAGGGTTTTTGGATCGGACAAAAGAGAGGGGTATAGTGGTCAAATCATGGGCGCCACAGATGGAAGTTTTAAAAAATAAGTCTATAGGTGGGTTTGTGACACATTGTGGATGGAACTCGATTCTTGAGGCAGTGTCATTTGGGGTGCCTATGGTGGCTTGGCCGCTTTATGCTGAACAAAGATTTAACAAGATTGTGCTTGCGGAAGAGTTAAAGATGGCGTTACCTATGGACGAGTCTAGTGATCGATTTGTTGGGTCGGATGAGGTGGAGAAGCGAATCAAACAACTGGTGGACTCGGAAGAAGGGAATGCTGTGAGGAAACGTGTGTTAAATTTGAAAGAGAAGGCTAAGGATGCACTTAGCGACGGTGGATCGTCTACAGTGTCATTGGCTAAGTTGGTCGAGTCATGGAAACGAGAGTGAGTTTGTGTCATGTGTGTGATTTGGGCTTAGAGCCCAGTTGCCATCATTGTTGCTTTTGAGTTTCGAGAATGTTGGTGGTCTGTTTTAAAAGAGAGACTCCGTATTAATTCTAAATTTCGTATCATCTATATGACATGATCATTTCATTACCTTTACGTTTCAAGTATAGAAAACTTGGCTTTTCTTCTCAAGTAAAAGTTGCCTATTAATGAATAAAGACCAAGAGTAGATATATACATGTATGACTTACTTTTCCGAGTCGTTGAGTGAACAACTTCCTGGATCGTCTATCTCCACTGAAAAGAACTCCCTTTCATAATGCATCCATTGACCTGGAAAGTTACAAAATCAAATACTCCGTACTTGTTAGTCATTACTAGAATACTACAGTGATTCGAAATTTGGGGATAGTACCATTTACTGGCCCCCATCATTATGGACAACTTGGTGCTAGTTGGGTCCGCCCTGGCACAAGTAGTCATAATCTCTGTATACATCACACTGAAAGACCAAGACTTCATCTACCACATTCATAGAATCACATACCAAGACTTCCCGGCAGTTCGTAAGATCGCTCAAAAATAAATAAATAAATAAAATCATACACCAAGATTAATACAAAGTTACGCTGTAAATCAAGGGCTCCGTAAATTGCCTACCGGAGGGAGGATGTTATATGAATCATAACCCCTGTAAATTATGTGCCAGCAGTGGTGACTGGCAAATACTCATATATATCAGTGTATCACAATTTATGCGTTCACCCAAATAAATGAACCGACGATAAATACCAAGCAACTCTCTTTGTTGGTCCAAGTTGTGGTGTACATTAGTAGGTACCCCCAACAGACCAAGCATTAATGATTAATCACATTCAGTAATGTTTACCTCTATATTTAATGTGCACAAGACTAGACCTCAGGAAACTTGATTCTCAACAATTAGCTACTTTGATCACTTTAAACCACCAAAAATGAGACAATATATTCACATGAATACCTGGTATCAGTTAATCACCGCTGTCCTAATACTGTCTTGCCACTTATCATGCCAGCCCGCCTTTGGGAACAGTGATCCCAGTAGTGTTAAGTGCTTTGACGAAGAAAGGATTGCCCTGCTGCAGTTCAAAGATGGTATCACGCAAGATTGTGGGCTACTTGCTTCTTGGACCTCGGCTTCAATGGTTTTACTCCGCCTATTCTTAGTTTCCTAGGTTCACTTACAAACCTAAAGTTGTCCTATTACTCCAGCAATAGGACAACTTGCTATGCTTGAGAAATTGGATATTTCTTCCAACTCTTTGGAAGATACTCTTACTCATGCTCACTTTTTAAACCTTGTAAGATTGCGCGTTTTACATTTATCAGATAACCCAAGATTGGTGATAGACATTGATGCGAGTTGGGTTCCTCCGTTTCAGCTAGATATTATCAGTTTGAGATCCTGCAAGTTATGCCATTCTTTTCCGAATTGGCTTTATTTGCAAACAAATTTCTCATACCTTGATGTATCCAATGCTGAAATGTCAGGCATCATTCATGTTTCTTTCTGGAACTCGTTGCCATTCAAACTGCAGTACTTGAATATGTCTCATAACCAGTTTTCTGGGTTGATCCCTTTTTTCCCAAATACGGATTACTCGCCTGAAGTAGACTTGAGTTCAAATCTTTTCGACGGTGCTATACCATCAGGGTTCACAAGTGCTTCCACATTATACCTTAATGACAACAGGTTCTCTGACTCTTATATCTTTTGTCCGGAAACCCCAAGGTTCTCTGACTCGCCTGAAATGTCAGGCATCAGAGGTTGACTTGTCGAACAACTTGTTGTTTGGAAAGCTTCCAGATTGTTGGATGAACTTTGATTTAATCCGTCTACACCTGGAAAACAACAGATTTTATGGAAGTATACCGAAATCCATTGGTACCTTGAAGAACCTTGAGTACTTACACCTATATAAACAATAGCTTTTCAGGACCGATCCCGTCTTCATTGGAGAATTGCGCATCCCTTACTACTCTGAATCTAGGGTACAATTCATTTACTGGAAACATACCTCCGTGGATAGGTAATCTTGAAATGCTAGGCATTCTCATCCTAAGAAAAAACAATTTCCTTGGAGAGATACCTGCAAGTTTGTGCCAACTCTCAAATCTCCAAATATTAGACATTGCCATGAATCACATCTCAGGAGTGATTCCAAGATCCATAAGTAATCTGACGGCAATGACGGGCAATACAAGTGTCGGGCTGTTTTTTGATCAAATTTCTTCTGATCAAATTTCTTCTGGTCTTGATCGTGTAGCCATTCCAATGGGAATTGAAACTGCAATTGTTACATGGAAAAGGGAAGAACAGAAGTTCAGAGATTCATTGACATTTGTTAAGTCCATAGATTTTTCCTATAACGAGTTGAGTGGAGAAATCCCAGATGAAATTTATAATCTCACAGGACTGGTATCCCTAGACACATGTTTACAGGTTTTTTTTGAACGAGATTTTATTTTATTTGGTTCAAGTCGAGTTGTATTCGGTTAAATTTGACACATGTTGTAGATGTCGTATGACTATTTATTAGCACAAAATCTCATTGAAGACGGCACGTATCCGTCACTTTGGAGTGACGGATACCATTTCCTCTCACAAATAACCCAAATAGAGGAGAGAGGGAAGCACATGAGGGTGCCCCCACCTTATCCCCCATCCGTTTTGTGAGTGACATTACCCACTTGCTCCGATCCCGTTTTCAGCAAGACTAACTGATTTATTAATGAATTGATCCTCTCTTTAAAAAAAGAGAAAAAAAATGTAAACTATTAAATATCAAACATGAACATTGTTTAGAATAAAATATGTAGCCAGTATTGCGTAAGGTGCTATATGAGGTAAATCCGTATATATGAGATATCCCTCTAAGAAATCATTAAAACAAACTTGTACTGATGCAACCTACATTGTTAAGTACTGATACAATTAATGTTTAACAATAAAAATATTATATTTAATAATCGAACTTTTATCAGTGAAGTCAGGCCCTATTTTTTTCGGCTGAAAAAGTTGAATTAAACTCAACTGAATTGAATTTAATGGAGCTAAACTGAACTTAATGGAACTTAATTAAACTGAACCGAACTAAAATAAATGAGATGAGCTAACTGAATTGCATTGAACTAAACTGAAATGTGCTAAATTAAATAAAAAAAATATTATTAGAACTGTTTCTAGCTATATAAGGTAATAATAAAGATGAGATATCCCTCACAGAAATCATTAAAACAAACTTGTACTTTAATATGAACGTGCTAGGATATCACATTTGTGATGATCATCTCATTAATTGATTCCAAATCATTTATTAGCCATATATGAATATGAGTAAGTTGTTACTCTTTGCTTCATATAAAACGGCTTAAATAAATCTGTGTCATAAGTGAAAAGTGACACATTCTGTTTGCATCCATTCATTTATTAATTGATAGCTCTCCATTTACGAAAGTTCTTTGAGACAAGTAAGCACCAAACAAGCAACTTCGGAAGAAAAGTAGAAACCAAACGAAAACAAGAACTACCCATTGACTTGAAAGTCGTCTTTAAATATTTGATATGGTCAAGGGTCTTGCAAAATTGAGATCTGTAATTCTGTTCAATAATTCAAAAAGATTTTTAATAGAAGTAAGTAGTAAAGATAAGATGGGTATTTTTGTTTTTAAGATAAAAAAAGGTTAATAACACCCATTTGTATAGATTGAATATGATAGAGAACATGAGTTAGGTTAAGTGGTAAGAGATTTCTTATACTCGTACTAATTATAAAGTCGGGGATTCGATTCTCACTTAGTCACTTGCGTTATAAGTACGCTCACTTTCACTCATTTCAGAGTTTGTGTTATTAACGTACATATAAACAATTTTGTAAAGGTTATTTACCTAATGAACGACCTCCACAATTTAAGATACACCGTAACAATCAAATGATCACCTTAATCGGTTTGACTCGACCTAAATCCAACCTGAACTGATTGAGGGTTCTAATATCAACACACACGTCGCTCCGAAAAAAGACGACGTTTAATTTGGGTTAGTACTCTCAAGCTGTACTAAGCTGACTTGGTCCTCAGAAAGTTTCGTGCTTGACACAATAATTCAATAATTGTCTCCATAAATACTCTCCTTCACACATTTCTTCACTTACATTTCTCTTCACTCATTAATCAAAGTAAAGAGTAGTACTTACATTTCAAACTAAATAAATCCCCTTATTTCCTCCTCTTCTAATAAACTTATTTCTTTTTTTGCACTTTTACTCAAGAAATAATCTCAACTTTTTAGATAATCCAATCCCCACTTCAAACAATGAAGGTAACACCCCTTTACTTCTATTCTTGTAAAAACGCGAAAGCGGTGATTGATCCCCTTTACTGTACAACATTAATATTATGATCATTTGTTAACTCAAATCATTAATTCATTATATCTACCTTTGGTGCTATATTTAGCTAATGTTTGATCTGCTTACTTCATCTGTTTCATTTAATTGTATACATTTATATTGAGTACATTTATTTACACTTAACTGACCCCTTATTATTATTTTTCTTTTTTTCAGAAAGTGATTCTACAATTGGATGTCCATGATGAGAAGTCCAAGCAAAAGGCTATGAAGATGGTTTCATCACTTTTTGGTATGCATTCATCTTTCATTCTTTATTTGTTTGATTTCTAATATGCCAATTATATTATCGTAAATAAATCTTATAATATAAACCAGTTTTACACGAAATTACGATTAGATCGCTCATTATAGAAACATTTACCAACGCATTGGTAACAGTATTAAAGCAGAGTCTAAGGAGCGAGCTAGTAATGCAATAAAATCATGCAGGGATGTGCTTACTAAGCTACTATAATTATATGTACGCAATTTTACCCTAGTCGATATATATTCAAATTCCGATACTATAATTATATGTACGCAATTTTACCCTAGTCGATCAATATTTAAATTCCGACATCTAATTATATGAATTGAATAAATGAATATGCAGGGATAGACTCGATATCAATGGACATGAAGGAAAGGAAATTGACCTTAACAGGGGACATAGACGCCGTGACAATCGTTAGCAAATTGAGGAAAGCTTACAATACGCAAATTATTTCAGTTGGGCCGGTGAAAGAACCGGAGAAGAAAAAAGATGAGCCGAAGAAAGATGAACCGAAGAAACTCGAATACATATATCCGGCCCATAAGATGATGACCGGATATGTCCAGGGTTATCCTACTATTCCCTACTATGCTAAAAGCATTGAAGAAGACCCAAATGCCTGTGTTATTTGTTGATTAATGCCACTATGATTACATTAATTTATTGTAAAACCGTATTACTTTAGGTAAATATATTTATAAAGTAGTTACTAAGGTTTTTTTTACCTATTGTTTTAGTAAATGTAGGCCGTTTTACCAAAAGTACTGTAAAACGGCCTTAAAAGCATTTTGATATGATATAGTTGTAGCTATAGGGGATGGTGATTACTGATTAGTGATTACTAACTAGAGTTTGTCGAATTATTGCATAACATTATTTTAATAATTATTTATTTTCCCTTCCCTTAACTCTTGATTAAGGGTACGGCGTAGAATTGAAGTTAGAAGTGTTAGTCGGATGTGATTTTAAGTTGTACTCTGTAATGGAGAATATTTTTCGTCATTATAAAAGGAATTTCATTTTTAAGATATATGAAATTCTGAATGGTCGTTTGATTGTCATGTAAACTTTTATAAGCGGTAATTCCTACCCTGTAGATATGAATTGTTACAAATAAGTGAAGTTTTATTCTAAAATTAATTGGTGATAAAAGGAGTAATCCACTAATTTATAAATTAGTCTCCTCACTCAAAATTATCGAAGTGGAACAATGCCCAAACATACACACAAGAAGAGACCTCAGCATTTTATATTTCTAAATTCGTATAGTAAATCAAACAAACTTCGATTCTTAGATTTTGTTTGAGAATGCATTTCCGAATTAATAAACCAAGTCCTGACTTTATGTCATCTAACCAAATACGGAGTATCAGCTAACTTTTCACCTAATTTCACAAACAGTTTTAATAAAAATCGGGTATTTTTTCAGGTCTTAATTTTCAACTTCCTTTTCAAGTTTCAGTTACATTTTCGGTTAGTTTTACCAAACAGAGTTTTAAATAGTGATTTTTCTTATTAACAAATTGAGATATTCTAGAATAAAAGATGAAGCGAGAATTTTGTAAGGAGCTAATAGCTATATAGGGCAAATAAGGATGGGATATCCCTCTAAGAAATCATTAATTGAGTCCAATTTATTTATTTATTTATTTTTTTAGACAAACGTGTACTATTTTATATAAACTATTAAAAAAGGAGATTACATACTATACGATTACAACCAAGCAGAATAAAACTAATTACCATACAAATATAGGGGAATAAGATACCCCTAAACTACTAGAAACAGAAGTAACAGAACTAAAATTACAAGCGGAAGTAACTGTAGTAGTAAGACAGCATTTCTTAAGTTCAAATCATTTATTAGCCATATATGAATATTAAGTTTAAGTTGGTTACACTTTGTTTCATATAAAACGGCTTATACAAATCTGTGTCATAGACAAGTGACACATTTCATTCGCACTCATCCATTTATTAACTGACAGCTCTCTATTTGCGAACACAAATTCTCATTATAGACGTACACTATCCGTCTATACGTATAAACGGATACCATTTCCCCTCACAAAATACCCATTTGCCATAAAGTGGGAAGCACATGGGGGGTGCCCCACCTTGTCCCCCCTACCCATTTTATTAGAGGTCTTTACCCGTCTGTTCGCCCCACCCGTTTATATCAAGACCTATTGATTTGCGAAAGCTCTTGGATAGGAGTAAACACTAAACAAGCAACTTCGGAAGAAAAGTAGAAAACAAACGAAAACAAGAACTACCCATTGACTTGATATGGTCAAGGGTCTTGCAAAATTGAGATGTGTAATTCTGTTCAATAATTGAAAAAGATTATTGTTAAGAAAGCAGCTATTTTTTGAGACGGGTGACAAATATATTCATTTTTAAGAATTTAAATAAGGTTAATTACGCTGATAATTAGATATAACAAGTTTTTTGCTAACTTGAAATCTGAATACATTTTATTTTTATCACATTTACTTATTTGATTCGTTTTAAGTGTAAGACAACAAAATAGGTATGTTCATTTTAAACAAGAGTTTGTGTTATTAACGTTAATCATATTTGTCCTTAAGCGCACTTTGGGATAATTATGTTCTATTTTTTTATTTGCGGTAAATTGACAGTCGAATACTCTATCAAAATGACGAGATGATCGGTCCTATTATAAAAAAACGACATAATTTTCCATCATTGTAAAAAAAAGTACATATAAACCATTTCGTAAAGGATATTCACGTAATGAACGACCTCAACAGTTTAAGATACGCCGTAACGTTTGACTCAACCTAAATCCGACCTGAAGTAGCGATTAAGGATTCTAATACCAACACACACATCGCTCCGGAAAATGACGACGTTTTATTTGGGTTTGTATGTACTCTCAAGCTGTAGTACTAAGCTGACTTGGTCCTTAGAAAATTTCGTGCTTGACACAATAATTGTGTCCATAAATACTCTCCTTCACACATTTCTTCACTTCACTCATCAATCAAAGAGTAATACTTACATTTCAAACTAAATAAATCCCCCTTATTTCCTCTTCTTTTAAAATAACTTTTTTGCACTTGTACTCAAGAAATAATCTCAACTTTTTAGACCATTCAATCCCCTTTTCAAACAATGAAGGTAACACCCCTTTACTTCTATTCTTGTAAAAACGCGAAAGCGGTGATTGAGCCCCTTTACTATACAACATTAATATTATGATCATTTGTTAACTCAAATCATTATATCTACTTTTGTGCTACATTTAGCTAATGTTTGATCTGCTGACTTCATCTGTTTCATTTAATTGTATACATTTATATCGAGTAGTACATACATACATTTATTTATACTTAATTGACCTCTTATAATTATTTTTTTTTTTTTTCAGAAAGTGATTTTACAATTGGATGTACATGACGAGAAGTCCAAGCAAAAGGCTATGAAGATGGTTTCTTCACTTTTTGGTATGCATTCATCTTTCATTCTTTATTTGTTGGATTTTCTAATGCGCCAATTATATTATCGTAAATAAATCTTATAATATAAACCAGTTTGCACTAATTATGATTAGATCGCCCACTATAGATACATTTACCAACGAATTGGTAACAATTTTAAAGCAGAGCCTAGGGAGCGAACTAGTAATGCAATAAAATCATCCACGGACATGCTTACTAGGCTACTATAATTATATTTACGCAATTTTACCCTAGTCGATCAATATTTAAATTCCGACATCTAATTATATGAATTGAATAAATGAATATGCAGGGATCGACTCAATATCAATGGACATGAAGGAAAGGAAATTGACCCTAACAGGGGACATAGACGCAGTGAAAATCGTTAGCAAATTGAGGAAAGCTTACAATACGCAAATTATTTCAGTTGGGCCGGTGAAAGAACCGGAGAAGAAAAAAGACGAGCCGAAGAAAGATGAACCGAAAAAACTCGAATACATATATCCGGCCCATAAGATGATGACCGGATATGTCCAGGGTTATCCTCCTATTCCCTACTATGCTAAAAGCATTGAAGAAGACCCAAATGCATGTGTTATTTGTTGATTAAAGCCACTATGATTACATTAATTTATTATAAAACCGTATTACTTTACGTAAATCCTCTATCTATAAAAGCTAGAGCATTTAAGATGATTTTATTGGCTCCTTAAATTTAGGGCATGAAAAAACAAATTCTATTTTTTTTTTGAAACCCACGTTCTAAGCATATTTAATTACCCTCTTTGTTACTTTTAATTCTCTCTCATGTTCTCCATATTAATTATTAATGAACTCTATATTATATTATATGATGATATTATTATATAGTTAAAATATACAATTCCATGTATATAAATCAATTTTACATCACCTTCAAATTAGCCAAGAAATACAAAATTATTCAACAACTTATTCAAATTGAATTATTCATTATTCTTCTAATGACAGAAGGCTTTCATAGAGTAAAATATGAAATAAATATAGATAATTCAATTCAATGCATAATAATGAAATAAAACTTTAGATTCACTGAACTAGACAAATAACTACTAAATGAGAACTTATTTTTATGTGATCATCTTGAGAATTTTAGTTGTTAAGAAACAATTTTAATTAACACAATTTCAGAAATATTTTAAATAAAAAATACATTTGATATATCCGAAAACATTTTAAACAACATTAGACAAATAATTCGCCACTTCATATATTTTGATGAAACCGCAACTTAACATAAAAAGTAAGAAAAAGGCAACGGGTTAGTCTACTTGCATAATTTTTTCAAATGATTAGTTCCAAATAACTTCATAAATGACGATCTAATTAGATAGAGAAGATTAGGTTAATGTTAAGTTAAGATTAGTGATAATTTGTATGAGCAATTAAAAACGAACTATGCACTGATTCGGAGTTATTTTGTTAGTGGTAAATGAGGCGGAGAAGATTAGTGATAATTGTGAATGCACATTGGCAGAGCAATTTAGGGGACAATTATGATACTTTGCCAAGAATGAAAGGGTGATGTGTAGGTGAAAGATTCCGAGGAGGATAAAATAGGGTTAAGTTTTTTTTTTTTTTTGAGGTGAATATTATGGGTAAGTATTAGGTAAGTATTTGGGCTTAAGGGGTGGGTTGGGCAAATCAACAAGTTGATCACAATCCAAATTTGAAGAAAAAAAATGGAAAATATATGGGTTGATGACAAATAAGATTAGAATGGACGTTCCAACTTCCAAGATTTATGAGGGTGAGTAGGGTTATATTACAACTAATTTAAATAAAGCAAAGTATGCGAGATGTTTTAAGTTAAGACGATTTCAACTTAAGATTAATTGTACTAGATTTGTTCTTATAAGAAAAGTTTTGTCGACGGTTTTGCATTTTTTTTGTATGGGTCTAATTAGTGCATTATTGAGCATATGATTTCGTGTTATTTGAATTCATTTACATATTTTACACGTATATGACTATTTTTGTTTCAAATGTTTATAATTTTATAAGATGTTTTTTTATTATTTGTAAATTTCTAATTTTGTTGGTTTATATTGTTTAGAATTTGAAATTAAACAATTTATACCAATATTTTTATTAAGAATTTTAATAAAGAAACTTTTACACGGCCGTAACATAAACTCAAAATAATAAAAGATTTATGAAAGTACTTTGCTTAAAACTAATGTAGATAAAGTTTTAAATACATCTAATTATCGTATTAACTAACATATTTCAAATGTTATACGAAGTAATAAAAAAATCTAACCCGTGCATTTTTTGCACGGGATTAAAACTAGTATATTTATAAAGTAGTTACCAAGTTTTATTTTTACCTATTTTAGTAATTAAAGGCCGTTTTACCAAAAGTATTGTAAAACGGCCTTAAACACGTTTTGATTAGATCTAGTTGTAGCTATAGGTGATGATGATTACTGATGAGAGTTTTGTTGAATTATTGCATAAGATAATTTTTATAATTATTAATTTTACTCTCCCTTAACTCTTGATTAAGGGTACGGTGTAGAATTGAGGACATAAGTGTTAGTTGGATATGATTTAAGTTGTAATGGTGATTATTGTTCCGAGTGTAATTCCGGAGCAGGATTTGTTACCACGTAAGCTTGTAGAATGATGACTTTGCTTGACTCTTCCTTTCGGCCTCTCCTGAAACAATGAACAAACTGAGGGCTCGGCTTGATACCGAGCGAACTCACTCCGACGCTCAAGTCAGTAAACTTAAATAGATTAAGTTGTGTGTTACTTGGCAAAGTATATTATAGAGAGATAAGGGAGTTTATACCAGATTTATAGTGAGTATTAGAGTGAATTGTGGATTATTGGATCGTTTTCTCAATGAGGGTTGAGGAGTATTTATAGACTTTTTGGCTTTTTGTCACGTAGTGACAGTGTGGCGAGGTGGAAAGATCGATCTACCCTCGGCCGAGGGACCCATGGCGGGCCGGGTGGCTGGTTGACCCCATGCCGAGGGGACTTGGATGTGAGTACGCGGTAATGTCTCACGGTGGTTAGTTGCCAGCCGAGACCCAAGTGAAGCCGACAGTGCGTCGGTTAGGGTACATCGATACGTTGACTCTTTGTGGATATCTTTGGACTCGCTTCAATATGTTGATTTCGGTCAACGTGGTGCGAGAATATCGCCCATCAATTATATTTCGTCATTACTCATCATAAAAGGAATTTCATTTTTAAGATACCTGGATGGTCGTTTGATTGTTAATTGTTATGTAAACTTTTCCGAGTAATAATTCTTACTCTCTAGATGACTGGATATGATTTGTTATGTGCTTTTATCCTTTTGTTGAATACATAGATAGATTTTTGAAAGGAACTGAGATCAAAAGATGCAATTGAGTGTTTCGGACAAGCTACTTGTGAAATGTAGCATTTTTTTCTTCTAAGTAGGACCATTTCGAACTGCCTCGTTGAGTGATCTTGTATGTTTCACCCAATCGATGCAATGACCGTGGAACTCACTCCATACACCATAATCATTGTAAGAATAGTAAACAAAAAATTCATCTAGTAATGTAAAAAAAAAAAAAAAAAAAAAAATAACTTCGTCTCAATTATTTGTTTACCTTTAATTAAAGAGATTTGCTATATCACGCCCCCTGTTTTACTTGTTACGCCCCCTATTTTTTCATTTATTCCTATTTTGCCCTTAAACTATGTATTTAGTTAACTAAAATATTTCTAGTTTTTTATTTTACGATTTTTGGAGACGGTTTTTTACAAAATTAAATAAAATTAAATCGTACTCATTCATCCAAGACGATATTAAATCGTTACAAAAAACGTCTTGAATGAATGAATGAATGAATGAAAAAATTATATCGTTTCAAGAATAATGATTACAAGATTTAAAAAATAAAATAAAATTTAGCGGCACACATAACACGATTTAAAAAAATACGAAAATTGGCCTCGTCATGTAGTTTACAAGACACAACCAATGACCCGTCATGTGGATTACAAGACACGGCCATGGCACTGTCATGTGGCTTACAAGACATGGCCATGGACCTGTCATGTAAACCACATGACACACCCATGGTTCTGTCGTGTAAACCACACGACATGGCCATGGCCGCGTCTTGTAATTCACATGACACCACCATGGCCGCGTCTTGTAATTCACAAGACAAGGCTACTTTTTTTTTTTTTTTTTTTTTTTAGTGAAAGTAATTGCAATAGTTGGTGGAAAATACGTCTTTTTAAGACCGGGAACATATTAAATTAATTACTCTAAAAATCGCCCCAAACTCAGTTACGACAAAGCGGTAATTAAATCAAAAATGAAAAGTTCAACAAAAATCATTTACTATTATACAATTATTAGTTATTGTAAAAGATATTACCAAAATCCAATAATTATAAAACAATAATTTAAAAAACGTCTCCGATTATAATTTTGTAAAACCCGTCTCCGAAAACCATAAACTAAAAAACGAGAAATATTTTTTACTTTAATTAATTAAATAGTCCAAGGGTAAAATAGGAATAAATGAAAAAGTAGAGGGCGTAACAAGTAAAACAGGGGGCGTGATATAGCAATTTTGTAATTAAAATACCTTTTACGTGTTTGTAAACGAGGTAGATATAATTTGTTTTGATTATATAAAATATGACTAACAGCAACTTAAAATGTCTAGGGTTTCCTAAGGTTCATTAAAAAAATCTTCGTTCTTCCTCTTTCTCGAGGCTCCCCTTACGATTTTTATCGTAAGATTGGTCTTTGCTTTCGTTTTTCTTGTTTGTTATCGTTTTTTTCTGTGCAGGTGCTGATGGAGGGTGGATCGAAGGGCCAACATCGGGACGAGAACGAGCCAGTAGAGTCAGATGAAGGTTTGCTCGAATGGGAGGAGGATGTGGGCGTTACAAAAGAAGGGACGAAGAGCCTCCTGGTTGGCAAATTATGGGCATCGAGGGCTATTAATGTTAAGGCGGCAATTGACACCATGATTAAATTGTGGAATCCATTGAAACCTATGATGGGTAACGTGATTGACGCAAAACAGAAGACATTTATTTTTAGTTTCGGGTCGGAACGAGACAAGGCTAGGGTTTTTGAGGAGTCTATTGATCGAATACGAAAGAGGAGGGGGGGGGGGGATGGTGAATTGAGTATTAAAAACGATGCCCACTTTTTCGAAATATATGATGTAAGATTAATTATTTGATTTTATTGATTAAATCAACTAATTAATTTACTAATAATAAACGCAAAATCGAAATAACAAAAATAAAGAGAGAGAGAAAGAGAGACACACAGGATTTTTGAAGTGGTTCAGTTTCACAAGTCGAAACTTACGTCCATTATTCTCGATTAATAATTTTTAGTATCTTTCTACGGATTACAAAATTATCAATCCACTCGTATAATCAACAATATGATTATAACTCAGATTGAGTATCGCTAAATACTCTAGATTGCTCTTACGTTAATAAGAAAAGTACAACGATAAATACTAATCTCACGTTATGCGACGGAGTATAATATCTTTGTGTACTTAGTATCCTATAACGATTTCCTTTGAGTGATTGACAAATATGATGCACAACTTTTGTATAAGCAATTTGTAAAATAAGAATTAAAGCTCAGATAATTTTTGCTTAAATATTTTTCTCTTGAAAATTGTAGATGTGTGTCACTTCTAATTGTTGAATGAAGAGAGGTATTTATAGTTGTTAGAAATTAGGGTTTAGAATATTCTGGAAGGTGTGAAACCCTAAATAACTTGACGAACAAGTAGGAGGCTAGGGTTTGGTGGTTCGGCCTCTAAGGTTTCGGCCGGCCCATCATTGGGCTCTCATGAGTCCAATTTGGCCTCCACTTGTTCACAACAAATCGAGATAGAATTTAGTTGAAACCCTAGGTTGCATGACGACATAAATATCGTGCTACAAACCGATAGTACATCCAACTTAAATTCTAATTAAATAATTCCAATTATATAAATACTCTCTTATTCTTATAAAACATTAAAAA
The DNA here is from genome assembly GCF_048544455.1 of Silene latifolia. Lineage (NCBI taxonomy): Eukaryota > Viridiplantae > Streptophyta > Magnoliopsida > Caryophyllales > Caryophyllaceae > Silene > Silene latifolia. The sequence goes on from NC_133537.1 coordinate 327,269,859, forward strand.
TATATTTTCCAAAAATTAACGCATCATTTTTGTCTAGCAGTAAAGTTATGGCTATGAGGTCATAACTTTACTAACCTTTAAATCAAACAAAGTAAAACCATTATGGAATGACAACCTATACTATCTAATCTTCAGTAGATCTTCAGTAAACGAATCGTCTCTTTACAAGTCTCTCATCTTGAGTCTTGTTGTTGATATTGATCCTGATCTTGAATATTACGATAAAATGTCTTTGAAGTTGTACCTCCTTGGTCCAAACTTCAAGCTTGCTTCTTTTTGAAGTTATACCTCCTTGGGCCAAACTTCAAGTTTGCGTCATTGTAATTGTTCCTTTCTATATTAAGACTTGAGCACACAATTACACACATATGTTTATAATATTAAGTCCACATACAAATCATTACTGTCATTATCAAAACAACTAATTAGGACTAAAGGTCCAACAAATTCCCTCTTTTTGATGATGACAAGTCTCCTATGATTTGTGTCTAAGTCTTGTTCCCCCTCAACATAATACTTCCCAAATTATAGAATAGTTGAGCGCAGAAACTAATAATCTTTTCAAAGTTATAACTATAGAACTCCTTGAGAGAATTAACTTGAGACGGTTGCAAATCATAAAAACAATTCCCCCTTTTGGCATCATTGAAAAGATGAGAACAAACATAAAACAACTAGAATAATATATTATGAGACAAGAATTAATCGTGAAAAACATATTATATTAAACGCAATCTAGTTCTTAATTAGCATAATAATATTATAAACCTGCAATCACACAAGGAATAAAATGCGGAATTGAAAAAGCTAATATCCATAAGAATGGACTTTTATTGTGAGCAAAGGAATTAAAAAGATAAGGCTAGGTTGGAAATTTGGATGGGTAGGGCAAGATGGTCACGGGCGGTAGGGGCTCAGTGGTCGTGACCTTGGACGGGTCCGAAACTCCAAATCCTCGAGTCGTGCGTGACAATGGTCTAGGAGCGCAGCTTGAGTAGCTAATCGAGCATCGAAATTAACAATCCTCAAAGTCATAGCTTTAACTGCTTCATATATCGTATGCATCTTAGACCTCATTTCCTTTCCCGATTGCAAAAGCTCATCACCAAACTTAACCAAACTATCCATACCTTCCCTCATATGAGTAGATTCGGAGTGTGTTCGCATTTTGCCTTTAGAGCGGTGTCGACTTGCGTGTCCAATCGTGACAACATGGTGTATAATCGCGTCGGGCTAACACTACTCGGTCCACTAGTATCAACTCTCCTTTCCTTTGTAATGAGATCAAACAACTCACATAATTTCTTGTCTTGCTCATTAATCCTTCCAAGAATAGAAGTAAAATTTGATTCCATCTTAGAATCCAACATCTCTAAATTCACATTGCTTTTTCCTCCTTTTTCTCCTTTTGTTTCAAAACACAATTCCGGGCCATTAATAGCAATCTTCATATAAGATAAATAAAGATCATTCATCTCATCACTGGCAATAACTCCATAGCTATGTTTCCCAATAACTCCTTTCTTTTCTAAAATACGAGAAATCCAATTTCCATAAGGCAAACTCAAAGTAGAAGCTAAATCGTCCATCTTAGCCGTTACACTAGCTTGTATAATTTTAAGAAACACAAGCTTAGGTAGACTAACCTTTTCTCCTTCAAGCCAAGCCTTCATAATAATCATCTCGTGAACCCCAAATTTATCTCGACCTTCTTTTCGTGGAACAATAGTAGTCTAAATACAGGTCAAAAAGAATTTCAAAGAAGGCGACAATTTATTTGTTAAGATTGTTTCAGACGAAGTCGCATCTTGTTTGAAATACCTTTTCACTACTAATCTCTCATCAGGCGACATACTTCCTCATTCTACGCTTGGATTAATTTCGATTCCCTCTCTAGGAACTCGAGCCAAGTCGCAAAAATCACCAATTGAGACACGTATAGACGTCTCATTAACCACAACAATTAAATTTCCTTCCTTGAATTGAACAGTAGCATAAATTGATATACCTCAATAGGAAAGACTGGACCACTTACAGCAACAATATTCTCCCAACCTTGATATTTGAGAAAATTCCTAAAGAACCCAAGTGCTTTATATTGCTTTAACCAATCAACCGAATATACTCGTCCTGCGTGAATGCAGTATTGAGCAACTTGATTGATATTCCTTCGTTCTACTTGAGTTAATCGAAGATTATTCAGTCCATTGTTAGTGTAATCATCCATACACTAATACAAATCCCTTACATTTTAGACGCTTCACTATTGACGCTTTAATAGAGCGTCGACCACATAATCCACTTCCCACTTAATTAATATTTATTTGAGCGCAATTCTTAAATATTAAAAATTCTTCCACCCACGCCTAGGATACTCCGTCTAAACCCATCCGCCATTCACCTTCTTCTCCCATTTTCAGTTCCAAAAATCTCTCAACAATATTCAAAAATCTTTCAACAAAAATCGATTACTAGCAAAAATCGATTAAAACAAAACCCTAATAATATTTGTTGCATTAATTGTTCAATTTTGATTCATTCAATAACCGGATACAAATTAAAAGAAAGGTTTGTTTCTAATATCTGTTGCGTTTATTTTTCAATTGAGTTATTGTTGCCATAAATTCCTTTGTTTTCTAAAGATAACCCTGGTTCTAGAGTTCTAGTGTTTTTGTTCATTATTCTATTCCATATCTAATAACTTGATTATAGGTGCACCGTCAATTAGTCAGTATGGAAGAATTCTGGCACTAAATCTGGGTTTTTGAGCATGTATTGGTTCGGTTACATCTCTTATATTGGTACGCTGATAGTCATTCTCGATTTCTCGCCCAATGTTTTCTTTTTGTTCCCTTTCAATTAATTTATGAAACTGAGTTAACATTGTCATATACCGATAGCAAATCTGTAGTAGTAACTGAACTATAATCATTGGTTAAAATTATGCGAGTTTCAGCTTACCAAGTGCTGCATATTTGTGCAAATACAATGGATATTGGTTTAATTCCACCGACATGCACTAAATGAAATACCGACATATTTTCAATCCAATTTCTGCGATTTCAGTCAATGTATCTTGTACCGATATCCAGTTTTTGATTGATGTCAGGTCGGCTTTGATCGCCGTGCTTCTGTTCCTACATCATGTTTAGAATGGTGTGTATATTGTCTCTGGGAGGTCAAGACACATTTTTCTAGGCTTGATTGAAGGACTGTTTTCAAGCATGTTTCTATCAACCATAGTGATCAAAGAATTAGTAAGCATTTCTCTTACTTCTAACATTGGATATTTGTATGGCCTCTTAAATGTCAAACATGTTGTTAGGTCGAGCTAGCTTTGTTTGTAATCATAATTGTGGCTTATAATTGTTATATTTTGTGACTCCAAGAGCTAGCTAATGTTAAATGTTGATTGCTTCGTCATTGTATTTTCTATATTCTTTTGCATAATTGTCATCACATCATTGATTAAGGAAGTATCAAGTTACCTCTTACATTTTTATTACTTCCTCTGTCGAATTCTTAGCTGAATTTACTTTTAATTTGGGGTAAACATAAACAATTGATTGAAATGGAGACATGAAATATAGTAATTTCTTTGTAATAGTTTACGAGTATAAAAATTGAATTTACACCATCGTTTTGGAGTTTGCTCCAGAAATGTGCTATCCATGTACTCATATCTCATATCGCAAAAGCTGTAATGACCCCGAGTTTTGAAGATTTTGAAAAAGAAATGTTACCACCTTTCGTCATCGAACAAGTAGGGCTCAAAATAAAATACCTAAATTTGTTTATTGAAACTGTCTTTGCTTGCATTGAAAAAGATTCATCCGTCTTATTATTGTGTATATCACTTTATCAGTGTATGTATCACCCTATGTTAAAGTAAAACTTCATGTATGAAGCTTTCCATGGACCTATTTTTAGTGAACCATCCTTCTATAAGAGTGGCGAGAAGTTTTTAGATATTCCACAATTATTGATTCATGTTGGTGCTAAAAATATTCTTGATGAATAAGTTGTAATGCATATCAGCCTGTCAGGTTCTCCCAGAACAAGCAACTATCTAACTTAATTCGTCATCAAGGCATTCAAATTTGTCATCTAATCCTCTAGAGGAATACCTGGAATGCATGGCCAAGAGAGCTATCCCGAAATAATATTTTTGTTAAAATGTAAGGCTTTTAAATGTTTGATTCATTGTTATGCATGACAGTCAACATTACTGTCTCAATTTTTTCTGTCTTTTTAGAAACTGTCATCAGAGGTTGACAAAATCTTTGCTTGGTTTTAAATGATATGGAACCAATATGCGTTTTAACACACGTGTTTTTTTTAAGTGAGGTGAGCATCTTGTTTCTACTTTTGTTACTGTTGTTCATGTTGGATATAAATACATCCTTTGAGAGACCAGGACTTTATTGCTATTGACATAAAGGCAAACAACTTAGTAATTGTTCTACAATAAGACTAGACATGAAATCATTGGTTTGGTATGAGCTTTTAAAACTCTCTTAAACTTGAGGATCCACTCTTCAATCTTAATATAATAAACATATCCGATCACGAGCCCTTTCCAGTATACTTCGTTCGAAGAATTTAGAAATTTGGACTCATTAAAATCTTAAATGTACGGAATATTGATGGAAATATGAATTCAGAAATGGAGAATGAGTGTCAATTTTGAGTTACATATGTATGGGTCATCTGGGTTGTGCAAACTGTGATTTTGGTTTTTCTAGTATACTATAGACTATAGAATACTAAATTAGAAGGTTCTATGACCATGTCTTATTTTTTTAGGTAAACGAAGGCTTTGAAGATGTTAACTTTGCATGACTGATTCTTGTTCAAGAGCAATGACAACAAAATGAAAAGTAATCTTTGGTTTTTATGTCTGTGTTACTCATTTTCGACCCGATGCGTCTATTGCGTTCCTTTTTTTTTATGCTATTAGCTCAAACATCATCTGAACTCCGATGAGTCTATTGCGCTCCTTTTTTTATGTCCGTGTTACTCATTTTCGACCCAAATAATTGCTGCCAGTAGGTCATGTTTCTTCTCCATTGAGTTTTTTTCTCTCTTGATTAGTCCAATCTCTTTTTGTAAAATTTGTTTCTGTGGTATTAAATGGAGATGATTCATTGACTGCAATGGCAAAAACCATGCGCTATCGGTTTGTTGAGCTATCGATTTTGTTTCTGTGGTGTTAAATGGAGATGATTCTGTGATTTTGTTAACTTTATTGATGAATTGGGTATCTCAATTTGATGGCTTTTCAAGCTAACATTCCCATTGCCGGTGTCTTTGTTTGTTGAGCTATCGGTTTTTGCCATATTTCAATTCCCTCTTTACCTCTTGGTTTTTTTGGTATCATTTTTGCTTTACGTTTGTACTTTTACGCTTTGTCTGATTTGCGTTTGCTCCTCTGTAATTGCTTGCTTTTGGCCATTTCTACGGTTTTATATATTTTCTTATATTGTGTTCCAAATTTTCGGCTAAATGCCTAAGAAAATTGTGTGTTGTTATTTATGAATGTAGAGATGAAATTTACTAAGTCGGATTCTGAGTCTGAGCTGGTTGGCTGCAGTTTGTGCCGCCGCTCTAACTTATTTCTATTATTGGCAGTTCTAACTGTATTTAGTAAATTGTCCTCTAATCAACTTTTTCTTGCGCTATAATTTTCCGAGATTGTGATTGTTTTTGTGATGTACTGATCTGAACCTGAATAATGTGAAGTAGTCTCATACTCTGGCTAATTTTCTCTCCTCTTACCCCTTGACGGGTAATTCCATTCAGCACAATTTTGAAACATTTTTGTGAAGTGTATATGTACTAATTAAATATATTTATATAAATTAATTTTTTTGCCCATTATAGGTTTCAGATTCATCAGATGGTGGCGATGCGCCTTCATATGTTGATTGAAGATGCGCCTTCATATGTTGATTGAAGTCCCTTTGACATTGTGCCTACATGATTGAATCCCCTACGACATTCAAACTACTAAGTGTCCTTGTCTAACTAGTTGCGTAGCATTTTTTACGATTTTTTTGGACAACTTTATGTTGGATTTTACTATCGTCCGGATCTCTTTTGATATTATTGATTCTGTAGTACTATAAAGTACGTACTAGTTTATATTTGTTAAATTGTCAATGCTAGTATTTGTGACGGAGACGGTATATGTATCAAACGTATGCTTATTTATAAAAGTACGTGGGTACTTATTTCATTTTATATATATTGCATTATGTTTTTTCATGATTTAGTAATAGCTAGTAGTACTATACTACTTATAGATAGTTCTATTTGATTATTCTCTATGATTTTATCAGGTAATCAAAAAGCCAAAATTATACCGTGATATAAGAAGTGTCAATATATAAATAGTTGACGCCTAGTTTTGTCTCTACGAGTGACACATAAAAACATCAATAGTCGCTGAAGACGCTTAAAAGCGTCAAATTTGTCGACAAATAAAAGAGTCAATAATCAATGAAGACGTTTACAAGCGTCAAAATTGTTGACAATTAAAAGCGTCAATAGTCCATGAAGACGTTTTAAAAGCGTGAAATTTATTGACCCAAAAAAAACGTCAATAGTCACTGAAGACGCTTAAAAGCGTCAACTTTGTTGACAATTAAAAGCATCAATAGTCCATAAAGACGCTTAAAAGCGTCATATTTGTTGACCAAAAAAAGCGTCAAAAAATAACGACGCCCCAAAAATTGTCGCTTTTAAAAAGCGTCAATAAAGAAAATATTGACGCTTTAAAGCGTCAAAAAATTCTCGAAAAAGCGTCATAAATGCAAGGATTGTGTAGTAGTGATATGCTGCGCGTAAAGAACACGTGAAGAACCATCTTGAAGTATATAGCTCTCAGTTTTCGAGCTTACCTCAGTTTCCGAAACCAATTTTCCTTTACCTTTAATCAAACTTCTCTTCTTGCTAACTATAGGTAAATTGGCGGTGTCGGTGCGGTCGGCGGCGGACCGAGGTGACCGTGAACCGGTCTCGGGTGGCGTGACAGAGCGGGTTGTAACACCCCGACCCAAGCTGGGTCGGGAGCGGTTACTTATGATAGTTCACCAGGATGTGTACATGGCCCACAGATCAACACGGGTCCTTTATAGCGCATTTTGTCCTCACTCATGCGCATCCCGGAAACCTTCCCAGGAGGTCACCCGTCCTAAGACTACTCCCAGTCAAGCACGCTTAACTTTGGAGTTCTTTCGCATGGATGACCATAAAAGAAAGTGTACTTTGTTGATATGAGTAGTACTTCCAATCCCTTTAAGCACTAGTCATTTAAGCCTATCACTGAACCTCTTCAATTAACGTGGGGTGTTACACGGGTGGTTCTCAGGGGTGATCGGGTTACCTTATTTCCAACAACAACGGGTTTCTTGGATTGAAAACGGGTTGTAGGATGATTTGCCATTATTAATTTTGAAGGTTTTGAAGAAGTATTAGGGAAGTAGATGATTAAATTGATGAGAATTATGGAGGGGTTAAGAGGGTTTAAATAGTATTAAGGAGTTCGTGTTTTGGTAACAATAGAATTTTAAGAAAAGAAAATAATACCAATTTCTATAATTTTTTTAGGTGCCTCTTTTTTTTTCGGCAACTTTTCCCTTTTTTTTGTTTTTTTTTTCGTGCTTTCTTTTTTTTCGCACTTTTTTTTATTTTCTCGCACTTTCCTTTTTTTTTCGGCACAATTTTTTTTATTTTTTTTATTTTTGGTATTATCTCCTTTTTCTTATATGATAAGAATAAGAAAAGAATCCTATTTGTTTTGAGATAAGGAAAGAATCTTTTGTGTTGGTGTTTAGGTAGGATTGTGAGGAGGTGGTTACAAGAATATGGTAAAGATAGAGATTTGTGTAGGAATATAATAAGATAGAAATATCTTTATTATATTTAGGTATTTTATTGTAGATTTTGTCAAATTTTTGTAAGAATATGTGATTATACAGAATATTAAATATTACCATACACATAAGCAAGATATAACACGTAAAATAAACATTATTTAACATAATTAAACTTGCAACAAAATATACGGACACAATCGTACAATCTCATCTTCCTAGCCAGTCATTCAGGTTCCCAGACATAATTATGACGGATTTAATTATTGCTAATTAAACCAATCTCTAGTCTCAATAACTCAAAGCGTTTTCTAGCTAACGGCTTAGTCAAGATATCATCCCATTGCCTTTCGGTACTACAAAATTCTAGTGAAATGTTGCCCTTTTCTATATGATCTCGTAGAAAATGGTGTCGAATATCTATATGTTTGGTCCTCGAGTGCTGAGCAGGGTTCTTAGAAATTACTATAGCATTCGTATTGTCACACATAATAGGCATACGACCTACATTTATACCATAATCACATAGTTGTTGCTTTAACCAAAGTAATTGAGAACATACGAGTCCAACAGATACATACTCAGCTTCAGCAGTAGACATTGCAACTGAATTTTGTTTCTTTGATCCCCATGTGATGATACACGGTCCAACAAACGTTGCATACCCAGAAGTACTTTTCCTATCTAAAGAGCATCCTGCATAATCTGCATCTGAATACCCTACTAGATCGAAATTACACTCAAGTGGATACCATAAGTACAAATTTGATGTACCAATTAAATATCTCAAGATACGTTTAACTGCAATCATATGTGACTCTTTAGGACACGATTGATATCGCGCACAGACACATACACTATACATTATATCAGGACGACTTGCAGTTAAATATAAAAGTGAACCAATCATACCTCGATATGTAGTCTCATCGACACACTTATCATGTTCATCTATAGTCATCTTCTTATCAGGTACCATAGGTGTATCGTAAGATTTTGCATTTTCCATACCGAATTTTCGAATTAGTTCCTTGATATATTTCTGTTGGTGAATCTTTATACCATCCTTTGTTTGTTGAATTTGTAAACCTAGAAAGTAATTCAATTCTCCCATCATGCTCATTTCAAACTCAGAAGTCATTAGATCTGAAAAATACTTGCACAATTTTTCATTAGTAGAACCGAATATTATATCGTCTACATAAATTTGCACAACAAGTAAATTAGAACCCTCGGATTTTAGGAACAAGGTTTTATCGACAGATCCTCTCTTAAAATTATTTTGTAATAAAAACTTGGATAATCTGTCATACCATGCCCTTGGAGCTTGTTTCAAACCATATAAAGCTTTGTCTAATTTATAAACGTGGTTTTGAAACTTGCTATCTAAAAATCCGGGAGGTTGTTCTACATAAACTTCTTCTTCCAAATAGCCATTAAGAAATGCAGTCTTAACGTCCATTTGGAATAATTTCATTCCTTTATGAGCAGCAAAGGCAATAATGAGACGGATAGCCTCAAGTCTTTCTACGGGTGCAAAGGGATCGTCATAATCGATCCCTTCTTGTTGATTGTAGCCTTGGACAACTAGTCGTGCCTTGTTTCTTGTAATAAGTCCTGCATCGTCCAGTTTATTTCTGAACACCCATCTTGTACCAATAACAGTTCGATCACTAGGTCGTGGCACTAAGTGCCATACCTTATTGCGTTCGAATTGTTGAAGCTCGTCTTGCATAAAAGTTATCCAATCAGGTTCAGCAAGAGCATCTTTGATATTGGTAGGTTCAATGGTTGACAGAAAAGAGAAGAACGAGCAGAAATTATTCAAGGACCTTCTAGTTTTAATGCCTTGTTCTAGATCCCTTAGGATTTTGTCCAAAGGGTGGGAGCTTTGATGTTTCCACTTTTTGAGAACTCTAGGCTCATTATATTTGATGAACTCTCACCATCTGCAGACGAGGAATCATGACTTGTTCCCCCTGAGTTAGACTCGGGATTTTCTTCAAAAGTATCACTAACTTCATTAGAATAATCATGATTTGGATCGGAAGTTACAACATCAATAGGTATAACTTCAAGATCTTTTTCCTTATTTAAGGAAGAGTCAATAGTATTATTAACTACGGACTCATCACTTCTCTTAGGATCGTTTGTAGAGTTATCTAGTTCATCATTGATACCTTGAATATCTTCATCTTCATTTAAAGGATCATTTCTTGCTAAAAAGAAATCGGGCTCATCTAGATCCTCTTCTTCCTGTTCAACTTTATCAAACACATTATCTTCGTCAAAGCGAATATGAACACTTTCTTCTATGCGCAAGGTTCTTTTATTGAACACTTTGTAAGCTTTACTATGATCCGAATATCCCAGAAAAACAGCTTCGTCACTTCGGGGGTCAAATTTTCCTAAATTGTCTTTTCCATTATTGTGAACAAAACATTTGCTCCCGAAGCAACGGAGATGTGATATATTGGGTTTTATCCCTCTTAAAAGTTCATAGGGAGTCTTTTTCAAAATAGGTCGGATCATAACTCTATTATGCACATAGCATGCAGTACTAACAGCTTCCGCCGAAAAACTTCTAGGGAGGCCACTACACAAAAGCATAGTACGAGCCATGTACTCTAGGGTTCGATTCATACATTCCACGACACCATTTTGTTGGGGGTACGTGGTGCGGAGAAGTTATGCCCCACGCCGTTTTCCCTACAGAATTCTATAAACAATTGATTATCAAATTCCGTGCCGTGTTCCGTCCGAATCGAAATTAGCTTTTTATCATATTTATTTTGGGGAAGCTTCATTAATGCCACAAATTCATCGAAAGTTTCATCTTTAGAGGAAAGAAAGATTGGCCAGACATACCTTGAGTAATCGTCGACTAGAACAAATATGTACTTTGATCCACCACGGCTTCTAACTTTCATAGGTCCACATAAATCCATGTGTACCAACTCAAGTGGTCGTTTAGTGCTAAATACTCTTTTAGGTTTAAATGAGGATCTAACATGTTTGCAGCGGGCACATGAGTCACATTTTCTCTTGCTCGAATTTAATTGAGGGCAAGCCTTCAACTAAATCCATAGACTTAAGTTTCTTTTAAATAGTTGAACTAATGTGTGCAAACCTCTTGTGCCACAAGCAAGACTCATCTAGGGTTACTTTCATACACGAGAAGGAATTTGTATTGACAACATTTAAGTCAATCATATACACATTCTTCCTACGGTGACCCTAAAGTAAAACATTACTAGTACCTTCAATTATGATACGACAAAAATCGGCATGAAAAACAACTTTGTTACCTTTGTCACATTATTGAGAAATACTAAGTAAGTTATGTTTAAGACCACTTACCAGATATACGTTATCGATTGAATGAGAGGTTGAAATTCCAATTTTTCCTACTCCAATAATCCTACCTTTCTTGTTATCTCCAAAAGTAACCTTGCCACCAAAGAAGAGCTCTAGTGAAAGAAAAAGATTTCTGTCTCCTGTCATGTGTCTCGAACACCCACTGTCGAGATACCATAGATTATTTTCTTTCACCATTTTCTGCATATGAATCAGATAAGGCTTTTAGGTACCCAAGCTAAGTTGGGTCCTTTATTATTAGTAACTCTGTAAATTTGATCCTTTTTAACCCATACTTGTCTTATTATTCTTTTGGCTTTAACATAGGGTTGCCTCGGTCTTTGTCTAACAATCGGAACATAAGGTACTCTAGGTTTTATTCTAACAAAAGTAGCTCTAGGTCTAATACCTTCATGAGACACTCTAGGTTTAGTGTTATGAACCTTAGACTTAAATGTATGCTTTTGATTCTCATTTATTTTGTCTGATTTTGGAGGTACAGATGAGTAATCGAAAGCCATATCATAAGTCCATCTAAACTCATTATTACGTTCTTCATTGTTGTTAGATTCATCTATAGTTGAGATATCATCTTCCACTATGAAATCACAAGTCTGAATAGATTCGACATTATTTTGCTTATCCAAAGCAAGTTTGACACAATTGACTTGAATATGTCCAGTAGAGCCACAGTAATTGCAAATCAAGTATTCTGGAAGATTAACATATTTTCTTTTTCTAAAATCGTGATCAGAAGGATTAGATTTGCATTTATCATGGTCTCTACGGTTATAGCATTCATGACCAAGTCTCATCTTCATGTTATTATCAGATTGTTCAGTAAGGAAAATTAAAACCTTTGTGCTTGCTTCCCACTTATCATGAACTTTTCGTGCATGTAAGAGTAATTCTTTCAAGGACTCAATTTCTTTTTCACATTTCGAATGATCTACACTTGAATCCTTGGAAGAGTTACCTTTCTCAAAATTTTCACGAAATTTATCAAAACATTCATTCAAGACACGTTTCTCATTTTCATGTTGTTTCTTAAGTTCAGACATACTATCACTAGCTTCTTTCAATTGCTTAGAGAGAAATGTAATTTCTCTCTTATGTTCGGAAACCACACTATCTTTGCCATTAAGTTCATCTTTTAAAATCTCATTGACTTTCTTTAGCTCAGAAGTTATAGCATCACTAGCTGTAACTTTAGCTTGAAGATGCTTAATGTTGAGTTTGAGCTCTGAAGTTATGGCATCACTAGCCTTAACTTTAGATTCAAGAGCTTTTTTCTCAGCATTTATCATGTCTGAAGTTATAGTTGGGGTAGCCATAACTTTAGACTTGAGCTTTTTGGCTTTAGCTTTTAGAAGTTGGTTTTCCTCAGCAATGTCTAGAATTTGTTCCTTAAGGTCTCTTAACTCTAATTTTTGTTCATGACAATAATCAAGGGTTTCTTCAAAGGTCTTAATTAAAGCACTCTTAGAAAATTTCTTAACTTGCTTTTTAAGTTCAAGAAAGCTTACCTCTTCATCCTCTGAATCTGAATATGAATTTTCAACAAGACACATCTCGGCATTAGAAGCATTACTTTCATTGTCGCTGTCGGAGAATAGGTCAAGACTGACGTTGCATAGGCAAAGATTTGCCATTTCTTCTTCATCTTCGGATTCACCATCTTCAGAATCCAAGTCTCCCCAACAGTATGCCATCATAACTTGCTTGAATTCCTTATTTGTCCTGTTACGTTGATCTTTGTCTTTTATTTTCTTCCATGTGGGGCAATCTTTGATCATATGATCATTATCACCACACTTGAAGTATCCACGGTTAGAGAAGGACTCTTTTGACTCAGAAGTTTTCTTGGAAGTTTGCTTTGATTTGTTATTTAATTTGTTTTATTTTGATTTTGATTGAAGGACTTTTTCTTAAGTCGTTTAACAAACAACATGGTTTCATCTTCAATATCTGAAGAATCATTAATCTTGCTAGACTCAACTTGTAAGGCCATCTTTTTGCTTGTACCAGCTTCCTCCTCATCCTTATTCAGAGTAATCTCGTGAGCCATTAAGGTTCCGAGTAGCTCCTGATAGGATAATGAAGTTAGGTCCTTACATTCCTCTATAACAGACACTTTATGTCTCCATCTGCGAGACATACTTCTAAGAATTTTCCTAGCAATTTCTTCAGAGTCAAATGTTCTTCCTAAATTTTTTAGCTCATTAATGATACTAGAAAAGCGAGAGGACATGCTGTCAACTGACTCGTTTTGCTCCATGGCAAACAGCTCGTACTTTCGCATCAGTAATGCCATACGTTGCTTTTTGACAACAACGATTCCCTCATAGGCTAATTCTAGACCATCCCATATTTCCTTGGCAGATGAACTGGTTGAGAAACGATCGAATTCAGTTGAAATCATACCGTTTTGCAATAAGCTTATTGCTTTTGAATTCTTCTCAGCCTTTTTATAATCCGCCTTAATATAATGCTCTTCCTTCTTTTCGACGGTAGTGCCATCAGTGTTTGCAAGTAAGATCTTATTCGGACCATTCTTGATAATCAACCAGCACTCCCAATCGTTACCCTTAATAAAATGGGTCATCATATTCTTCCATAAACCATAGTTCTTCCCATTGAATATAGGACACTTAAGGTGTTTGGAATCCATTTGATAAAAAATAAATGCAGCGGAAAAACGATAAATAGACTCAAAAAAAAAAGATCAGACTCTAGCTGTTAGGCTATCAAGAGCACGAGGCTCTGATACCAATTGAGGAGTCTATTGATCGAATACGAAAGGGGGGGGGGGTGAATTGAGTATTAAAAACGATGCCCACTTTTTCGAAATATATGATGTAAGATTAATTATTTGATTTTATTGATTAAATCAACTAATTAATTTACAAATAATAAACGCAAAATCGAAATAACAAAAATACAGAGAGAGAGAGAGAGAGAGAGAAAGAGAGACACACAGGATTTTTGAAGTGGTTCAGTTTCACAAGTCGAAACATATGTCCACTATTCTCGATTAATAATTTTTAGTACCTTTCTACGGATTACAAAAATTATCAATCCACTCGTATAATCAACAATATGATTATAACTCAGATTGAGTATCGCTAAATACTCTAGATTGCTCTTACGTTAATAAGAAAAGTACAACGATAAATGTTGAATCATATAGTTTATATGTTTATGTTTTGATGATGTCAAGGTGTTTTATATTCTATATACTTGTTGCGTGTAATCGTTTGTTAAGTATTTTAGAACTAACCTATTACGAGCAACAAAGAAGATTGTGACAATTGCGTAAGAAGTCCAAGCCTTCGTTCAAGATCAAACAATTCAAGATTCATTCAAGAACTATGTGAAGACGAAGTTCGTCTAAAGATTAATCAAGCTTGGATGATGACGTAGCCTATACTCAAAGATCTCCTTGAAGATTAGAATAGTATAGGTGATTATCTCGTAATGGTAATCAAGAATGAGTTTCTTGGATTAGTAAAGTTATAGCTTTGCAGCTATAACATTACTAGTAAAAGAGCTCAATGTTATAGCTCTTCTACTATAACATTGAAATGCTGAGTTTTTATACAAGACTTATATTTATTTCGAAAATTGTTTTATAATTGTTTAAAGTTTGTTTTAAATGTTTTAATGAAAGTATTTATATATTAAAGCCCGGTTTAGTGAGGAGTCCGGTTTTATAGTAAACGTTAATTGGTAGTCATGATGGATCAACTTATGAGTTGGACTTTGCTACTAATTAGGGTTTCTATATAGCCTATCTTAAAACCTAAATTCTAATTATATGTTAAGACTAGGGTTTGCACGAGTCACGAGGCACATGAGCCGTGACATCTCGTGTTACCTAGGGTATATTAGGTAAAGATTTTATTCTATAATAATATCTTTACATATCTTATATATCTTATTTAATATATTTGTTTATGGTTAAAGATTTTCTTGTTTTAGGAAATCTTATCATAATCTTAGAATTTATAGTAAAGATAATATTTGGAAAGATTATATTCTATCTCTTTGAATATTCTTTATTATCTTTTGAGGGTTTTTAGGGAAGAGATAATAAGAAGATATGATTTGTTTCTATATCTTATTATTTCGGCTATTAGGGTTTGACAAAACCGTGTAGCCTACTCTTTCTCCTCCTATAAATACTTTGCTATTTACAACATCTAAAGGAGTGACATTAAGCATAAAAATTGATTTTAATTTTACAAAGCAAACCGTGTGTTTTAAGCAGAAAAACCGATTTGCTATTTTGAAAGGTCGTGTGTCATAAAACTCGCATACTCGTTCTTCATTTATGGTTATAAGATAATAGTGCTTAGTTGATTTCTTAACTTGTTCATTAACGTGAACCTTTGTTAGAATCATTAGTGCTTTCTTATTAGCGTAAGTTAGTCACTCGAGTATTTAACGGTACTCATTGAGTTACAGCTAGAGTTAGTTGTACGAGTTGGGTTAGTAAATTTGTAATTCGTAGAAATGTACTAAATTTATTAATCGAGAATAGTAGACGTATGTTTTGACTTAAACTGAACCACTTCAAAACCCTGTGTCTTTTCGTTCTTTCGTTTGTATCGTTTATTACGTTTATCTTCATTAGTTGATTAGTTAAAGTTTAATCAATAAATTTTAAATAATCAATTACATTAGCATAATCGAAAAAGCTTTCAAAAAGTTTTAAATCCTCAATTCACCCCCCCCCCTCTTGAGTATTTTGGATCAATAGACTCTTCAATAAATACTAATCTCACGTTATGCGAGTGAGTATAATATCTTTGTGTACTTAGTATCCTATAACGATTTCCTTTGAGTGATTGACAAATATGATGCGCAACTTTTGTATAAGCAATTTGTAAAATAAGAATTAAAGCTCAGATAATTTTTGCTTAAATATTTTTCTCTTGAAAATTGTAGATGTGTGTCACTTCTAATTGTTGAATGGAGAGAGGTATTTATAGTCGTTAGAAATTAGGGTTTAGAATATTTTGGAAGGTGTGAAACCCTAAATAACTTGACGAACAAGTAGGAGGCTAAGGTTTGGTGGTTCGGCCTCTAGGGTTTCGGCCGGCCCATCATTGGGCTCTCATGAGTCCAATTTGGCCTCCACTTGTTCACAAGAAATCGAGATAGAATTTAGTTGAAACCCTAGGTTGCATGACGACATAAATATCGTGCTACAAACCGATAGTACATCCAATTTAAATTCTAATTAAATAATTCCAATTATATAAATACTCTCTTATTCTTATAAAACATTAAAAATATATTTTCCAAAAATTAACGCATCATTTTTGTCTAGCAGTAAAGTTATGGCTATGAGGTCATAACTTTACTAACCTTTAAATCAAACAAAGTAAAACCATTACCGCATGACGACCTATACTATCTAATCTTCAGTAGATTTTCAGTAAACGAATCGTCTCTTCACAAGTCTCTCATCTCGAGTCTTGTGGTTGATATTTGATCTTGATCTTGAATATTACGATCAAATGTCTTTGAAGTTGTACCTCCTTGGTCCAAACTTCAAGCTTGCTTCTTTTTGAAGTTATACCTCCTTGGGCCAAACTTCAAGCTTGCGTCATTGTAATTGTTCCATTCTATATTAAGACTTGAGCACACAATTACACGCATATGTTTATAATATTAAGTCCACATACAAATCATTACTGTCATTATCAAAACAACTAATTAGGACTAAAGGTCCAACAGTTTTGGAGGGTCAGCCATGACATTCTGATAAGTTCTTATGGTGTTTTGACGAGCCAAATCAAGGAGGTAAGATCGCTGATTCCCGCTTTTCCTATTTTCAATTTAGGCACGTATATATGATCTCCGTATTTCGGGAAGAACGAGTCTGGAGAATGCACGAAGGATGGGGAATTGCTTGGGCACGTTTATGCACTTTGAACTTTGGTCTGAATGCTGAGTTGGATAGGGATATTCGTGTTCGTGTTTTATATGACATTAGAGTACCTCTTAAAGCGGCTATTCCAATACGGATGAAGGGAGGAAGCACGAGTAGTTTTATAGTCAAATATGAGCGACTTCTTACTTATTGTTATGGGCGTGGTTTTATTGGGCATGGGGAGAAGGATTGCGAGGAGGGGCCGTATGAAGAGGAGAACCCGAGGTTTGGTGAATAGTTACGAGCTTCACCGTGGAAGGTGGTGAAAACTTCTAAAGAGGGTACGGGTAAGGCAGCTAGGGATTTAAGGGCAAAATTCGATGAAGCTGATAGGGAAGATGTTAAGGAGATTATCTCCAATATGATTGAAAAATTGCAAAACATCGCTATTGATCTCCGTTCTAAAAGGGCTATGCAAAATGCTCAACGTGATTTGGAGGTGGTAAATGTGGATGGAGATACGAAGGGGTGTAAGGAGGGAAGGGAGAATTCCGTAAAAATGTACTTTATTTCCTAAAACGGATTATTCATGTTTTCTTAAACTTCAACCCAGACACGGCCCACGGTCGTCTATAGCAGGCCGTGCCGTGCTGGATAGGCCCATCCTGTGTCGTTCAAAAAGGATCATAGTGTCATCATCATTATGTGAGAAAAAATTGTGATGGTAATCTAACTACTACCTCCAATTCTCTATATTCTACTCTATTTCCTAAAACGGATTATTCAGGTTTTCTTCCCTTTTCTATTTTTGGTAACTTTTACTCTTATTTTATTCATCTCTCTCTTCTATCACCAAACCCCACCAAACTCCTTTTACTCCTATTTTATTCCTTACTTTAATGTTCGTGGCACACAATTCATTATAGTTTGAATGTATAAAGATGTAAACTGCGTAACATGTATAAATAAGTTAGGTTCTAGAAACTATAAAGAGGTACATAAATCAAGAATCTCAAAAGATACAATATTTTATAATTCTGTAAAAATGTACTTTAGTTATTAAAATATACAGTAATAATGAAGGAATTTAATTGAAATTCTAATATAATATTTAATATTTATTTAAATTTATTAATCAAATACAATTAGATAAACAACTGATATAAAAATTAAATTTTTGATAAAGTTAAATAACACAATGTTTAATGTAAATATTTAAATATATTTATTTTAATAAAATATTCTTGTAAAATTGTGAAAGTACAAAAGTAACGCTATTAGTAGTAGATAGTGAAAATATGTAGCAACATTGGATGTAGTGAATATGATTGTAATGAGTAGTAATAAAGTAACAATAATAGTAGCCAGAAGGCCTTTGTACCATTCTTAGAGAGGATTTGTTATGGGTTACTTTTTCCCGTTTAGTTACTAGTCAATTTCGTTCTTATCGGTGCTTTGCCCCTCTTGTGTACCAAAAAAAAAAAAAAAAAAATTAGTAGCCAGAGTGATGCATGAAAGTAATAGTAACAACAATGAGAGTAGTGAAAGTAACACTATTAATGTAGGAGTAGTGAAAATAACAATAATATCTGGGGGAGTAGTGAAAGTAACAGTAGTAACAATGAATGTAGTGAAAGTAACTGTTGTAACAACGGGAAAACGTATGAATAATTAGCTAACCAATCGATTTAAAGAAATAATTTTATTTATTTAAATATATAAGTTTGATATAACTAACGGGAATGTTAAAGAAATAATAGTAACGACATAAATAGTAAACGTAATAGTATTAACAAGGGATGTCGTGAAAATAATAATATTAACAGCGCGAGTAGCGAATATATCTGTTGATAATTTTTCATTTCATCAGAATTTCAAGACATGTCATAGGAAAATATATTATAAATGGTAAATGTATGCGTTAAGCAAGTTTAACATAGTTTTATTTCATAGATAATAAATTTAAATGGTAAATAGAGGTAGTTTGGACAAGGAAGCTGAGCACCAAAATTAGTAAATCTTATTGTGCAATAGAGGGAGGATGTGCATTCACAATTTAAACAGTTTTATATTAGATCATAATGGTACAGTTAACACAATGTAAATTGTCCGCAAGGGTGGAGTCTAGTGGTTAAAACTTGGGTGAAATTCCCAGGAGATTCAGGTTCAAGCCTCTCCAAAAGCAAAATCGGGTTTGCAGGCTATCACGTATACCCGAGGGTTTACCAAGTGCGCACGAAGGTAGCGGCCGTGGGTTCCCTCGTCATCCAAAAAAAATGTAAATTTTTTAAAAAAGTTCTAAAAACTACGGAGTACACCTCTTAAACAATGTTTTAGAAGTAACTACTTAATTACGAATTAAATTTATCGAAGTGGAACAATGCCCAAACATACACATAAGAAGAGACCTCAACATTTATATTTCTAAATTCGTATAGTAAATCAAACAAAATTCGATTCTTAGGTTTTGTTTAACAATGCATTTCCGAATTAATAAACCAAGTCCTTTTATGTCATCTAACCAAATACGGAGTATTAGCTAACTTTTCAGCTAATTTTCCAAACAGTTTTAATAAAAATCGGGTATTTTTTCAGGTCTTAATTTTCAGCTACCTTTTCAAGTTTTAGTTACATTTTTGGTTAGTTTTACCAAACAAAGCTTTAAATAGAGATTTTTCTTATTAACAAATTGAGATATTCTAGAATAAAAATGAAGCGACGATTGTGTAAGGAGCTAATAGCTATATATAGGGCAAATAAAGATGAGATATCCCTCAAAGAAATCATTAAAACAAACTTGTACTTTAATATGAAAGTGCTAGGATATCACATTTGTGATGATCATCTCATTAATTAATTGAGTCCAAATCATTTATTAGCCATATATGAATATTAAGTTGTTAACGGCTTATACAAATCTGTGTCATAGAAGTAATGACAAGTGACACATTTCATTCGCACTCATCCATTTATTAACTGACAGCTCTCTATTTGCGAAAGTTCTTGGAGAAGAGTAAGCACTAAACAAGCAACTTCGGAAGAAAAGTAGAAAGAAAACAAACGGAAACAAGAACTACCCATTGACTTGAAAGTCGTCTTTAAATATTTGATTGGTCAAGGGTCTTGCAAAATAGTAATGGTGGCAGGGAGTGAATGTAAATATATCAGGTATTCAGGTTCATATATTTTCTTAATTATAATTTAAAATATGCAATGTAAATGGTCAATGTATTATTTAATCACTTCAACGTAAATTAAAAGGTAAACATAAGATGCATGTATGCTTAGCGGGTTTAGGCACCAATGCAAATCCGAATATATAAAGACATACTCCGTATTTTCAAAATTTAATAAATAGATTTAATTTCTAAAAATTAAAAACAATCCCGTGAATTTTCACGGTTGTTATACTAGTTGACTTGAAAGTCGTCTTTAAATATTTGATTAGTCAAGGGTCTTGCAAAATTGAGATCTGTAATTCTGTTCAATAATTGAAAAATATTCTTGTTAAGGAAGCACGTATTTTTTTTGACGGGTATATCCGTTTTTAAGATTAAAAACAAAAGTTAACATTGACTTACATAAATTAGATATAACAAGAATTTTGCTAGTGTAAACACATTCTGGCTTTTTTATGACATTTACTTATTTGATCAATTTTAAGTGTAAGACAACAAGATAGGTAGGAGTATGTTCTTTTTAAACAAGAGTTTGTGTTATTAACGTTAATATTTGTCCTTAACCGCACTTTGGGATAATTATGTTCTACGATTATTTTTTTTATTTGCGGTAAATTGACAGACGGCTACTCATCCAAAATGATGAGATGCATGATTGGTCCTATTATAAAAAAACAACCTAATTTTTCATCCTTGTAAAAAAAAAAGTACTCCGTACATATAAATCATTTCGTAAAGGATATTCACGTAATGAACGAACCCAACAATTTAAGATACGCCGTAACGTTTGACTCAACCTAAATCCGACCTGAAGTAGCGATTGAGGGTTCTAATACCAACACACACATCGCTCCGTAAAATGACGACGTTTTATTTGGGTTTGTATGTACTCTCAAGCTGTACTAAGCTGACTTGGTCCTCAGAAAGTTTCGTGCTTGACGACACAATAATTGTGTCCATAAATACTCTCCTTCACACATTTCTTCACTTCACTCATCAATCAAAGAGTAGTACTTACATTTCAAGCTCAATATTTCCCCCTTGAGTTGGTCTTGCTTAAGACGGGTCGAATATTGAAACGGGTAGTTACACTCACAAAACAAATAGAGGGGACAAGGTGGGGACACCCCCATGTGCCTCCCACTATCACCCAAATGGGCATTTTGTCTCACAAAATGGTATTACCCCTTATTTCCTCTTCTTTTAATATAACTTTTTTGCACTTCTACTCGAGAAATAATCTCAACTTTTAGATCATCCAATCCCCTCTTCAAACAATGAAGGTAACACCCCTTTACGACTTTACTTCTATTCTTGTAAAAACGCAAAAGCGGTGATTGATCCCCCTTTACTGTACAACATTAATATTATGATGATCATTTGTTAACTCAAATCATTATATCTACTTTTGTGCTACATTTAGCTAATGTTTGATCTGCTTACTTCATCTGTTTCATTTAATTGTATACATTTATATCGAGTAGTACATACATACATTTATTTATACTTAACTGACCCAATATAATTATTTTCCCTTTTTTTCAGAAAGTGATCCTACAATTGGATGTCCATGATGAGAAGTCCAAGCAAAAGGCTATGAAGATGGTTTCATCACTTTTTGGTATGCATTCATCTTTCATTTTTATATAAACCAGTTTTACACTAAATTACGATTAGATCGCTCACTATAAATACATTTACCAACGAATTGATAACAATATTAAAGCAGAGCCTAGGGAGCGAACTAGTAATGCAATAAATCATGTAGGAACGTGCTTACTAGGCCCTATAATTAATTATATGTACGCAATTTTACCCTAGTCGATATATATTAAAATTCCGACATCTAAAATTATATGAATTGAATAAATAAATCTGCAGGGATAGACTCAATATCAATGGACATGAAGGAAAGGAAATTGACCTTAACAGGGGACATAGACGCCGTGACAATCGTTAGCAAATTGAGGAAAGTTTACAATACGCAAATTGTTTCAGTCGGGCCGGTGAAAGAACCCGAGAAGAAAAAAGAAGAGCCAAAGAAAGATGAACCGAAAAAAGATGAGCCGAAGAAAGATGAACCGAAGAAACTCGAATACATATATCCGGCCCATAAGATGATGACCGGATATGTCCAGGGTTATCCTACTATTCCCTACTATGCTAAAAGCATTGAAGAAGACCCAAATGCATGTGTTATTTGTTGATTAAAGCCACTATGATTACATTAATTTATTATAAAACCGTATTACTTTACGTAAATATATTTATAAAGTAGTTACTAAGGTTTTTCTTACCTATTGTTTTAGTAAATGTAGGCCATTTTACCAAAAGTACTGTAAAACGGCCTTAAACGCGTTTTGATATGATATAGTTGTAGCTATAGGGGATGGTGATTACTGATTAGTGATTACTAATTAGAATTTTGTCGAATTATTGCATAAGATTATTTTTATAATTATTTATTTTCCCTTCCTTAACTCTTGATTAAGGGTACGGCGTAGAATTGAAGTTAGAAGTGTTAGTCGGATGTGATTTTAAGTTGTACTCTGTAATGGAGAATATTTTTCGTCATTATAAAAGGAATCTCATTTTTAAGATATCTGAAATTCTGAATGGTCGTTTGATTGTCATGTAAACTTTTATAAGCGGTAATTCTTACCCTGTAGATATGAATTGTTACAAATAAGTGAAGTTTTATTCTAAAATTAATTGGTGATAAAAGGAGTAATCTACTAATTTATAAATTAGTCTCCTCACTCTAAATTTATCGAAGTGGAACAATGCCCAAACATACACACAAGAAGAGACCTCAGCATTTTATATTTCTAAATTCGTATAGTAAATCAAACAAACTTCGATTCTTAGATTTTGTTTGAGAATGCATTTCCGAATTAATAAACCAAGTCCTTTTATGTCATCTAACCAAATATCAGCTAACTTTTCACCTAATTTCACAAACACTTTTAATAAAAATCGGGTATTTTTTCAAGTCTTAATTTTCAACTTCCTTTTCAAGTTTCAGTTACATTTTCGGTTAGTTTTACCAAATAGAGCTTTAAATAGTGATTTTTCTTATTAACAAATTGAGATATTCTAGAATAAAAGATGAAGCGAGGATTGTGTAAGGAGCTAATAGCTATATAGGGCAAATAAGGATGAGATATCCCTCTAAGAAATCATTAATTGAGTCCAATTTTTTTTTTTTAGACAAACGTGTACTATTTTATATAAACTATTAAAAAAGGAGATTACATACTATACGATTACAACCAAGCAGAACAAAACTAATTACCATACAAACATAGGGGAATAAGATACCCCTAAACTACTAGAAACGGAAGTAACGGAGCTAAAATTACAAGCGGAAGTAACTGTAGTAGAAAGACGGCATTTCTTAAGTCCAAATCATTTATTAGCCATATATGAATATTAAGTTTAAGTTGGCTACCCTTTGTTTCATATAAAACGGCTTATATAACTCCAAAATGGATCATCTCTATTTCTTTCTTTCCATTTCCTCTCTTAAACTTATTTAATAATATTTTTTCCACAAAACCTCATTATCCCTTTATTTTTACCCATTAATTTTGAGCCGTTCGATGATATCAGAATACGATCTGGATTATCGAAAAGAAATGACCTCTCCATTTCTTAAAATAGAAAATGGAGAGAAACCCTCCTCAAATCTGTGTCATACAAGTAATGACAAGTGACACATTTCATTCGCACTCATCCATTTATGAACTGACAGCTCTCTATTTGCGAAAGTTCTTGGATAGGAGTAAACACTAAACAAGCAACTTCGGAAGAAAAGTAGAAAACAAACGAAAACAAGAACTACCCATTGACTTGATATGGTCAAGGGTCTTGCAAAATTGAGATGTGTAATTCTGTTCAATAATTGAAAAAGATTATTGTTAAGAAAGCAACTATTTTTTGAGACGGGTGACAGGTATATTCATTTTTAAGATTTTAAATAAAGTTAATAACGCTCATGATTAGATATAACAAGTTTTTTGCTAACTTGAAATCTGAATACATTTTGTTTATATCACATTTACTTATTTGATTCGTTTTAAGTTAAGATAACAAAATAGGTATGTTCATTTTAAACAAGAGTTTGTGTTATTAATGTTAATCATATTGTCCTTAAGCGCACTTTGGGATAATTATGTTCTATTTTTTTATTTGCGGTAAATTGACAGTCGAATACTCTATCAAAATGATGAGATGATCGGTCCTATTATAAAAAAAACGACCTAATTTTCCATCCTTGTAAAAAAAAAAGTACATATAAACCATTT
The DNA here is from genome assembly GCF_048544455.1 of Silene latifolia. NCBI lineage: Eukaryota > Viridiplantae > Streptophyta > Magnoliopsida > Caryophyllales > Caryophyllaceae > Silene > Silene latifolia. Next base: position 327,294,460 of record NC_133537.1, read on the forward strand.
CGTAAAGGATATTCACGTAATGAACGACCTCAACAGTTTAAGATACGCCGTAACGTTTGACTCAACCTAAATCCGACCTGAAGCGATGGAGGGTTCTAATACCAACACACACATCGCTCCGAAAAATGACGACGTTTAATTAGGGTTTGTATGTACTCTCAAGCTGTACTAAGCTGACTTGGTCCTCAGAAAGTTTCGTGCTTGACACAATAATTCTGTCCATAAATACTCTCCTTCACACATTTCTTCACTTCACTCATCAATCAAAGAGTAGTACTTACATTTCAAGCTAAATAAATCCCCCTTATTTCCTCTTCTTTTAATATAATAACTTTTTTGCACTTCTACTCAAGAAATAATCTCAACTTTTTAGATCATCCAATCCCCTTTTCAAACAATGAAGGTAACACCCCTTTACTTCTATTCTTGTAAAAACGCGAAAGCGGTGATTGAGCCCCTTTGCTATACAACATTAATATTATGATCATTTGTTAACTCGAATCATTGTACCTACTTTTGTGTTACGTTTAGCTAATGTTTGATCTGTTTACTTCATCTGTTTCATTTCCTTAATTGTATACATTTATATCGAGTAATACATACGTACATTTATTTATACTCCATACTTAACTGACCCCTTATATTTATTTTTCCTTTTTTCAGAAAGTGATCCTACAATTGGATGTCCATGATGAGAAGTCCAAGCAAAAGGCTATGAAGATGGTTTCATCACTTTTTGGTATGCATTCATCTTTCATTCTTTATTTGGTTGATTTTCTAATGTGCCAATTATATTATCGTAAATAAATCTTATAATATAAACCAGTTTTACACTAAATTACGATTAGATCGCTCACTATAGATACATTTACCAACGAATTGGTAACAATATTAAAGCAAAGCCTAGGGATCAAACTAGTAATGCAATAAATCATGCAGGAATGTGCTTATTACTTACTAGGCTACTATAATTATATGTACGCAATTTTACCCTATTCGATATATATATACTTCCTCCATTCAACTCCACTCTACCACTTTACTTTTTCACGTTTGCCAACGCGTGTTTTACGCAGTAAATATCATTAGCAATGTATTTGCAAAAATTATAAAAGTTAGATATTTATAATGTACTCATAAATACGAATCAAACAAGATCCCACATGAATATATTTTCACTTATGTATTGAGAGAAAATTGAAATTGAATGTGAACTTGTGAATAGTGTTGAAAAAAGAAATTGGTAGAGTGGAGTTGAATGGAGGAAGTATATATATATTCAAATTCCGACATCTAATTATTTGAATTGAATAAATGAATATGCAGGGATCGACTCAATATCAATGGACATGAAGGAGAGGAAATTGACCTTAACAGGGGACATAGACGCCGTGACAATCGTTAGCAAATTGAGGAAAGTTTACAATACGCAAATTGTTTCAGTCGGGCCGGTGAAAGAACCCGAGAAGAAAAAAGAAGAGCCCAAGAAAGATGAACCGAAGAAACTGGAATACGTATATCCGGCCCATAAGGTGACCGGATATGTCCAGGGTTATCCTCCTATTCCCTACTATGCTAAAAGCATTGAAGAAGACCCAAATGCCTGTGTTATTTGTTGATTAAAGCCACTATGATTACATTAATTTATTATAAAACCGTATTACTTTACGTAAATATATTTATAAAGTAGTTACCAAGTTTTTTTTGCCTATTTTAGTAAATGAAGGCCGTTTTACCAAAAGTACCGTAAAACGGCCGCCTTAAACACGTTTTGATATGATATAGTTGTAGTTATAGGTGATGGTGATTACTGATTAGAGTTTTGTAGAATTATTGCATAAGATTATTTTTATAATTATTTATTTTCCCTTCCCTTAACTCTTTGATTAAGGGTACGGTGTAGAATTGTAGTTAGAAGTGTTAGTCGGATGTGATTTTAAGTTGTACTGTGTAATGGAGAATATTTCTAGTCATTATAGAAGGAATCTCATTTTTAAGATATTTGAATGGTCGTTTGATTGTCATGTAAAATTTTATGAGCAATAATTCTTACCCTGTAGATATGAATTGTTACGTACGGTTATGCTTTTGTTAAGTATTGATTTTGTTTTTTTTTTATCAATAAGTCTCCCTTAAGACCAACACTATCCGTCTTAAGGATAAGACGGGTCGGGTCAATATCATACTGTGTGAATACGGAAAAACTTATATGGTAAAACCAAATTAGGCAGCAAAAGAGAATAGGGACACTGAAATGACTAGATGTGGACATTGCAAATTTAAAAAATAAATTATATGTGAGTCCCAAAAAACATATTCATTCCACACCAGTACCATAAATTTAAAAACGTTTTATTTATTTTCTCATATTCCAAACAACCATTAAATCCAAAGATTCACTCATGCAATTTATTCTTCCTTGCTCAAAACCATTTTTATCTGTTAGTTACTTATGCTATTTAAGTGATAACATATTAATCAATTAACTGAACATGTAACAAACTAAAAGATGTTACCATTTCATAAATATTTGTGACCATATTTTCCGAGTTTACTTTATTAACCCCAAAACATATTAGTAAATCGAAATGGTTATTTATGCTCTTCAAATGGTCACATATTAAAAATAGGGTAAATAAGTACCAAAAAATAATATGCGACCATTTTCAAGTTAATTGTTTTGTTTTGTGTATGATTTATTTCTATGTAACAAATGTAAACATATTGCACAATATACAAAACAACTTGTGAAATTTAGTATGTTACCATTTAGAAACTTTAAATTAAGATGTATTACTAACTATAACTTATCTGAAATGGTAACATATTAACAAAAATGGCGATCATATTGTAATGTCTAATAAAGTAATATGTTCTCATCCCCTATTTACTAAATGAATAGGCGAATTCTATCATTTTCCCGCCAAAAAGCATATTCTCAAAAAAGGAAACGAATTATACTTATGTCAATTCACTAAATAAGGAAACTAACAATTGCTACAATTTAATTCATCTATTATATTTTCATTAAATTTAATCTTTTCATCAAATTATATTATTTTCATTAAACTCTAAACTATATTATTTTAATTAAAATAAAAAATTAGATATAAAACTATAATAAATTGCTAAATCTTTATTAATCTTATTATTAGATGATGAGTTGACCCATATTCTGTATAAAACGATCGTTGTTATTACTTTCGTGACAAAGAAAATTGAAAAAAAAAATATAAATTGAAACTCATTAGTTTTATGCTATAAAAATATTTTCATCAGAATATATTTTAACTAATGACTCAATTCTCTTAGCTAATTTTAAATTCTAACTTTTATTTATTGAAACAAAATATAATGATGACAAATGTAAACAATTATAAGGTATTAATATTATATAAATAATTTTATAAAAATATTAAACTTTAAATACCGTGCATTATATGCACGGGGTCTAAACTAGTTATGCAATTGTTTGTTTACATTAATAAATGAAGTTATCTAAAATGGTAACATTAAAAATGACATAAATGAAGAATGATGTCGTTTGTAAATTTGTAATTGTATGGAGAGCAAAACAAATGAGCATAAAATAATCATTATCATTATATATATAAAAGAATTTTGATAAAAAGCTGAGGTGGCACAATCTCCTTTGAGAATTAAGGTAATGCAACCCTCACATTCAACCTCACAAAATCAGTTTTGTTTGAGCCAATCACGGTTTTGCAATATGGCCACATCAGCAAAAAAAAAAAAAATAGTCCATCAACTCACAAGATTAAACTGGCAGTAAAAAATTAGGGGCATAATCGTCCATTACTCTTTCATCTCTATTTCTCATGTCCATTACTTTTCCTTCTCCTCTTCCCTATCTTCTCTATTTCCCATGTCCATTACTTTTCCTTCCCCTCTTCCCTATCTTATTCATTTACTCTGTAATTTAATTATTATCTCCCCCAACCTTAGATTGCATAGTACAACTCTAAGAATAACCTACACCACCGTCAAACCACCCCAATCTTTGCCACTTAGAACAATCACTTGAGTAATCAAATGTCGCACACAAACAACTTTCATAGCCTCAATCTCCACTTCGTTCACCCTACAACTCCAAAGAAGACAATAAACACCTCTATTTGCAAATTGGCTTCCGCAGAGACCAATCGACGCCGCTGATTCAAACTGTTATCGTTTTCTTAATTTTGATGGTGAAATTGACACGTTCTGGTCTCATGTTTAAAATTTAAACATCTCTTGACCAGAACAACCTCGAAAGAGAGCTCTATGGCAGATTGTCAGCCATGACAGATGATAATCTTTACCCTTTCCTTCAATTTCCGCCATTTTTAATCATCTAGAGCTTTAGTTCGCTTACTAACTCCATCACTTTCAAATTTCTCTGAATGACTTCTATGTTGACATTTTTTAACATTTTGTGACATTCGTTGATTTCATCTTCATCTTTTTCAAGGTTTTGATTATCTGTATTATTAACTTTATATTATTGAGGAATGATTTGAGTTATTTTTGGTTCACTTAATAGCCGTTACTGATAATTTGCCCCCATTCTGTGTTGTGGTTAATTGACTATTGTTTCCAATTACGAATAATTTTAGGGATGAAGATCGAGATGGTGGGTCAAGAGACGTCCTTATACACTGGGTTTATTTCCAATCAGACTATTTTGCCCTTCAATTTGATGGTCGGATATTATGTGTATCATCGTGTCATCGTGTAAGGCCACCCATTCATTTCCTTTCACTGTTGTTTCTCTACGAAGTATTTTTTATTTCATTTTCTCATTTCCTTATTCTCAAGATCTCATCTTTCAGTCTTCTCTGTCAGAATGATCAGTTATTATTTCATATTTTGTGATGAACTAGCACAATAGTTGAATGAGTATTTCAATTAATGTCATTTCATATGGGTTTTGGAATTTTGGTAATGCTCTTTTCATTTAATTGTGTAGGTACCGAGTCGAGTCAGACCGAGATAAGCGAGAAAATTTTACCGATTTACTATTAAAGTTTATTACACGTCTAAGGGTCTTGAATCCGACAGTCGTATCCATACGACAAAGCAGAAGTTTTCGCGATGAATAAATGTAACTGAAGTCGGTTGTTATTCTGTTGGATTTCAGTGGTATGAAGTGTTAGGTGGTCTACTAGGGCCGAAATGGAAATTATTAGGATTGGTTGTCAATTGCACGTTCTTGCTGTTTGGATCCGTCATACAACTTATAGGTTGTGCTAGGTTCGTTAATCTTTGCTTAACATAAATTTCTGTAATTGAACCATTCCGATTTGCAGATTAATGACAGTGTTTATCTGGTTTGTTTGCAGCAAGATATACTACGTAAACGATCATTTAGACAATAGGACATGGACATACATTTTTGGGGCGTGTTGCGCTACCACTGTATTTATTCCGTCTTTCCACAACTACCGACTTTGGTCGCCCTCTACACGGGAATGACTACTTACTTCGCTTGGTACTTGACCATTGTTGCTCTTATTCATGGCCAGGTAATTATATATTTTACGAGTATTTCCTAACTGTGAGAAGACCATCTCTATCAAAACCTAATGGTGACGGTTGAGGCCCAATCAACTATCAACGGTCTTATGACTTAAAATAATGGCCGGGGTAATGTTGTTGTTGGTTATGTTTAATTTGCATATGCAGTCCTGATTTACATGACCCAGGTGTGATCCACTCTGGTCCAAACAATCTGGAACTCTACTTCACTGGAGCTACCAATATTCTCTACACTTTCGGGATTGTGCAGTCATCTTGATTCTCATCCATCAGGTTTGCAGTTCATCCAAGTTTATGCATTCTAAATTTTAAATACTTTTATTTGCCTCCGACTGATCACTACATGAACATTTACCCTTGGAGGCTTGAACAGTGTCAAAACTCGGGATTATTATGTGAAATTTCCGAAATGTAAACATAAGTCACATTATTAACAGCTGTTATTTTGAATTGACAGTTCGTAACATTTGGATTTGCATGCAATCCTCTGTTCCATGTGTGGGAAAAAGCATTGGGAGTGCATAATACAAAGAGCTTAAGCTTAAGAGTTTTGGTTCGGATACCGGTGGTTATACCGATATTGTTCTTGGCAATTATCTTCCCTTTCTTCGGGCCGATTAACTCTACTGTTGGGGCGTTTTTAGTCAGTTTCACTGTCTACATCTTGCCTACTTCAGCTCACATGCTCACTTTTAAATCTGCCCAAGCCCGTAAGGTACCGTTCTTTACTTGGTTCTTGATTTTCTCTCGGCCCATTAACTCCGTCTAAGTCATTTGTTCGCCTTTTATTATTACTACAGATGTTGTTTGGAAGGTATCCTCTAATATTGTTGCGTACAAAATGCAGAATACGATACAGAAACCTTATAATTCTGTATATGTGTATGTTATTGGCTTGGGTTGTAGATTCTCGAGTATGAAATTTTTTGACGACCTTATAATGCGACTTGATTTTATTTCGCTTTTATAAGTTGAGACAATCGGATACTAGCTGTAATATAAATCTACATTACGATTAATATTTTCTGCTAATTTTATCCTCCCTTTATTCGTTTTTTTAGTTAATCATGTAACTTTGAACATACAAAAGGCACAATATTTTCTGATTTCATGGGTTTTACGGGACAACGTTACAATATCTAAAGTTTAAAACTACCGTATTCTAAGACAATATAAGCATGACAACATTTATAGTGTATTAATCCACCTTTCATCTTCTTTCCCTTGGCATTTGCTACACCATTAAATTACTATCCATCAACTAATTTAGGTGTCTTCATATGTGTAAGATATAAATTGCCCTACTTGAGTTTTTGTGTCATCAACTAATTTATATTAGTATGGTTTCCTGACATGATAATTTGTTTTTCTGAAGTATAGTAAGGTTTCCTATCTTTGCAGGCAAGGGAAGCTCGAAAGAAAGCATTAGAGGAGATGAGTGCAGAAACAAAACCGACATTTGAGAACATTAAATTTTTCAAAATCTATCATGTGACTACACCTAATGTCCCTGATGTATCACAAGTGTAGGTACAGTTGATTGCCCATTTTCTTTCAATATTAGAACAATGTATAGCTTATGATGTGTGTTCTTTGATGCTTAATAGTTACTCCCTTTGTCTCAGTCATATGTTTTACTTTTTTTTTGTAAGGTATATACGAGTAAATTTTACCGATTTACTATTATAGTTTATTACAGTTACTGGGATGATAAACTTATTCTGTATAAATAACACGTCTAAGGTTCGAAGATTAAATAGTGATTCATTACGAATACGTTAATTGGTGGAATTTAGGGACCTTCTGCTTTGTCGTATGTTTTTGGGGTAGCTATAAGTTGGTACAACAGTTTTGATTGAGTCCATGATACATAAGTTGTACTAATTTATATATTTATATTTTATAATAATTAGATAAACCGTGAGTCCATGATACATTTGATTTACAAATTTAGCAAATAAATCTAATTTTCAAAAATTTAAAACAACCCCGTGAATTTTCACGGGTGTTACACTAGTATATATAAAAGAATCTTGTAAAACCGCTGACGTGGCGCAACCATATTTCAGAAAAGTACTCTACAAGGCCTCTCCTTTACTCTCACCATTTCAGTTTTTCTCAGCCAATCAAAACTAACACCATTACCATGTCAACTTAATTATTTAGTAGAAAATGAAAAGGTAAAATGGTCTAGAACATTTTCATCCCAATACCCAAGTTACTGCTACCGAGTAACGGAGTACAATTTTCCAGAAAAATTTTCACAGTTCACAAAAAAAAACTCTTAAAACTTCTACCTACCCTCCTACCATCACTATCTCGACTGATCAATTCTCTCAAAACAAAATTTCAATTCACAACCATCTCTAATACTCTCTAACTTTCAGATCTCCAACAATCCCAATTTTCAGATGAAAAACTCCAATACGAGAATCTGTCAAATTCACGGACATTCAAAAATCCTCAAAAAAAATCTCATATTGTAAAGGAAGAAACTTGAAAAATTCAGAAAATATGTGTTGTGAAGATAGAATCCCAGAGAAAATGGAGATTGAACAAGAGACAACGATTGAAAACCATTAGAGAAACTTGGAGCTTGCTTTTTTTATTCAAATAAAAGAAATCAAACCCAAAAGTTAGAACTCCGTATGGAACAATCAATGATTATTTTTTTTTTTTTTTTTTTTTTTTTTTTTTTTTTTTTTTTTTTTTTTATGTTTTACAACTGAATTTATGAATTGGGGGTTTTATAACTGACTGGTCCAAGATTTACGGAAAAAGTCCAAAAAGGAAGGATGACAGTCATCAACCTAATCATGCTGTAGACGAAAGTGACGATAATGACGTCGATGATGATGCTGTAGATGACCCTAGATTGCCTCCACATGAATGGCTGGCAAAGAAGTATGCAAGGAGCAAAACTTCGTCGTTTTCGATATGTGAGGGAGCTGGAAGAACTCAGAAAGGAAGAGATCTTTGTAAGGTAAGGGATGCTCAATGCTGTTTTGTCTAAAACTGGTTTCATCTTATCTTTTGGTTTGTTGAAGCAATGCAAACTGTAATGGCTTAGGCAGTAGACAGTAGTATGTAGAAATTTGTTTATTGCTTTACTATTGTATTGTATTTTACATTTAATTCCGACCCCAAAATCGTTGTACCTCGGTTATGATTTGTAATTGTAATATATTAAAAAAATTGCGTTATTTAATCAAATCTCTATAAAGATAAAATTTAGTATAATTTGCAGAAATCTAGCGGAATTCTAACTTTTGGGTTTGATTTCTTATTGTACCCCAAAATCGTTGTACCTCGGTTATGTTTATGTATTTATTTGTTATTGTAATCACTACATTTGTGGCGCAGATGAATGATGATATTGAATTCGGATGAGAAGAAATATGGTGGTTAAGGAGCCATCAACAGTGACCAATATCTTCAAAGAAGTATTCGAAATAGGTTTGTATTTTCTCAGCTTCGAAAGTATTCTGATCTGAGCTCTTTATTTTCCAACATCTTTATGTCAAGCTCTCCAATTTTTCGTTCGTACTCATCCCTGTTTATGTAAGTGCAGAATCTACGGTCTGCAGAACTGTGTACAGCTACGGCGTAGCTGAGCTGCTTAGGATAAGGGAAAATCGCTCCGCTACAACCATATTAGTAACATTTGGTTGCATCGAAAGGTCACCTGCTTCACTTTGGTAAGTACAGTTTTGTGCAGCAAGCCAGCAATAGCAATAGGGTAACAACTTAAGGTAAATGTATCATAAGTTTATAACTATCGCACTACCATAGTACTATTTAGTCACAAATACAAAATACATTAATTTATTCAAAAGCATGTGAGTTAATATAGTTTACAAGGTCGTTGATATGAATAAGTACTTACTCCTTTGAACTTATATTGATAGTTGCTAACTATTACAGAGTATAGGAAAATCCCGTGCAAAATAAGTACAATGCTTAGTTGTCATTTTTTTTTTGTGCTTAATTGCTCCATATACCTAATATTCATTTTAATATACTTTGAGAGGTAACGGCAACTAAATGAAAATTGCATTTGTAGACAAATTGTATTTCCCAGTATTTCATTTGATTTGTGTTTGACATGATAGCTTCCTTTTATTCCGTTCTTGCATTTAGTAATATTAATTTGGCCAAAACTTCTGTACTGCAATCTTATTCTGTTGATCGCATTATTAGACCCACTAATTGATCTTATACAGTGAAGATATCTTGAAGAACCTAATCGAGCCCTATAGGTAAGGTTATTTGAGATGATGTCTGCTTCGTGTACAAAATATTATGAAGGTAATGAGAATGGTACATAGATATAAAGAAACAGATCCGTCGAATTCTCTTTACATGGTTCACTTAAAAGTAATTCCCATCATAGTGTTTTTATAAGGTTGGATTAATCTAATCCCTAGATTAGGCCATTAATTGAAAAGAGAGAAAAAAAGATATGGTATGCTTTTAAAACTAAAGAACTTCTTATTGATTTATAAACCTTATGAAAATAATTCTCTTTAACTTAGTTTGGTTGTTTGGCATAATTCGTTCGCACAAAAGATGGATTTTCACCCTGTTTTTTTATAAGGTATGCCTTTCTCCGAAAGCCTTCGTCTCAATTGAGAATTTGTATAATTCTCATACTGAACATGATAGATACGCATTATTAATTTGTCAATGCGTTGAATGATTTCACTCGGAATCATATGAATAGTATGTGCATTAGATAATAAATACATCGTACATCCGTAAGACCGTAACTATCATTTGTAGACTACATGTAAGTTGCAATACTTTTGAATGCTTCTAAGACATATGGAGTATTTAGAAGAAGATATCTAAATCATTTTCACCATAGCAAATACTTCTATAATTCGCTTCAAGACTAACTATTTCATGCTTCTGAATCAAACCGGTAGCTTTGAAAATCAAAGAGTCAAGAATTGGCTGGATTAATGTCAAGGAACAGATGAATTGGCAGATGAATCGATTGATTTTGTATGTTATTCCTTTACCTTTTTTTTCCATTGAAGGGCCTAGAGCTAAGCTTGGATATTTCAAACCTACCAAAAACACTATAATGGAATTTTTTTTAGGTGAACCATATATGGAATTATTTTTTTCTAATAACATTATTTAAGAAATGTACACAAGTTGGATTATTAGTGTTAATACTACTAGAAGGCTGAGTTACTTTTTTTTTTTGTGTTATAATAACGAATGTAAAGTTAATTTATTGTTTTTAAATTCAATTGATAATAATAATTATATATACCGTCTAACGTTTACTTTGCAAAATTATTAAATAAACTCTATTGTAAAAATTGAAAACAATTCCGTTGAGTGCCATTCCCTTGACATAAAACAAAATTCTGTTGAGTAAACTTAAAATTGCAAAATGATCTCATTTGAAGTGGTGGAGAGTAGTGCTAAAAAAACAGCATTGTCTAGCATTGTAAACTTTCTATGAGGTTTTCGGTTTTGAGACTAAGAAAAATAGTAATGTGACATTAACATCTTAAATTCATCACATTTGTAGGCCTACAAATTAGTGCGGATATTTAGAATATGATGGTTCCAAACGGGTCAACTTTGATTTTGTACCGTAGTTGAGAGACTCTGGCAACTCTGCTCGAAGCAAGCCATTGTGTATCTAATTGTCTTACGGCATCGTGTACATAAATGGTTGCCTGATCATTTATACCTTGGAATTTTTCCTTATGCAATCTCATAGTATTATTTCTTACACTATCGTACTATCCACTAATGTTGTATCTAAATTTTTGGTTCTGCTGACAGGCCGCAATGTTGCAGTTTTTTCTAAAGCTTATAGGAATATTGATGACGATTGACAAGAGAGAGTGTTAAATTATCCAATTAGAAGTCATATACGAGTACTAATGTTTTCATTTTTCTTATCAATCTATAACACTCATTCTAATAATCTCATTGTAAATGTTAAGGAGTAACACGAAGCAGGGTTTGGAGCTATCATGTTTGTACCTCGGCGGTGGGGATAGCACGATCGATGGTACAACATGATAAAATTTGACGAGTCGTACTAATGTATTTGAAAGATAGAAAAGAAATACGGTGTACTCTATAAAGTAATAGTAACGCCAACTAATGTCCGAAATAACAATAATAACATTTATGTTACATATTTAGTAGGTAAATTTATTTTCCAAAAATTAAAAACAATCCCTTTATTTCTTTTTTATTTTTAAAAAGTACACATGTTCAATAAATAAAATTGGTTATATAATTATTTGAACTATGCCTCCGGTTAAAATTGTTTTTTACTACTCCTTTTTTTAAGATTAAATTCATTATCTCTTTAATTTTATCAAAATCGAAACTGATCCCCAACCCGACCCGTTATGGACTCGATTAAATTTATAACCCGATTATTATTAAGCTCAATATCGATCAATTTGAAAGCGAATTATGGTTACTCCTATTAACATTATCATATGTTATCTTATTAATTAATTTACATATCTTAAAGTTCTGAAATTTGAATGTTATAATTTCCATTTATTTATTTTAATATATATAATGATATTATATATATTTTTTTAAAAGTACACATGTTCAATAAATAGAATTGGTTATATAATAACTAAAATTTATAGTCATCTTTCGAAAAAAAAAAATGTACACAACCCCGTGATTTTTCACGGGTGTTACACTAGTAAGAAAGTGAAAGTCACAATAAACCTTATCAATATGTGGTTTGTAAAGAATAAAATAATAAGGGGGGAGGGGACAGTGATGTGAAAGGTTTGCACTGCATTAAATGAACTACAATAACCACACAAATTCTTAATTCGGACGCAAGTATCCGTCTGAAGCAATAAGACGGATCGAATCAACCCATATTCATAGCATATGACCCGATTCCCTTACAAATGATAAGATGCTTTCTTATTTTTTATTACTAGTTGTCAAGTCAGGTTGTCAAATATTTATTACTTGTACAAACATTATTATTTTTTATTCTACCTATCACTCTTTCTATACTCTACATCAAAACCAACGACTGACCCATCATCACTTGCACAATCATTATTGTATTTTCATTCATCATTCCTTCATCTCCTTTATTTTTCATCCATTTCATCATATACTCATAATACTCCATTTATCTCGCTCATCATCACTATCATCTTCATTCATTATCATTATTTATCCCTACTCACATATTCTATTTCTATCAACCTTAACTTTTCTTAATTTCTTTATTCTTTACAACTTTTCCATCATTTTTTTAATGAGCTTTTGAGAAAGACGAAGGTTTCAAATTATTCCAAATTTATTACAAATTATCCACAACAAGAACATTAGAATATTATGCAATATGTTGACATATTATCCACAACAAGAACATTAAAATTTATGGTACTGGTGTGGAATGAGTATGTTTATTGGGACTCACATATAATTTATTTTTTAAATTTGCAATGTCTACATCTAGTCATTTCACTGTCTCTACTCTCTTTTGCTGCCTAATTTGGTTTTACCATATAAGTTTTTCCATATTCACACAATATGATATTGACCCAACCCGTCTTACTCTTCAGACGGATAGTGTTGGTCTTAAGGAAGACTTATTGATGATGAAATGGATAAAAAATAAAGTAGATGAAGGAATGATGAATGAAAATACAATAATGCTTGTGCAAGTGATGATGGGTCAGTCGTTGGTTTTGATGTAGAGTATAGGAAGAGTGATAGGTAGAATAAAAAATAATAATATTTGTATAAGTAATAAATGTTTGACAACCTGACTTGACAACTAGTAATAAAAAATGAAAAAGCATCTTATCATTTGTAAGGGAATCAGGTCATATGCTATGAATATTGGTTGATTTGATCCGTCTTATTGCTTCAGACGGATACTTGCGTCTGAAATAAGAATTTGTGTTTCATCATATACTCATAATACTCCATTTATCTCGTTCATCATCACTATCATGTTCATTCATTATCATCATTTATCCTTACTCACATATTCTATTTCTATCAACCTTAACTTTTCTTAATTTATTTATTCTTTACAACTTTTTCATCATTTTTTTAATGAGCTTTTGAGAAAGACGAAAGTTTCAAATTATTCCAAATTTATTCCAAATTATCCACAACAAGAACATTAGAATATTATGCAATATGTTGACATATTATCCACAACAAGAACATTAAAATATATGTGCAGTATGTTGACATATTTGTGCAACATGTTATTCCTTGTACAATTTCAATTTGTGCAACATGTTACTACTTTTACAATTTCAACATGATAACATATTATACAAGGATATCAACATAACTATTTTCATATTTCTACATTTGTTTAATTAATTAACAACAATCAATTTTTTTTATTATTAGTTGACTATTAAACGGTTACAAAATTCTCAAACATGGAAACAAACACTTTCCTATCAATAATATGTAATAGGTTTACTTAATTGTGCAAATGTTACTATTCCTGTATGATTTCAACATGTTAACATATTATACAAGGGTATCAGCAGAATGAGAATATATTAAACATTACAAAATGTTCACCATTTTTTATATTATCCTATTAATAAGTTTTGATTTAAAGTTTCTAAGTGGTAACATAATAAGTTTCACAACATATTCTGTTTATTGTGTAGTATGTTTACAATTTTTACATAGAAACAAACCATACATAAACCAAAACACTTATCTTGAAAATGGTTACATATTATATTTTGGGACTTATTTACCCAATTTTTAATATGTGACCAATTGAAGTGTATAAGTAACCATTTCAGTTTAAATTACACCCAGTAAAATATAGTCACAAATATTTACGAAATGGTAACATCTTTCAGTTTGTTGCACGTTTAATTTGTTTCAAATAATATGATGAGAAGATGAAGATGAATTGAATGTAAAGATGAATGTTCTTGGTTTTTTTTTTTTTTTTTTTTTTTTTTTTTTGGTTTTGTAGAATGAGAAGATGAAGGTGAATAGTTTATGTATTTGTGAAATGGTAAATGAAACAAGTACTTTGTTTTGATATTTTAAAAGGAATGAAGAAAATGACAGTGAATATGATTTAATAAATGAAGGCAAAAGATGAATGTTTTGGATTTTTGAAGGAAGAAAGAAAATGAAGGTGAATATGATTTAATTTTCAGAATGAGAAATGAAAAGTGAGGATGAAATGAACAATATGAATTGCACCGTCATATGTGTTTGTGGATTAGGAGTACTTGGTTGCATTGGTAGTGTAAATAATCAACTATTTGTTTAATGTAAACTAGTGTAGCTCCCGTGCAACACCACGGTAATTTTTAGATTTGGTTTCTAAAGAGACTCTCAATAAAATTATTTCTATAAATATTTTATAAATTATTATTCTAATAAACAATATGGATTTATTATATTATTAAGAGTGTAAGGAATTTATGAGATAATTTCGGTAGGGATGATGAATATTGTGTAAATCATTTGAGTATAATGTATATACGGTATATACTTGCCAATTAGTGTTAGTAAATTAATGGAACCAATTAACAGTGGATCCACTTTAATTAATTAGTAAGAATATTACCTAGAATAAAAAATATATATTTTAGCCAATTAACTCCCTTGGGAGTAGAGATCACCGAGATCACCTGTCCCACTTTTATGTCTCATCTTGTGTTTCATGATTTCATCCCCTTAAGATGTAATACCCCGTATTTTGATAATAATTTATGAGAATAATTTATATAATTTAAATAATTAATTAATGACATTTTAATAATAGTTTCAAATAAGACATTAATTAAATAATAAAATAAGTATGCAAGTCGGAAATTGGACTTAGCTGGCAATAAGGCCTTGGGACGTGTGCTATGGTTGTATGGACATATTTTATTGGCCTAGTATGACTAGTGGTCGGAAATTGAATCGGGATTTTATAATAATAATAATAATAATAATAATAATAATAATAATAATAATAATAATAATAATAATAATAATAATAATAATAATAATTACAATAATCAATACTATATATTAAATCCAGGAACCAAGGGACTTCAATGTAATTAAATAAAGTTATACAAATTAATTATAATATATAGTTTTAAATCAATAGCACCGTGTGATGGACCCGATTAAGGGATCTTAATGCAAATATTATATAGTTTGGGTTAAAATTAAATTATATAAAAGCTTGGTAATTTTCTTAAACATGGTCAATTTCCTTAAAATAAAATAATTAATTAAGATGGTCAATTTCCTTAAAATAAAATAATTAATTAGGATGGTCAATTTCAAGGAGATTAAAAGAAAGAAGATGTCTGCTAATTTTCCTAAATATTAAAGAAGATTAGAAGATGGTCAATTTTCTTAAAATAAAATAATTAATTAGTATAAACATGCACACTTATGGTATTAATTATTATCATCATAAAATTATATATTAAATTTAAAATCTACGCAATTTTATTAAACTTTATAGTTTATTAGATGTATAGAGATTTTAATTATTTAACATACAAAAATATAATAAGTAGGTTATAAATAATTCAAGTTAGATTCCATAGTATATAATATTGCATAATTCTTTTGATATGATTTAATGCATATATGTAATATATTTATATAAATATATAATCCTCTTAAAATTGCATGTTAAGTAGTAAAAGTAATTTCGTCAGTAAAAAAAAATTGTAGTAACATTGGATATAGTTATATGATAGTAATCACTCATTTGAATAGTAAAAGTAACAATATTATCAACGAAATTAGTGAGAGTGGTAGAAACAACAACGGGAGTAGTGAAATAATCAATATTAATGCGGCAATAGTGAAAGTAACAATAATTACGGCGCGAGTAGTGAAATTATCAATATTAATGCGCCAATAGTGACAGTAACAATAATTACGGTGGGAGTAGTAAATTTTTCTCAACATTTATTTCATCCTAATTTTAGAATATGTTATAAAAAATATATTAATGATAAATTTATGAGTTATGCAACTTTAAGTAATTTTATTTAATGAAAAAAAAAATAATGGTAAGTAGAGATAGCCCGGGCGAAGCCGGGCACCAATACTAGTACTAATAATAATCGTATTTGTATAATAGAAATAATATGGTAATTATATAGTTTCCTAATTGCTTCAGATCGTTACAAGGTAATTTTCTAATCGTCTCATAACATACTCACCTTTGCTTTGTTATAACTCTTAAACTAGACTACCGTTTGACGAACTAAGACCGTCACCATGACCATGGATCACCAGTGTCTGACCAGGACCCGTCGTTGGTCGTCGTTGACCACCCGTTGACCGTCAAATCGAATAACAAAAGGGGGGTGTCGGGTCATTATAAAGGTTAGGGTTAGAGTTTGTTTTGCATTATTTGACCCACTTAGCGTGACCTATCTGACCTAGGGTTGTGGTTGGTGGTTTATGGGTGTTAGTCTGTCCTAATGATGATGTTAGGGTGGCGTGTGGTGGTCAAAAGTGGCGAGTTTGACCGTTTTTAATTGTGTATGCGAAACATGGGTACTTTAGGGGATTTCGACCCGAATTGGGATCCGTTAGGGTCGTGTCGTGGTCTGGGGTTGGTAGCGTTGGAACCTATGGGTCGAGTCGACCATCGTGGGGCTTATTTAGTGTCCGTAAGTGGTGGTTTGTGGCGGTGGCAGGTGGAAAACGCGAAACAGGGGAGGACAGGGGTGTTGCTGTGACCATGTTTAGACGGCTGCCTTGGCCGTTATGGTGGCGGTGAAGGTAATAGAGACCCACCACTGGAACCACCGTGGGTCAGAGGTGATAATGGTGGTGGCCAGAGGTGGTATCGTGCGCTATGGTGGCTGAGGTTATGGGTAGTTGTGGACTGGCCGTGTTATGTGTGTTTGGGTTTGTTGTTGTTGTTGTAGGTCGTGGGTGTTAGGGCGTGGTGGTGAGGCTAGTATGGTGGTTATGTCTAGTGTATGAGAGGGTGATTGTGTTGTTGGAAGAGGGGTCTCACGGTGGGGCAGGTGGTGGATGTGGTTGTGTCGGGTTTGGGTGTGTTACACGGGTTGTATGGGGTGTATATGTGGGTGTTTGTGACGGGTTTTATACGGGTTAAAGGGGGGAGTTGTGCGTGGGTTTTTGTTAGACGGATATTGTGATCGATATGATCACAATATTTTCCTCACTGATATTGCCTATTCTTATGGTAACAATATTATCTTATGATAATTTAGTTCCTTATTTCTAGTAATTTGTTACCTCCTTTGTAATATTTATAGGCTAAGAAGTGGAATGAATATACAACACAATTTCTACCCTATTCCTTTCTCTTATGCGTCTCTGCTTCTAAATACTAACATGGTATCAGGCCAATTTTTCTTCTAAAAACAAAAATACACACAAATTATATCTTCTTCATCTCCTTGCCATGACTGGTGGAGATGCTACTTCTCAATCGGGAAACACGACTCCTCGGATTGATCCTTTGTCTCCGTTTTATCTCGGTTCCGGAGACCTTCCAAACCTCAAACTTTCCACTGTTCTCTTGAATACTTACAATTATGATGATTGGAGTCGTTCTATGCGAATGACACTTAAATCTCGTCGCAAGTTTGGCTTTTGTGACAGGACTGTCGAAAAGCCGACTGATAATTTTCTCCTCGGGCAATGGGAGGTGATTCATTGCACTATTGTTTCCTGACTTCGCGCTACGATTGATCCGTCGGTCCTCGAAAGCGTGCCATATGTTGAGGATGCCGCTGCTATGTGGGGCGATTTAGCGGAGCGATTTGCCGTGGTTGATGGTACGTCTATTCACACTTTGAAATCCGATCTTAGTGACTGTCGACAAAAGAAAGGTATGTCCGTCACTGAATATTACGGTAAATTAAAATCGCTTTGGGATGCTATTTCCATACATGAACCCCCTTTTGCTTGTGAATGTGGAAAATGCACTTGCGATATTGCTACTAAAGCGATTAAACGCCTTGACAATGAACGACTTCACCAATTTTTTATGGGACTTGATCGTAGTTTATACGGCCCTATCCGTAATCAACAATTTCAACTTGTCCCACTGCCTTCTCTTAATCGCGGCTATCATGCCGTGCTTCAGGCAGAGCGCTTACTTCTTAGTGACTCACCCTCTCCTGATGTGAATGAAGTCTCTGCCTTCGCGGTCTCGGGTCCTTCACGTACCCCTGCGGACTGGAAAGCTCTTCGTGAACGCGAGAAATCGGATCGTCGAAAAATATTTTGCACTCACTGTCAGATTAATGGTCATGACATCAAATCTTCTTTTATTAGACTTAATAAATTCCCGGATTGGTGGGGTAGTAGACCTCGAACTTTGGCCGAATTACGAAGTCGTAAGGGTATGAGTCCAGGTGCGGGTTCCAGCGCGACTGCCAGTGGCTCGGGTTTTTGGGGCCGGCTCTCAAGGAGAAGGCGTGGTTCATGCCAATGCCCTTCAATCAGTATCCTCGGATCGGTTATCGGGTATGTCTGTTTCTTGGATTATAGATACGGGTGCATCTAACCATGTAACAGGTGATTTATCTATATTTGCGGATTGTATGGTCATTCCTCCACGAGCTGTTGGCTTGCCTAATGGGAAGCGGATTTTGGCTTCCAAAATGGGCACCTTTTGCATTAATGATCATATTACTTTGCGCCGGGTTCTTTTTGTTCCTCATTTAACTTGTAATTTAATTTCCGTTTCTCAATTAACGGAGGAAATTGACTATGTTTTGCAATTTACTAAAGATCGTTGTCTTATTCAGGACCGTACCTTGAGGAAGATGATTGGAGTCGGTGAGCTTCGGGATGGACTGTTTTTCTTGGCACCGCCTACTTCTACTATGGTGAACACAGTGAATTTGGTTGGTTCTTACGAGTTGTGGCATCAACGGCTTGGCCATCCGGGTGCTCATGTGGTTCAACATATTCCTTTAGCTTCTTCCATTTCCGTTAATAAAAGCTTAGTTTGTGATGTTTGTCATCTTGCTAAGCAAACTCGTGCAAGTTTTTCTTTAAGTGACAATATTGCTTCCGGAATTTTTGATTTGATACATTGTGACTTTTGGGGTCCTTATCGTACTATTTCTACTTGTGGAGCTAATTATTTTCTTACTCTTGTGGATGATTGTTCTCGTTCCGTATGGGTATATTTATTACTTGCTAAGACGGAAGTTACCACTATGTTCATGCATTTTTTATCCATGGTCCGTACACAATTCTCGAAACAGGTCAAGGTGGTTCGTAGTGACAATGGGAATGAATTTAATCACATGGCTACTTATTTTTTGGAGCAGGGGATTCAATTCCAAACATCTTGCGTCGGCACACCCCAACAAAATGGGCGTGTTGAACGTAAACATCGGCATATACTCAATGTTGCACGAGCCTTACTGTTTCAAGGTAACCTTCCTAAGCAATTTTGGGATGAATGCGTTCTCACTTTGGCATATTTGATCAATCGTACACCCTCTAAACTTCTTGGCAATAAAACCCCATATGAAATTCTCTTCGGCATTCCTCCATCATACCATAATTTACGGGTCTTTGGGTGCATTTGTTTCGTACATAATCAAAAAACTCAAGGCGATAAATTTGAACATCGAAGTCGGAAATGTATCTTTATTGGTTATCCACATAATAAAAAAGGTTGGAAGGTTTATGATATAGAAACGGGCAAAATTACTGTGTCTCGTGATGTTCAATTTTATGAAGACTTATTTCATTTTCCTGCTCCGGAAAATACTTTATCTTCCCCTGAGTCACCTTCTTTTGTTGTTGAAGATGAGCCACCCATACTTGACCCTGTTGTACCCGACAATCCCGAACCTACCGAGCCCATTCTTGGGTCAGCCACGGGTCCTACACCGGGTGAGGAGTTGTTGGATACAGCTGCTACTCCGGATCATCCTACTGCCACGATCCCTTCACCTGTTCCGGATGTTGGCCGAGGACACCGAATTAAATTTCCAAATTCTCGTTTGTAAGGTTACGTCCTCGATTCAATAAACAGTCCATCTCCTCCCGACTCACCGGAATCTCCTTCATCTCCCTCAGGTACGCCATATACTCTAGCTAATTATGTTACTTGTCAGAAATTTTCCCCTCGACATATTAATTTTTTGGCTGCTATAACCACGGGGGTCGAGCCCGCTTCTTTTAAAATTGCTTTGCAAGATGACGGGTGGTGTCGGGCTATGCAAGATGAAATCGATGCCCTTGAACAAAATGGTACTTGGGAATTAGCTACTTTACCTCCTGATAAAAAAGCTTTGGGGGTGTCGTTGGGTTTATAAGATAAAATATAAATCTGACGGATCCGTTGAAAGATTGAAGGCACGACTTGTTGTTTTCGGAAATCACCAAGTTGAGGGTCTTGATTATGGAGAAACTTTTGCTCCTGTTGTAAAGATGGTCACCGTCAGAACTTTTCTCGCCGTTGCCGCTGTTAAAAAATGGGAGCTGCATCAAATGGATGTACATAACGCATTCTTACACGGTGATTTAAATGAAGAAGTCTATATGAAACTCCCTCCGGGTTTTAGTCGAGGTCATGATGGGAAGGTATGCCGCCTTAAAAAATCTTTATACGGTCTTCGTCAGGCACCCCGGTGTTGGTTCGCAAAACTTGAAGGGGCCTTGCGCCAATATGGTTTCCGCCAGTCTTACTCGGATTACTCCTTATTCTCTTACTCCCTTCACACGACTTGTATTCATGTTTTAATTTATGTGGACGATCTTGTTATTTTGGGTAACGACACCTCTGCTATCTCTTCTTTCAAAGAATATTTGAGTCGTTGTTTCAAAATGAAGGATTTGGGGACCTTGAAATATTTTCTCGGTCTCGAGGTGGCGCGTAGTAAGGACGGTATTTTCCTTAATCAACGCAAGTATATCGGATATTCTTGCGAGACCGGGTTATTAGGGGCAAACCGGCTTCCACTCCCATGCTCCTTGATCACAAGCTTAGTGTCTCGGCCAGTCCATTGTTAAGCGAGCCGGAGCGTTATCGACGATTGGTTGGCCGGCTGGTTTATTTAGCTGTTACACGGCCAGACCTATCATTTTCTGTCCATATTCTTTCTCAATATCTTCAAGACCTCGTGAAGCTCACATGGAGGCTGCATTGCGTGTGGTTCGCTACCTTAAAGGGAGTCCAGGCCAAGGCATATTGCTTAGTTCGACCAGTCCTCTTACCATCACGGGTTGGTGTGATTCGGACTATGGCGCATGTCCGTTAACAAGAAGATCTGTCACGGGCTGGTTTGTTTTTCTTGGCGACTGTCCCGTCTCTTGGAAGACTAAGAAACAGCACGCGGTCTCTCTATCTTCGTCTGAAGCAGAATATCGCTCCATGGCCGCTATCGTGTGCGAATTAAAGTGGTTGAAAGGCTTGTTAGCTTGCTTGGATGTTCCCATCTCGTTTCCTGTGCAATTGTTTTGTGATAATCAATCCGCGATACATTTGTCTCAAAATCCGGTCTTCCATGAGCGCACAAAACATATTGAAATTGACTGTCATTTTGTTCGGGATGCTATCACGGAAGGCCTTGTTCAGCCAGCGTATGTTCCTACAAACGAGCAAGTCGCTGATATCTTTACCAAACCCTTGGGTGTTCGACAATTCCACTACTTACTTCGCAAACTGGGCATTATTGATCCCCATGCTCCAGTTTGAGGGGGGGTGTTAGACGGATATTGTGATCGATATGATCACAATATTTTCCTCACTGATATTGCCTATTCTTATGGTAACAATATTATCTTATGATAATTTAGTTCCTTATTTCTAGTAATTTGTTACCTCCTTTGTAATATTTATAGGCTAAGAAGTGGAATGAATATACAACACAATTTCTACCCTATTCCTTTCTCTTATGCGTCTCTGCTTCTAAATACTAACAGTTTTACATGGGTTATTGTTGAGTTCAATTAATATTTAAGACGAGTTTTACGTAATAATTTATACGAGAACATAATTAACGTAACTAATTTATAATTAATTGGATTATTTGAATAAAGTATATAAATAGTAATTATTATTATTTGTATTAGGTGACGGTTTTATTGAGGAACTTTAATTGTTGATTGGATTGCATTATTGGAGTGCGTAATTGGAGTATTTGCTTATCAGGTAGGAATTTCCAACTCAACTCGGTTTTATTGGTAAGTGAATAAATGTTTAAATGTGACGATTTATGAGGTTAAGGTTAATATTGTGATTCATTAGTAGAAGTAGAGTAATGGAGTATGTTAAGATGTTGGTTGAGATGAAGACGAGATTTTTATTGAGTTTTTGTTGTTTGGTTGTATTTGGTATGGATAGTTGATTATTCAGTTGAGCATAACACGGAGGTCATATCGCGCGGTTGTGCATAGCGAGTAATCGTTCATCGCGGATGTACATAGTAAGTAATTACTACGCCAAAGTGATAGTTGTGCATAGTAAGTGATTACTATCGCATTAATGCATAGTACGGAGGGTACTACGCTACGATTGAGCATGGTATGAAAGTACCACTGCCAGTTGACTTAAGCATAGCACGGTCTTCAGGGGGTTGTGCTACTGCCAGTGATGTAAGTGAGTTGTACGGATGAAGTGATGAGAACTTGATGAATATATATTTTGGGTTGGATTATTATTGTTGTTTAGTTTATTCCTACTCAACCTCGCGGTTGACCGTGTATTCGTGAACACCTGCGGTGAACCGTTTTATGGGGAGCGGATTTGACAGGTACTAAAGGTTAGATGACTTGGGAGCTATGAGATGCGAGAGGACTTGGACCATAGTTGAAGTCTAGATCACATAGAACAATTATATTACATTATTTATTTCCGCTGCGAGTTGTAATTATTTTATATTAAGTTTTAGTTAGTTAAATTTGTAATAAACATGTAATCGCTAAGTTTTAATTTAAAGTACTTTGGTATTGTTGTACTTTGTTATTCACTACCTCGGGAAACCGAGATGGTACAGTCCTATTTATTTGGGAATGTTTAGCTAAAAGCTCCTGAATAAATGGGGGTGTTACATAAGATTTTGACTCATCACACTTGCAATAATAAAAATGGTAATATTATATCTTAAAATGCTAATGTATCTTTAGGAGAAATAATGGGAGACAAGATAGAACATAAAATGGGATAGAGAATCCGTTCTGAATTAACAGTGGGGGTCCCTCTCTTTCATTATTATCGCTCATTATCCGAATATGAGTTAGAATAGAATAGATAGAATAGAAGAGATTTAAGATTTGAGCCCAATAAATTTTTATAGCCCAATAATTACCTAGTTTGTCATCGAAAGATGTGGCCCATTTTCAAGTTTGTAGCATTGGCGGCAAAACTACTAAGAGTTTTTATTCTCTTAGTAGTAAGAGAGATGTCATTTTCAAGTTCTCTCTTGTCAAATCTACTTTACCTACAACACTCCACCTTGTCTACTCTATAATTAATACATCAGTCTATTTTTACCCATTTCACACAATTTGGTTGTGACCCAACCCGTCTTACATAGAGTAGGCAATGGGCCGTGTTGGGCCGGCTCGCGTGCCGGTGTTGGGAAAAGTGTCCTCAACAATAGTGCGATCACATGATTTAAATATCATTATTAAATCTCATTTTAAAGAATACAATTGGGAAGTATTTATACTGTCAACTGGTCAACATATATCGGTAATGATTGGCTGACTAGAGTTTGACATTCTTTGTCGTGCATGCGACGGTGGTGATCATTGACCCCCAGGTCATACCTAAAGGGCAATACTCTTAATTGATTATTTAATTAATCGTATAACGTTACGAGTTAATTAAATTACTTGAAAATTGACGGACGATTTTGGAAGTAAAATTTACGTATCATATTGAAATGTGATTAAATGAGATACGGTCTGAGTAATCGAATTGTTTCATTACTCGGATGAAATTATTGTTTAAGGAAACAATCAGAATTGAATGAATTTTTGTAAATACGATTTATAAATTGGTAAAATATTTTGGCACAAGTAATTATGAAATTACTAAATCGATTTTTGTATGTGACGTATTTTTATTAATACGTTGATTTTTAATATGTTAAAAATTACATAACAAATTTATGTGACATGTGACATGTGACATATTGTCAATTGACAAAAATAATATGGAATCCATATTAACTAAAAGTGCCGAAATTATAGAGGAGCATTAGCTAAAATTGTGTTTATATTTTAAATAGAAAACATAATGATGAAATAGCTAGGTAGCCATGCAACCCTATTCACCTTGTGAAGACCAATATGAGCATGCATTGGCTCCCCAAAAGCACCTCCACCCACCCGGTTTTCCAAGAGAGAAAAGGCAAGGGTTTTGTCTTATTTTTCAATATACACTACTTTGTTTAGTTGGTGAAAAAATTCATTCCATTCATTAATCTAAAAATAAGAGTTTTTAGAGAGATAAAAAGCTCCCATCTCTTCCTTCCCTAAACCGAAATATTCAAGTGTTTAACAATATTTTGGTTCAATTTTCTTCTAGATTTATATTATACTAGTTCTTATAATATTAATCTTAATTAAGAGAAAGCCTTGGGTATAAAGCTTAGGGAGAGATCTTATACTTAGATCTTGTTCATCCATAAGGGAAAGCTCAAGAACAAGAGAGAAAGGTGATCTCTCTTGTGCCCAATATAACCGAAATCATCATTGTAAGGACATGATTTCTCCTCTATTTTATTATTGTTTGCATGCATAAAATCCGTTTTAATTTTATGACAAATTAATTTAGACATATATGAGTATGTTAGTTTGTATATGAATCTACATTTCCTTCAATCGGTATCAGAGCCACGGTTGTTTGCATGCAAATTGGTTAAAAGTTTTTCCGAGTTATAAGAATAACAAATAAAACTTGTAAAATTTGTGTTATTATGATATATCACGAAATTATTACATGCATGTTAATATTTCTGGTCCTAAAATGTTTTAGGATATTTTGGTTAATTTTTCGGATTTTTATTGTTCATAATTTACAATAATGACATTTAAATGTGATTTTATGAGTAAAAATGTCATTTTTGGTCTAAAATTAGCTATACTTCGAATTTTTCATTGATTTTTGGATATGTTGTCACATATATTATTTTGAGATAACCTGTAAATTTTCATAATTTTTGGACTTGTTATGCTCGAAAAATGAATTTTTCATTATTAAATTCGGATTTAAGTGAAAAATAGGTTAATATGAGATAAATTTCGAATCTGGTCATAGAAAATTAATATGTTGTCACATGCAATTTTACAAGATGTGTGTAAAATAATTGGCTATAAAGAAGTCTTTTTGCATGATTTATGAATTTTTGAAGAAAAATAGCATAAATAGTGACATTATTAGTGGAAAATTAATAAAACATAATCTATGACTTAGGAAAAACGTCTAATGTTGCATTTTATTATATTTTTCAGATCTAAAATTGAAAAGTTAATGAAAATAATTTTTCCATGTTTTTATGATTATTTTATTAAAATCGATAAACCGCAACATTGTTTTTCCGGAAAAATTTCGAAATTTTTAACCTAAGATTTTGAACATTATGAGTGTCATGGAATTTTTCCAGAATGTTCATGAGTTTAAATTTCAAATTTTGAATTTATTTGAAATTTTGTGATTTATTTGAAGTTTAATAGCTTATTTTGTTATTTTTTAGTCCATTTATGAACAATTTTATAAAATATGGGTTAATTATGGTCAAATTATTAGTGAAGACTATATTTTGAGTCCTAAGAGGTTAGGGTAATTAACTTATGCATAAATATGAGTTTATGTATTTTTGTGATTATAAAAATGTTGAAATCACGCAAATCCGTAAAAACCGAGTAATATACGATATTGGCTAATTAAAAGGCGATTTAGCATAAAATTGAGCATGTTCATACATATTATAATGCTGCATTTTCTTTATGATTGTCATAATTTTAATTTATGTAATTTTTGAATTATGTAATTTTACTTAGTATGGCCTTAGATTTTAATTGGTATTTCCCGAAATGTATGGGAATATCGATTCGGTTGTAATTTTATTGTGATCTCGTATCACCGTTTTGTAATTTAATAGATTTATTTTATTTTAAGTTACAAATGTATAATAGGAAATTATGTAATTTATTATGTAATTTTATTCATTCCGGAGTTCCCAAAGACGGATTTCTTCAAGAATGGCGACACATAAAGACGGTGTTACATCGAGATGCGTGCCACAACCGAAGTTCAAGGGACCAATGGAGTTGGTTTCCGAATATGTAATAGTTAAATAGTTTTTCTATTTTAGGAAGGCCATACTAGGATTTATTTATCTTTATGCTTGCATTTTATTTTATGTCACATGCATCGCTAAATCGCCATAACTAAACATGCATTGTCTCATCGAGTTTATCGACCGTGTCAAATATAATTATCGTAGTTCACCGCTTTAGTTCACTTAAAACGTGATAGATAATAATTTGACATGACCTCTCGCTAAAACAATTAATTGAGACATAGCCTTACCAAAGAGTAGAAACCATGAAAACCTATTTCGTGAGGGAGTGCACTCGGCCACACCGGGGTACAAACCTTGTTACGTAGGGGAAGTGGGTGATAAATGTCTATCCACCGAATTCATGTTGATAAGGGTTTCATCGGCCACACCGTGCCCAAGTCAATGTGGGTTTGGATCATGGACACATTTATTCGAAATTTGGATTGAACTCAACAAAAGTTTTTCGATAAGGGTTTTATCGGCCACACCGTCCCCTTGTTGAATGTGTTTTGGGCTATAGATAAATGTTAATGTAATATTATCGACCAAGAGTTCTAGAAGTAGAATCGATTAAAGCGTTAATCCACCGAGTTATATTGATAAGGGTTTCATCGGCCACACCGTGCCCAAGTTAATATGAATTTGGGTCTTGGAATCATTTATTATAGTTGGGTAGAGGTCACTATATAAATGTTCATATCTTGTTAAATTTGCAAGTATGATTTAAAAAGACAAATGTTAATATTTCCTTTCCTCCATATTTGTAGTGCATTATAATGAATCCAACAAATGCTACCGCACCAATAACTATTGAGTCATATCACCATGTTCTTGACGACGTATGCTCCAACAATAATTTCGATACAACTAGAGAACTTCATTTCGGGATAGGTTCGGATGGAAACCTTAACTTCATCACCTCTTCTAAACCACTCACTACTACTAGACCTCGTGTGAGTCCGTCTCAGGAAGACTACCTCATGCAAGCTATAGGGTCTTTGTCTCTGGAAGATAAAGATGCCAAAGCTAGTGGGAGCTCTAGCAATCAAGTTCTTGCTTCAAAGGGCAAGAGGTTCAAGAAGAAAGGAAAGAAAGTCAAAAACTTCAAGCAAGTTAATGATGAGTGCCATTATTGCTATGGCATGGGACATTGGCTTAGGAATTGCCCTATGTATTTGCGAAATATAAGGGAATGACTCATTACTCCAAAAGGTACAATTCCTAAAGAAATTTATGTTATTGATATAAATTATACTTCCACTACGACATGGGTACTAGATACCGGTTGTGGTTCTCACCTTTGTAATCATTTACAGGGTTTAAGAGATGTGGAGAGGCTTAGCAAGGGAGATGTGGATCTACGCCTTGGAAATGGAGCTCGGGTAGCGGCCGAATCCAAGGGAACTTATGTTTTAGCTTTGCCAAATGGATTTGAGTTGTATTTGCATAATTGTTTTTATGTACCTACACTCTCTAAAAACATTATTTCAATCGCCATGCTAGACGTGGACGGTTTTTGTTTTGTCATTAAGAACAATCGTTGCTCTATTTCTAGGAATGATTTGGTTATTGGCCAAGCTACTTCCATCAATGGCATTTACATTTTAGAGACCTCAAATCCGATTAATGATATTTATAACATACAATCAAAGAAACTCAAAACAAGTGACCCAAGTGAAGCGTTCATTTGGCATTGTCGATTAGGTCACATAAACGAGAATCGCATCAAAAGATTAATTTCGACTAATGTGATTACACCATTTGATTATCAATCATATGGTACATGCGAATATTGTCTACTTGGCAAAATGACTCGTAATCCTTTTAGTGGTAAAGGGACACGAGCTAGTGAGCTATTGGGACTCATACACACCGATGTATGTGGACCAATGACTATCACCGCTCGTGGTAATTATGACTACTTCATAACCTTCACCGATGATTTAAGTAGATATGGGTATATCTATTTGATGAAGCATAAGAGTGAAGCGTTTGAGAAATTCAAGGAATTTCAAAACGAAGTAGAGAACCAATTGAACAAAAAGATTAAGGCACTACGATCCGATCGTGGTGGAGAATACCTTAGCCTTGAATTTGATTCACACTTGAAAGGTCGTGGTATTATATCACAACTTACTCCACCTGGAACACCACAACTCAATGGTGTTGCTGAAAGGAGGAATCGAACCCTACTAGATATGGTTCGATCCATGATGAGTCAAACCGAGTTACCGAACTCGTTTTGGGGATTTGCGATACAAACCGCAATTCGATCTTTGAACAATAGTCCCACAAAGTCCACTGAAAAGACTCCATGTGAGATGTGGACGGGTAAGATCCCAAATATATCCTATATGAAGATTTGGGGATGTGATGCTTACGTCAAGACTAAACCCGACAATAAGCTTGCCCCAAGATCCGAAAAATGCATCTTTGCAGGCTATCCTTTGACCTCTCGAGGTTATTACTTCTACAAACCTCAAGATAACAAAGTGTTTGTGTCTTGCGAGGCTGTCTTCTTAGGAAAAACAATTTAATTCTAAAAGACAGAGTGGGAGAAATTTTGAACTTGACGAAGTTCGAGAGCCACAAACCGAGGTAGAGACGCAAGAAGATGTTCCTTCGTCGTCTAACGCGGTTGTACCTCCTCCACTAAGAAGGACGGGCCGAGTAATTCGCCATCCCGATCGATATGTGGGACTTATCGAGGAAGATGGAACACTCGATGTGTTGCTTATGGAAAGTGACGAGCCCGCCACCTACAAGGCCGCAATCTCTAGTCCTAATTCCACCTTATGGCTTGAAGCCATGAAGTCCGAAATGGATTCTATGCTTGAAAACCAAGTTTGGGACTTGGTAAATTTGCCTAAAGGGGCAAGACCCCTCCAATGCAAATGGATATTCAAGGTCAAAAATGGCATAGAAGGACATGACGATGTCTACAAAGCTAGGCTAGTGGCAAAAGGATTTACCCAAGTCCAAGGTCTCCATTATGATGAGACCTTCGCCCCCGTAGCCATGCTAAGATCCATACGGATTTTGTTAGCGATCGCCGCATTTCATGATTATGAAATTTGGCAAATGGATGTCAAAACCGCTTTTCTAAATGGGCATTTAGAAGAGGAGGTGTACATGATACAACCCGAAGGTTTTGTTGATTCTAAAAATCCTAACAAAGTGTGCAAGCTTAAGAGATCCATTTATGGTCTTAAGCAAGCATCAAGAAGTTGGAATCATCGATTCAATGATGAAATAAAGGAAAATGGTTTCACTCGAAATGTTGAGGAACCATGTTTATACATGAAATTTAGTGGGAGCAATGTTGTGTTCCTAATCTTGTATGTCGATGACATACTACTCATTGGAAATGATATTCCAATGTTGTCTTTCATTAAGAAGTGGTTAGGTAACCACTTCCAAATGAAGGATTTAGGAGAGGCACAACGCATATTAGGTATCCGGATCTATAGAGATAGATCCAAGAGGATATTGGCACTAAGTCAAGAGTCTTATGTTGATAAGATTCTTGGACGATTCAGCATGGACAAATCCAAAAGGGGTTTGGTACCTATGGTAACCGGAACGATATTGAGCAAGACTCAATGTCCCTCCGAACCCCATGATGTTGAACGCATGAAGTTGATCCCTTACGCTTCATTTGTTGGATCAATCATGTATGCCATGATATGCACACGTCTCGATGTCTCGTATGCCTTGAGCATGACGAGTAGATATCAAGGAAATCCAGTGAGAGTCACTGGATTCTTTGTCAAGAACATCCTTAAGTACTTGAGAAGAACTAAGGACTCTATCCTTGTGTTTGGAGGAGACACCGAGTTGCGTGTTAATGGATACACGGACTCAAGTTTTCAAACAGATAGAGATGACATGAAATCACAAGTTGGTTTTGTTTTCATGCTCAATGGTGGTGCCGAAGTGGAGAAGCTTCAAGGAAGTCAGAATCGCGGATTCGACAATGGAGGTGAGTACATAGCAAAGCATCGAAGCGCCAAGGAAGCTATGTGGATCAAGCAATTCACGGAAGGACTAAAAGTAGTACCTACCGCCAATGATCCCATCACTCTCTATTGTGATAATAGTGGGACGATCTTCCAAGCTAAGGAGCCGAAGTCTAGTAATAGATCTAGACATGTACTTAGAAAATATCATGTAATAAGAGATTTCATTGAAAGAAAGGAAATTGCGATTTGTAAGGTTGGGACGGATGACAACATAGCCGATCCGCTCACCAAGCCTTTATCGCAGCTAAGCATGATGGGCATGTTACGTCCATGAGACTTAAACGTGTACCAAATTTCTGTTAGATTTTGAAATGAAATAAAAGTGTTGTTTTTGTTCATGTTCATAATCACATTTGTCTTTTATCTTTAATTTATACTTTGTTACATCCATACGGGTTGTAGAGACAATTGAACCCCGTTAAAGTGAACACGGATTAACATAGTATTTGCCCATAGTCACTTGTATGAGGTGACGTCTCGAAGTGACTAGAGTGTGAGGCGATTGATGGCAAGTTCAAGTGCCATAGAGTCATGTGAGATGACTAGTCGATCACATAGGCAGATGTTAGGAACACCTTGTCGGGCCTTATGACCGCTTATAGAGTTCTGGCAAATTTATATAGCCGGTCGTGGCGAGAGCTGCTATAGTATTCAAATGAGTCGATTCTTTTGACTAAAGACTATTCTCCTAAGATGGCACGATTTGATTAACTTTGATTTGTGTTACTACGACCTTCGTAAATGGGGTCAAACGGGCATATTTTGGGTTATGATGGTCGTGGCTAGTCGAAGGGAATGAGTGCGATAGGAATTGTCCACCCCTAGTCAGGGTTATAACAATATCTCGGGGCCACTCGAGGAGTAATGAATTGGAAAATGCGTGGCCACGCTCGGAAAGTATCTATGATAGATAAGTCCGGTCAATCAGTTATTCTCCAGATCGAGGAAACCACTCTCGATATGATCACTTGCAAGTACGACCTGAAAGACACCTTGCATTGAGTGGGAGATAGTAATAGGACAAGAGAATTGGTGACGCACACTTGTCGAGGACAAGTGGGAGATTGTTGGGAAAAGTGTCCTCAACAATAGTGCGATCACATGATTTAAATATCATTATTAAATCTCATTTTAAAGAATACAATTGGGAAGTATTTATACTGTCAACTGGTCAACATATATCGGTAATGATTGGCTGACTAGAGTTTGACATTACTGTCGTGCGACGGTGGTGATCAGTTGACCCCCTAGGTCATACCTAAAGGGCAATACTCTTAATTGATTATTTAATTAATCGTATAACGTTACGAGTTAATTAAATTACTTGAAAATTGACGGACGATTTTGGAAGTAAAATTTACGTATCATATTGAAATGTGATTAAATGAGATACGGTCTGAGTAATCGAATTGTTTCATTACTCGGATGAAATTATTGTTTAAGGAAACAATCAGAATTGAATGAATTTTTGTAAATACGATTTATAAATTGGTAAAATATTTTGGCACAAGTAATTATGAAATTACTAAATCGATTTTTGTATGTGACGTATTTTTATTAATACGTTGATTTTTAATATGTTAAAAATTACATAACAAATTTATGTGACATGTGACATGTGACATATTGTCAATTGACAAAAATAATATGGAATCCATATTAACTAAAAGTGCCGAAATTATAGAGGAGCATTAGCTAAAATTGTGTTTATATTTTAAATAGAAAACATAATGATGAAATAGCTAGGTAGCCATGCAACCCTATTCACCTTGTGAAGACCAATATGAGCATGCATTGGCTCCCCAAAAGCACCTCCACCCACCCGGTTTTCCAAGAGAGAAAAGGCAAGGGTTTTGTCTTATTTTTCAATATACACTACTTTGTTTAGTTGGTGAAAAAATTCATTCCATTCATTAATCTAAAAATAAGAGTTTTTAGAGAGATAAAAAGCTCCCATCTCTTCCTTCCCTAAACCGAAATATTCAAGTGTTTAACAATATTTTGGTTCAATTTTCTTCTAGATTTATATTATACTAGTTCTTATAATATTAATCTTAATTAAGAGAAAGCCTTGGGTATAAAGCTTAGGGAGAGATCTTATACTTAGATCTTGTTCATCCATAAGGGAAAGCTCAAGAACAAGAGAGAAAGGTGATCTCTCTTGTGCCCAATATAACCGAAATCATCATTGTAAGGACATGATTTCTCCTCTATTTTATTATTGTTTGCATGCATAAAATCCGTTTTAATTTTATGACAAATTAATTTAGACATATATGAGTATGTTAGTTTGTATATGAATCTACATTTCCTTCAGCCGGCCCATCGTGCCATCCCCAAAAATTGGCCCGGCCCAGGCACGGATATTGGGCTCCTCGGGCCGTGTCGTGCCAGACCCACTGATCCAAACCTACATCGCGGCCCGCTCAAGGCACGACCATTTTCGTGCTCGGGCCGTGCCTGGCCCATGGGCTTTTCGTGCCTTGTCCGTGGGCCGGCCCATGTGCTTTAATATTTTTTTTATTTAAAAAAAAACGTTATATAATTGATATATTTTTAGTACTTTTTGTTTAATAAATGATGATTAATGGTTTAAATATATACTTTATTAAATATTAGTGTATTTTTAGTTTAATAAATGATGATTAATGGCTTAAATATATATTTTGTTAAATGTTACTGTACTTTTTATTTAATAAATAATAATAAACAGGCCATTCTTCGTGTCGGGCCGTGCCAAGCCCGTCGTGCCTGGTGCGTGCCTGGGTCGTGCCGTGCCTAGGCACGGATTTTTGATGAAAATCGCGTCGGAGCCCGTCCAAAGCCCATTCGTGCCGTGCCCGTGCTTCCTCGATTTTCTCGTCGGGCCGGGCCGGGCCGTGCTGTGGGTCGTGCCTGACCGTGTCGCCCACCGGCCCGCGGCCCTTTATGCCAACTCTAACTACATCCCTCTAGGTTTACCTAAGTATTATAGTCGCACATAGTGCTGGCAAGTCTGGCCCGAACCGAGGGACCTGATTTGATAGAATCCGAAAATTTTACGACCTAATGACTACCCGTAACTCGACACAACCCGATGATCAGTAACCCGAACTAGACTCAACTTGATATTGATCCTACCTGATATTGACCCGACAAATATAAAGTTTAATATATTAATCGAACAATATTATGGTATTGAAATTGACGTTAAATTCAAGGATTAAAGTGGATGTTAATGTAGATTGAAATATCCTAAAACTAGGGCTTGTAGGAACTAGTAATATTTATCCCTCTGTCCCATGTAGAGTGTAAAAAATCAAATTATTCATCAAATGCAATTCTAAAATAAAAACTAGAGCTTGTAGGAACTAGTAATATGATTGTTACATGATTTTTGTAACTGAAATAGTAAACAGGAAATGGTCTCAATTCTTGCAATTTAGTCAGTATATATAAGTATATAAACTTGATTATCATCTCGATTCAAAGTTAGCAAGATATCTATCAATTGTGATGAAGGGTAAATGCATATACGACATGATTCGAAATCAGTAGGTAGTATGCATATTATAACATTCATCTACTTGCCGCCGCCTCAATATTAATATGAAAACTCAGGATTTCAATCTCAACATATTGTGAGTGGTTTATAAAACAACGATAGAGAGGCGTGAGGGAAACTATCCGATAAACGAGAAAGACGTAAATTTGGTTACGACGTTACAAGATGTTACACACGAGTGAAAGTACTTGGATGAATAACAAGGGCAAGGTTTACTCAACAAATGTTTTCATAATTGAGTTACTTAAACAGCCTTACAAGGAAAAAAAAAACACTTGTAATCCGAATCAACAGTCTCATAATCAACCAGTATGAAATATTCGACAACTATGAACGCAAGATATAATAAGGTCATTTAGGCAAGCTTACGATTCTGTGGCGAAGCCATTTCTTTCCTGAGCTGGGTCAGAATATCCTCCATAGTGTACTCCCTCTGCCAATTTGCAAGCATTCCAAACTTTTTAGGTTCAACCTGCCATCCAGACCAATACTTGTCAGATTCCAGCATATAAACAAGAAAATGCACCTAGATCTGACAAATTTGTCCAGCTCGTCAATTTGTGTGCATCATCATTGGGTCATTTCAGATACAGGTCAAATATTACTCTGGATCTATTTAGGCTTGATGGTTACGGCCTACGGGTCCTGTTGAATTGGTCATTGTTGGGTCATGGTATTCTCAAATTAGTCAATTGGGACCATTTCAGCTCATCTCAAATTGGTTCATTTTCGGGCCAGGTAGTCTTTGATCGGGTTAACTCGGGTTTCGGACTACTTTAGGATGTTATTTTAGGGTTCATGTAAAGGATGGGACAATGCTGGTCGAGTCAGTCTCTAATCTGAGTTCGAGAAGTCGAATATTGCAGAAATTTCATACACAAGCAACTGAACAAAATATCAATCCTAGAGACGTCTCAAGTAATTACAAAAAAAATAAAATTAACACACTTCGTATTTGAGAATTTTGGTCCAAAATACCGTTAAAACAACGAATCAACACTGTGAGTATATGGGATTGACCCAAGAACAAGAGATTCAAGGATAGGATCGATCGCCAACATGTGCTCATGTGGAATTGCATATTTAAGGGAAATTCTTCACGGCAATAAGAAAGTGATCACGAATCATACAACGTTGATTGACAAAAATGACAGGCAATCGTTCATGTTTTGACATGGCACATGGCTAAGCAGAGTAAGCAAAAGCATCACCTACGGAGTATTAGCACATCAATCAGGCATACAAAAAAATAAATTACCATTCCAGAGTCAGGGTTCACACAAGTCAAGTTGACTCGAGTGTGGAAACGGACACTGGGCGGTTTCTCTGGATAATCTTTGTCACAGAAGAGCTTCAGTTGATAAATGCGACCATCATGTATACTCTGTGCAGCACCAATTTCAGTGAGTAGATAAAATTAACAGTCTTCCAAACCATATGAAGAAGGAAAAAAAAGAGGTAAGGGCAAGTACTTCAGTAAAAAAATGTCGACCCTTTGGTGCAACTAGAGAGCTCGGAAAAAAACAAACCAACTAAAAAAAATGACCGAAATGAACGAAATACTGCGTATCGACGAGGCATGGTGTGTTATCTTAGAATTTTTTTTTCTAACTTATAAGTATGACCGCTCTTTTACGCATGTTGCAGACTCTGGATTCCTCAAGAACAGCATAGATACTAAGATATTAATATTATGAACACCACATTATTTTGTGTAATATTACTCTCTCCATCCCATTTATATTGTCTCCATTTCCCTTTGGAACATCCCAAAATGTAGCAAGATGAAAAGGTTAACGTTCCATACTATAGCTAGTTATGTATCGTAACACTTCTATGAAAAATAGGGACAAATTGTAGGCATATTTTTTTAAGCGAAGGGGTGATAATGGTTTTTCATCACTAAATAATGAGATTTCAGAGCTAAAGTTACTTTCTTATGCAAAACAGAAAACCAATAATAGGAGTCAAAACAATTATCATGGCAACTAAAAATGTTTCCCCCTAACTCAATCATTTGTCAATGTTTGTTTAAAATCTCAGTTACAAAAACAAAACATAAATTAAAAGCACCGGGACGGAGTGACTAATTAATTACAACTCTCTACTCAGGAAGAATGGAGGGGATTACCTAAAGTCAAAAGTGGATGAGGAAGCTTGTTCCTCATAAAATACCTGTACATAAATGATGGCCAAATCAGGTCAGACTGCAGGTTTTGAGGATTTAGAAGCGCACAAAATAGTACTCCAAAGTAACTAAAGGAAAGCGGTTATAAATTAAAAAAAATGGTGCTCACCTTGTGCTTTTTTCGCATATCCTCTTCCTCATTGCTCCGCTCTTTTTCCTTTAAGAGAAGCATTTTTCGATCTCTATAAAGATACAAGAAGGCATGCTTCCACTGGAATCGCACTTCAACACAGGCATATTGTGTCCGAATATATGAAAAACTGTCGCAGCTATTGTAAGCTGGACACTGTAAGCAGTCATCGGCAATTTTGCCAATGGAATCCCACAAATTTACTTGGATAGTAATGGACGAATACGCTGGCACAGCCACCACTTTTCCAGACAACTTGATGGGCTCCCCAAGCAGGACACGCAAAGGTTGATGAAACGGGTTGTCAAAAACCCGTGTTTCCAATTGGTCCACATCTGAGTCGCGACTGCAATACCTCCTGACATTTTCATACCCAGTTACAATGCTTCCATAAATATCGGCAGCATTGCAATTATTATCGCCAAGTTCCAACTTAAAAGGAAAAGGTCTGTCCTAAAGCGGAATTGAACTTGTATAGTCCAAGTAGGAATACAACAGCTAAAGTCCTAAATAGTTGGTCTCCTTAAACGATGCGCAAATTTCGATGCCATAATGTTCTCCTTCAATCGTCTCATAATATGGTTCCTCAAGATCAAACTCGAATTCTGCCATCCCGCATATAAAATCATCAACACCGTCAATGCCACATACGACAAGGTCTGCTTCAATAATCAAATCCGAGTCACCTGGAACAGCAACTATAGATTTTAACAAGCGAATTTCAGAACCAGCCTTCACTTCCACGGCCTTATTTCTCGGCAGATCAAACAGCCTACTCCTATAATATTTCTTTTCGTAGCTTGTTGAATATTCATGACCGCTATAACGACCAAATAAATTCCCGTGTAAATTTACGGTAAAGTCGGTATCATCATGACGAAATAATGTCACCGTCACAAAAGCTTCGTATGAAAAACTGAAAATTTGATAATGCACAACTGCAAATCCATCATCACCTCGAACAACTGAGCACAAGCGCTTGTTATAAAATGCTGACGACCGGAGGGCACACTCATTCCAACCAAAAGTACCGTTGCTGACTTCAAGATTATTTATTGGGTCTCTCAAATATAGAATCATACTCCACTCATCATTTTGAATGGCACGAAAATTGAACTCTATTGATGCAAAATTGCTATCTGATAACTCTTCCATGCAGCTGTCATCTCTATTATATATAGAGAATTTATTGCCTCCATCATCAATTAAGATAGCTCCACATAAAGCGGAAATCTTTTGAGCTACTCCA